>NC_045745.1:15369139-15387948 GCF_008692095.1 Etheostoma spectabile | reverse complement strand
ATGAAATAAATAAATGAGGCAATAAATACATAATTAAATAAATGTAAATTTTAATATAAAATGAATAAATTAGTTAAATAACTGTATTAAAAGGTTTAACTTGTCATTATTTCATGGTACTTTTATTTCATAAGTTCACGTTTATTTATTTTAACAGACTACTATTTCATAAATCCACATTTATTTATTTCCGTGGACTTTTATTGATTTCCCTCTCTATATTTCCAATTCTTATATGCATATCAGGGCGCTATCTCTCACATTCAGAACCCAGCTGTGGGAATACCCAGCACACAGTCACCTATTTTGGGGTAACTGAACCACCAATTAGCGCTGACCTGACAGAGCAACATGACCGGCAGTTTCCGAAACTGTGTGCCCAGCACACTGTCATCTATTCTGGGGTAACTAGACCACCAATAACCGCTGACCTGACAGAGCACCGCGAGTTGCCGGTTGGTCTGTATCCACTGCGGAGTGACACGGGGACTGCCCATCTCTCCGACATCCCATTGTTCCTACCATTTTGTGGATCACCTCCCATAACAGAGTCCGCAGGCAGGGGCAGCGTTCGCGGACTGCAAACTGCTGTGGGTAGAGGGAGAACCTCATTTTCAGGGTAGGGTTAGGGGCAGAGTTCACAACATACATTTCATCAAATAAACAGTAACATTTTAAAACACAGAAACAGTGTTTTAAATAATCACATAAAACAGATATGAACATGCACAGAAGTCACTAATCAAGGCCCTAAACTGCTTGGTAGATGGGGGGGGGGGGGCTTCGTGACGCATGCCAGGAATGTGGAGCGGCAAACGTAAAAGCAGTCTCGCCAAAGTCGGAGTATAAGCAACCTCGAGGTAAAGCCATTCCTTAGAGAGAGTGGAATACAGACTCCATATCTGTATCTTTGACAGCTAAAAGTGAGGATGTGATGTTTTGCTTAGGGTTAAGGGTAATTTAGTTATCGTTTATAGAATGTGTTGCATCTGTAATGGCCGTCACTGTGGATAGACACTTGATTTTAACCCCCCTAAATGACATACATATCTATAACACCTAATTTGGATGAAAGCGCCAGAGGAAATCTGATAAATCAAGATTTTCTTTGTCAACCTTGAAAGAACTAACCTTCAACTTTAAAGCTGCATGTGATATTTTTTACATGTGTAGAAACGTTATAATGGTTATCAGACGCTGTGAGATCATTTATCATGTATTACAACGTGAGGAGTTACGTTACTGTTGACACCTGTCACAAACAAAGGAGGCAGCTGGTTGTTTGACTTGGTGTTTTTAAAGGGTAGTTTCGAGTCACCAAGTCACGCAATAACACAACTAACTACCCAATGGAGGCAGCGGTAGAGCAACAACGCCTGGGGAAACACAAAGCTTTCACCCAAACAAAACGTGTGTACGTTCCTATTGTGTTTTAATCCAAACCACGATCTTTTCCCTAAATTTGTATTTTTTTGTTTGTAATAAAAAAATATTTAAACTCACAAATTGTTGGCTCTGTCTTCACTTGTTTGACGGTGTAACCTCCCCTTTTGGCCTTTTGGAACAGAAGTATGTACGTTAGTTCCCCTTGGCTGTCTTCCGTTGTGGGCGATCAGGATTCTCATTGAAGTGCAAGGCTGCCAGGTACAACCTAAAACAAAAAACATTCATTTTGTAACATAATTGGACTTATTGACTTTTATACACACCAAGCAAAATACTCCAGTTCACCCTCTAAGCTGTGCCAAAGCTGTACTCTAACCAGGGTTGTTACAAGTGCCTTACAGTTAGACCAACCTCAAACTGAAATGGTTTGCCTTTAGATGGCCGGTAATTAGGCCTGAAGTCTCCAAACCAGTGTTGCCACGTCCGCTTATTATAAGCGACTTTGGGCTTGTTTTTCTATAAAGTCGCTTACAAATATTGGTAGTTGCGTTTTTTTTGGGATTGATACTAAGTGTAGTTGCTTATTTGGGCTGGTTCCCAGCTCCATAATAATTTGTTGTAAGTAAGATTTTTCTGAATGTTATTTAAACGTAGGAGTTTGTCTTGCGTGTTCCCTCCCCTTTCCCCATACACACTGGAGACAGCAGAGTTTTTTTCCCGCCCACTTCCTGCTTCTAATTGGCTCTGACCCAGATGGCAACGAGTACTAGCCAATCAGAGGAAGGGCAGGGCTATCTGTTTTTTTTTTCTGTTAGGAAAACACGCTAGTCGCGACTGATGGTCACTGGACTGTAGGAGAGTGTTGGTGGAATAAATGCCCGGGATAAAGTGGGTGAAATACGGGAAGAAATATAACAAAGACTGGGAGAAAGAGAAAGTAGTAAATTAATGGATTCAACCCATCGTGCGGAACAACTCAAAATCACTGTGAAAAAGTGTATATTTGATATCCCATCAGTTTTCTAATGTTAATAATGTTAAAAGGTGGTTTAACTCCCTCTTGTGGTCATTGTCCTGAAGCTCAGGGGGAGAAAAGAAACTACCGTGTCTACAGTTTACCAATATGTCCACATGGATGCAAATTGACAATCTGTCGGATTGTAAAACCGTGCACACAGTTTATTTTTTCTCTTCCGGTATCTTAGGGGGCTCCGTAAAAAAAGTTGCTTGTTTTGGCCTTGTTTTACAGACCTGGTTTGCTTTTTTTGTTTTCGCAAGGTATGGCAAAGCGGCTCTAGCCCATTGCTCCCTTCTCACACCTTCCTTCACTGACAAAACCATTTCTGCAAACAATTTGTCCCCCATCACATTTGGCTTTTTCTAAAGACTGATGAGTTCATAGGGATGTCTTTCCATGTAGTATTGAAATCAGCAAATCAGTGATAAAAAGATGAATATATGAATAGTTCTATTCCTATAGAATGTCCCTAATGTGTTGTGAAGGCTCCATATTGATAAAATAGCATCTCATCTCATGGTACATGCTTGATAACACTGCTCTGCTAAGCTACCCAGTCATAATGTACACAACACATAAGACTCTGGTTTTGTAAGAATAATTACGGTTGCCTCTGCTTCGTATTGCGGGTCTATGGCATATAGACAGCTTGTCCCGCGAGATCCATCACTGTCTTTGTCTCCACTTTCCCGCGTCTTCGTTTGTTGTCGTTCTTGTGATGTCCTCTGAAATTACGGATGTACTGTTTCTTTCTTTTTTCTAAGGACTGAGCCTTCAAAACCATGGAGCTCTATTTTTGTTGAGCTGTTGGCCATCTTCTACACTGCTGCCATCCTCCTGCCCCCTCCCCTCGCTGGAGCTTCAGATCCCGGAACACAAAAACCACCAGACACAAGAAGCGCTTCATTCTCTCTGCCATCCACCTACACCTTACATATTGTATTTTACAGACTATAAGCCACATTATTTTCGTAGTTTGGCTGGTCCTGTGACTTATAGTCCGGTGAGACTTGTATACAAAATAACCATAAATATATATAATAAATATATAAATATAATTTAACATGTTTTTAAATGTTAATTCATAATGAAAACATTACCGTTTATAGCCATGAGAGGGCGCTCTAGGGTGGTGACAACTCTATGCTGCTCCTGAGGACAACTGAGAAAGACTGAACACTAACAAAATGCCCCAAAAAGAAAATGCTTGTCCGCAAATTACAAACTGCAGGTAGTAAAATATGCAGCGGAAAACAGTAATCGAGCAGCAGAAAGAAAGTTTAGAGTGAGTCAGGAACTTGTGAGGGACTGTTGAAAAGGTTCCGTTTACTGAAATGAAGAAAACTAGCGTTACGGAAGCTAATCGCGGGCTGAAGTCAAGGCCAGAGCTGGAGGGGACTTGTCCACAGAGATGGGAGCTTGAACAACTTGCTGCCGGGACTGGGAGGCTTTTAAAAGGTATTCACTATTCCACGCCCTGGTGGTAGTTCTATGTGCTATTGCGTAGCTGTAAAATAACTGTAAATGTGTTATGTTACCATAGCGGGCACCTACCGTGTTCAGCTTGTTGTTCTGTGTGCTATGGTATAGCTAGTTGAATAACCGTTATTGTGTTACCGTTACTACAATGGACACCTATACCATTTAGCACACATATGTCGGCACGACGTCTGCGAATGATCGCTTCATCTGCAATTGACCGCGGGTCATTTAGAAGCATCGTTAATTGAGCGTCTGGACGTCGTATTATGTTGGTAATTTATACATCACAGCAACGTATTAAATATGTCTTTTTAGATTTATTACAAGTACCTCCAGTTGTTCGCGGGTCATTTGGAAGCATCGTTTATTGAGCGTCTGGACGTCTTTACGTTACACACACTGTTGATGTGATGGACAGGGAATCTGAAATCTGCCCGGCAACATTTTCGCGCCACACTCGACAAAGCAAGGAAAAAAGTTGCCAGTCTACGAAGGGTTTGGAGGGACTGCTTCGTTGCTGTTAAATGGTCCATGGTAAGCACTATTTCATCTTAACGTAGCTAACGTTAGCTAATACAATATTTTGACGTTTTCGCATGTGGAAGTTGGTGTTCATCTGACAAATACGATATTTCAGCTACTAGCTAGCTAAGTTAGCTAACGGAACTGTGTCCACGTTTGGACATCTGCGTCAACAACTCTGAATTATGCAATAAAAGCTCATTAATTTCCGTTTTTAGCCTATATCGCCACCTGCTGGATGAACTGGATAAATTACCAATTCTCATTTGCAACTATTGCATGAAAATAAGCTCTCTCTCTCTCATATATATATATATATACACATACATACACTAAAATACTATTACAAAAGTGGTAAAATATATAGAAAAAAAACAAGTGTTCAAAAATGATTGAAAAGATTATACAACATAATTATTTAATAACAATAAAACAGGCAAACATTTTAAAAATAAATAAGCAGAAAAATTACAAAATAAAATATCAATTAAATATCTGAGCACCAAAAACACCAAAATTCATCATTTGTTAGCTCACCTCCTCCCATCGCGACACAGTGTGTGAAACCACTTGTGCGGTTGTCCACACTGGACCCACGACACCAATTGCACCGCCACGCTGTCGGCTCCAGTCTCCTCTTTGCGCGGTGTGACCTACTCACAAAAAAGTGTTTAAGTATATATATATATAATCAAAAGATTGGCAAAGACTGTTAACATAGAGTACACTACCGTGGGTGTCGTGGGTCCAACAGAGAGGATGAGCTGGTTCTCCCTGCTGTATAAATGAATGTTTTTGTTTACTTTTCCCTTGGCTAATGTTACTAACATAATTAAATGTTCTGTTTTTTAACAGAAATTATTAAGTATTTACAGTGGGAGGGAGAGGAAGAAGTGGACCCTTGGACCCTCGATGTGGAAGGCTCTAAAAGAATAATATTTTATTATTATAACATGGTTTACTACAAGTATGTTGGACCGATTGAAAGAATTACTGACTGCACGAGATGAGGATGGTGTCCTCTGCAGGCAGGCTCCTCCGGGATGGTCTGCCGCTGGTGGTAGCAGCCGGGACCGTGGAGGCACAAGAGGGTGCTGAGGGACCGCAATGGAAATGCCGGAGCTTGGCTGCTGGTGCGCCCTGAGCTCTTCTGGGGCTGGGGCGGGAGCCGCTAGGCAGGGTAGAGGAAGTGTCTGCCGGGCTGGTGTCTCTGGCCCGCTGTTGCTCTCGATCTCTTCTGGCCAGAGCTTGGGCCTCCCGTCTTGCTGCATGGTCCTCCACCTCCTCAGTGGTGTCAGACATCTCCTGGGCTGTCAGTAACCTGGCCTTGGTGTATTCCCCTGACCTTGCCAGTCTTCTTGTATAGTTGATTTCGGCCAGGAGGTGGGCCAGGTCTACCTTTTCCGCCTGATGTACCAGGGGTGGAGAAGTAGGGATTGGAAGCAGGTTGATTCTGGGGATGAGGGATAGGGTCTGGTTTGACTTTGGGACGGGGTGTTTATGGGGTGGGTAGGTGCACTCTGGGTGGGGGTGTTATGGGGGTTACATCAGCCCGAGCCCATGAAGATGCTGATGCAGGTTGGTGGAGGTGTTGGGGAGGTCCCACGCACAGACGGCATGACCCGCTGACCAGTCAATGGCCATCGGTCCAGAGGGTAAAGGCCACACTTACTAACCCAGCCACCACAAGCCCCCGATCCCTCACCCTCTGATATGAGTCCCTTAGGACCCTTGAAAACTCTTTCTTTGGAAACCAGAAAGAGTGGTTCACTGCCGACAGATCTCCTGTAACACCAGAGAAATCTGCCTTCAAGGGTCCGAAGAAACTCACATCCAGTGGCTGAAGGATTGATACGTATGTGGTGGCAGGCAAAGGAGAATGACCCCCTCCCTCTGTGGCCGCCCGTATGAGCTCCGGATCCAGGTGGGACACATGTCCATCCATAACCAGCAGCAGCGGGCACTCCTGTGTGGCAACTTGAGAAAATTCCCTTCCTACAGCTCACTTCCTATGTACCCCTGCCTGCGCACTTCCCGTAAAGGGCCTGGGAACCCCTACTTATTGTATGGGTCCCCTGATATCCCCCCTTGTAAATAATAATGGGGGGATCTCCTCCCCAGCCGCGTTCAGGCAGGCCAGGACGTGATGTGCTCCCTTGTTCCCTGGGCCCTGCCATTATGCATGCTTGGCCCCCAGGGAACGATGACCTTCCTTCTGTTCGAGTCCAGCTGAACCCCGTCTCCGTCCAGTATAAATCTGACGGGGTTTCTCCCCTCAGCACATGCTCCTCCATGTGGTGGTGAGGACCTGAATAGTCCCTGGATGGGCCCCCTCTTAGCACAGTATACCCTCCCACGGTCAATTAAGTCTGGGATCCTGGTAGTTAGCAATGTTTTGCTTGTTCCCTGAAGTTTATCCACCACGTCTGGCCAAGCGCGTTCCTCGGCGCATCCTGGTGCGGAGTTTGTAGATGGCCAGAGCGTGGGCCAGGACCTGAGCTTTGTCAGTGGAAACCCATGCAGAGCAGAGTACAAACAGTACCCCACCAGGGATCTTCATCTGCATGGGCAAGGAGTTACCTCCAACATATGGAAAAAACGGAGGCTACCTCTTCCACTGCCTGCTTCCACCCCCTGCTTGGCCTGGTCCATGGCCGCTTGAGTCCACTTCTTGGTCTTCCTCTCCCTCTTCCTCATCTGCCTGATGTTGGGCATCTGCAAATGCACGTACATTTTCTAGTTAGAAATACATTAAAATTCAAAATTAGGTTAGGCATGTCATATTTTGTTTAATAATACAGTTGATAAAATCTAGAAATTGCCGCATTACATGAACACAAAAATACTTACCTTCAACCACCTTTTCTTTGGGCATCCTGTTGCTCCTGTAAAGGAAATACAATTTTCTCTCACACACACACAGCCTACCTTGTTTGGTGGCAACTTCTTTTTTGTACTTTTTCCTTTTCTCTTCTCTCTTTTTCTGCTTCTGTCTCTGTTTCTGTCTCTTTATTCTTGACTTTTCTGACTCACTTATCTTTACTTTCTTTTTATGCAGCCAAGAACAAGAGTAAGCTAGCTGAGTTACAAACATTGAACTTCAAATTACATTCAATCTTTGACACACACACAAACACAAGCATCTGTGTTAGAGTGGGGAAAGTCCTAAGAGGAACTGGGAACAGTCCAGTCTCTGAGCTCCGTGGCTCACCATATCTTTTTTGGCAAAGGACAGTTGGCTCTTCCGCTTGCAGAGGAGGTTACCCCTGCCTCATCAGAGTTACCCAACGCATGTTGTGCCGCATTGCTCATAGAGAACACTCCCTGCAGGTTTCCTCTTTTTGATCTGGATCAGCTCATTGCTCACAAAAGCTCCAGTTGGGCTTGGTGGGTAGCACATTGGGGGCACTTCTCGAGTGACAGGGACGATCACTCTTGGGGTCAATCTTCAAACCAGTCCTTGTGCCAGCCGCCCCTCCAGTACTTCCACTTGGCCTCCTCCCGCAGATCTGGCAGCCACAAGGCATGTAAAATTCCACCGTAACAAAGTTAAAAAAATAAAAATCCTCTTCCACCATTTCGTAGATCGATGATGATCTGGTAGTACCCACCATCTGGTCCGGGAGATCAACTCCCTTCATAATGTGCTGCTAGTCAGCAAGGCATGCTGGCCCCGAACCTCCGTCTGGCGTTGGACCGTTTCCTTCCTCCTCAATACCCCATAAGCTGTTGGGTCATGGTAGTTGGAGGACCATCACTGCCTTGGGTCTTTGCCAGACGCAGAAGTAAGGTCATCCTGCTGTGCTACAATGAATTTGTGCTTGTTCAACTTAACTTCTTTTGAACTGGTCATTCTTGGGGAGTCCTTCCTGTTGGCACCACCGTTCCACAAGTTTGCACTCCCCGGGCCTTGAGTCCACCATTAACTTCACACTGGGTGTAAAAGTTGGCCATGATACGGACAAGTTTGGACCCATATATGAGCGCCTGCGTTGTCTTGCCACAGTCTGCCTAATATGCTTTTGGTCTTTTACTATTAACAGTCTATGGGTCCTCGACCGATTCCAGTGACTTATTATGTTTTTAATATATATGGAGGGAAGTGAAACACAGCTTAAGACGGGGGATGTTGTTTGGCAGTTTAGACGCTAGCTAACGCTATGGCTGTCCGGACGTTAGCGCAACACGTTAGCCTAACCTGCTGGTATTTTACGACTGCCTTTGGTGTTGTCTTATATACATAATAATATAATAATAATAAATATTACATTTTATTTAAAGACGCCTTTCTTGTCACTCAGGACCGCCGCACAGGATTCATAATTAAGAACAGCAACAAATACTATCCCGCAAATACAACACCAAAACAATACTATACAGCAAAACAAACAATACTATACAAAAGCCAAACAAATACTATACACAGCAAAACACAGAAAGGCAAGCAATAGACATTTAGGTGAATAGGCATTTTAACAGATGTGTTTTTTTAGTTGCAGACTTGAAATGGGGGATGAATCAATGTTTCTAAGTTGGGGGGGTAATGATTCCGAGACGGGGACAGAGCGCGTGAATACTCGTGCCCCCCATGTGGGTGAGACGGGCGAGAGGACAGAGAGTTTATGGAGAAGAGGTCTGAGGGAGCGGAGGGGAGTGGGACGCTGTAGGAGATCAGATCCATGTATGTATGCGTCCGTTGTCACATACTACTTTGGCGTTAGAGCACTTTGTACCATAGTTTATTGATTTGAATAGTAAGCCTTCGCTCCTATAAGATGGTGTGGTTCTTGAAAACGTTACCACAAAGCAACTGGCTATAGTTTAGCCTGTACGAATGCAACGAATATAGTTAACGTTGCGTAGCCAGCCAGCAACTTAGGTAGTAGAGTTTCGGTAAGCTAACCACAACAGCATTGTCCCCCACAATCAACCTGCAGTGATGTTTTAAATGAAGACACGCATATCGTTTCTTTTCACGGATATCCTTGACGTTATTTTCATTTATGACCTTAAAGGCAAAGAAAGAGTAGCCCAAGTGTGCCCCTGGAGGGACGCGTCCTACCACAAGTCGGTATGGAAGCCAAACTATATCTGCGGCGAGCAGTCTGCAGACCAGGGGAATAAAGCTCAGATTCTCTCACAGACAATGGACTTGGAAAAACCTTAAAAAAAACTTTGAAGGATATAACGGTGTACAAATACGTGTACTGTTGAGTATACTGTGAACGTTTTATGGAGTTCTCAACTAGTTGTAATCTGTAAAATATTGATTTTTAAAATGATGTGCTTTGTTTTTAAATAATTAAAATATGTTAAATTACATTCTGTTCGTTGTTGTTTAACGAAACTAAAATGTTTTCTGAAAAGACGTCTTTCCTATTAACCCACGTCCTAATAACAATATAATTCAATATATTTTACGGAAGCCATAAACCAACCATAGGGGTACACAGTAATACTGGTCACTTCTTTGCTACTCTACATCTGGAGTAAAGCTATATTGTCATTGAGTCAAGTTGCTCAGTACTAGCACCTACTGTAGCAGTGGTAATAGTAGTGGATTGGTGTTTGTATCATTTCTAACACTGCTAATATGAGGTATCACCATATCTCATTACGGGCGAGCTTCTCAAACGGTGGCTCTAACGCACTCATTCCCCTATAGCACGCGCTCTGCACCGCAGCTTCACCACCACACAAGCACCTGCCTAACAGCCACATGTTTTCACCGGAGGAAGAGGTAAACGCTTAGAAATAACACTAGGGGGATGCCTTCTATCCTATATTTAGATAAATATACCAGTACTTATCTTAACTACACGATCAATGTCACTAGATAGAAAGAAAACGTCTACGTTAACTCGGTGCTATTCACTGACAGTATAAAGTAAAGTCATCTTATGCACTGCTGCGTTGCTAAATGAAGGAGACTTCCCCAAATATTGGCAATTCCTCATTTGCCCTCTCACGTCTGGCAGGTTCGTAATTATACGGCTGCTGGCCTTTCCTCCTCTTCCACATCCCAGTCAATCGCCATAGTTCTAGTGCTAGGCTGAGACTTCGCTCCCCAGTCTGACGTCATCGCCAAATTGACTTAATAAACCCGCAAATACCAAAAATGACCAAAAACTGAAATTAACACTATTTGGAGACATTTTTTAAAATGATATATATATCTTGAGTGCTTTTTGTACCCAATAATCAACAGTGGTGGTTAACTTGCAACATGGGCTTTAACTGATTCTTATCTTGTATCATCTGGAACACAGCCAATAATCGAGACTCACCCACCAAACGAGAGAAAACAACTTAAACTGTTGCACACCGTTCCAAGGTAACGTGCGTGCCCCAGCTCTTTGCCTGAGGGGAAGCTTACGGTGGCAGACTTTAAAAAACAACAACACTGTTTTAAGCTTGTAATATTGTTTTTGTACATTAGCCCATAGTATAGGCAAAAGTAGGATAATTATCTCAAAGTATAGCTACTTGATCAATTTTTTGTATTTTCAGAATAACGTTTAATGTGTTATAGTGTGCTATTTTCTATAATAAATTGAACTATGTAAATTGAGTACCCTGAAAAGTGCTTCATAAATAAAATGTATTATAAGTAATTGTGTATGATTTATCTATCTTACTTTAGCAATTCATGTAATTTAGTAAAGATATTTAAATTAATTTCGTGTGACCTATACTGACATGTTCTGTTAAATGGGCTAATGCAGGATCAATTGATCGGCACATCTTCCTGACATCTGTACTATAACATATGTCAGGAAGATGTTCCTGAGATCGCATCTGTAAAATGTATAGCAGATGTTGGGATGATGTATATGAGCCTGCATCTGTACAATGTATTATATATGTTAGAACGATGTTTGTGAGCCTGCATCTGTACGATGTATGGCATATGTTAGAACGATGTAAATATTTTTATGTTGCCGAAAGAGCGGCTGCATGTCGCTGACACCTCTAGCAGCAACGTCTCGGGGACGTCGGCCAGAGAGCAAACGACCAAACTACTACATATCCCTGCCGTATTTTGATTACATCGCCAATACGTCGTGGAGACGTGTTCTTACTGGGTACCGTATGAATGCAACTATAGTCTAGTGTTACATACAGTATATGTTAAAATACGGTACTTTGTCATTCCAATATGCATCTTGCACAAAAATTGCACAATTGTGTCTCTATTTTTCAATAAAACTGATTCTGATTAGTGTGTGTGTGTGTGTGTGTGTATATACATATATATAATATGCAAGTGTTTTTAATTTCTTTTTATATTGTAATATTAAAGTTTTAAATCCCATCAAGTTTGCCTCTTCATTCCCGCTAAGTTTAAAGTAATAATACAATTTATATCATGGTTAAGGTTTTTTTAGAAGGTTGGAAGAATGTAAAAAGGGGAATGTAACGAATGTTTGATGTCACTTTAAAAACTAACGTTCCCAGAACGTTAAGAAAACTTTTTGTTTAACCAAAACACAACCAAACTTAACCAGAGAACGTTCCTGCAATCAAAAACCAATGTTCTGGGAACCCAATTTGTTAGCTGGTTATGTGAAACAACACACAACAACCAACATTTTACCTAGTTTACCCTTGCTTTAAAACATGAACAGAAAAGTACCTTCAATTAATTGTGTGATATTGATGTTGTATGATCTCAAAGTCAAATGTGTTTTCAATATCGTCCGCAACGCGTTTTAGTAGTCCTTGTTAAAGCTGATTGATAAACACCACCAATGTCAGTTTTATGTACTACGTAAGTAGCATTAGTTTATATGGTCAATTTAGCGTCAACAAAAAGTAACAATGTTGGGACTGGCAGTATTAGCCAACAAAAACGTACATCATCTTAAAACTGATGTTGTTATGACCGTTGGCACTCCGAACCATGTTTTTAAATTAAATTAACCAGATTTAACGTTCATGTTGAGTGTACAGAAACGAACCACAGTCTTACTAAACTATTTTATATAGCTAGCTAGTGCCATTTGGTGATAAGCAGGGTAAAAATACAACCTTATAATCACAACGGATTAAGTGCGACCGTTAACCTGCAATTAGACGCTCCCTGAACTTCTTAACCTTTTAGAATTATTATTTAACGTTAGTTAGCTAGTTGACAGATTAGCTAACGCTATATGCCAAATTTACCTTAGCATTTCATTGATAAGAAGTCTTCAGCTTTATGTTCCCAGTTGAGGTCTCAGTTCCATTTAAGCCGACAAAAGAAAACTAACCGACACAAGCAAAGTATGACTGAGGTCATACGTTAATGGCCTGTTTAATGTCAACGTTATGATTGGCTAACGCAAGCAAACTACCTAGGTAGCTAGTCAGATTAGTAGCTACATTTAGCTAGTTAGAGCATAGGTACTTTAATTTTAAATGAATGTAAAAAGGGCGGCAACTGCAACGTTAGCCTGATCTTAAAGCTTTAAAGTTACTTTAAAACATGACATGGCGTAGCTAACTTAGCTAGTAGCTAAAACAGCTTGTAATTTGTCAGATGAACACCAACTTTCACATGAGAAAACGTTGAAATATTGTAATAACGTTAGTTACGTTAAAATAAAGTAGTACTTACTTACCATGGAGTTTAACAGCAACGAAGCAGTCTTCCCTCCTAACCCTTCGTAGACAGGCAACGTTTTTCCTTCGACTACTGAGGCGCGAATACGTTGCTGGGCAGAATTTAGATCTACCGTCATCTACTGTCATCACATCAACATTGTGTGTAACGTAAAGACATCCAGACGCTCAATAAAGGATACCTCCAAATAACCCACGAACAACTGAGGAACCTGTAATACATCTAACCAACATATTTAATATGTTGCAATGTATAGCTATATTTCCATCAAGACGTCCAGACGCTTAATAAATGTTGCTTCCGCGAACAACTGAGGAACTTGTAATGCATATAATCAACATATTTAATATGTTGCTATGATTTATAGATTTCCATCATAATAAGACGTCCAGACGCCCAATAAACAATGCTTCAGAATGACCCGCTCAATTGCAGGTGCAGCGATCATTTGCAGACGTCATAGTGACGTACGTGTGCTTACTGGGGAGGAGATGTTTGCTGTATGTGACAAAAAATGTTGTAGCCTATAAAACGTATAAAACTGTGACATCGCTTGGAGCACCTTTAACCTAACATTGCTAGATGACTCTCCCTGTTTGTCTTTTCACATCTCACAGAGTTCTGGAGCCAGCGTCACGTGACCATCATACAAATTGGTGTGCATTTCCCTCTCTGTGTTGTTTGGCCCCTTTAAACATAAGAAATGTTATCTGACTTTAGTGGTAGAAAAGTATTTACTTAAGTCCTACTTTAGGTTACTTAAACATCTTTGTTTTAGGTACTTTTCTTGAGGTTTTGAATTTTCTGGTACTTTTCGTTTTTGAGGCAAATAATATACAGTATACTGTACTACTTTTTACTCCACAACACACCTAGTTATGACAGATTTGACTCAAGAGAAATTTGAAACTGAATTAGATACACATATGAATGTAAACAGCCCCACTACCTAAATTCACAATTCACAGCAGCCGAGTATATAACAAGTTTTGCAAAAAAAATACAACAATGTGGTATCAACATTTTTTTTTAAATTATAATCAGTTGAAAACTCAAACAAAATGATGATTTTCCATTTCGAAGTAATTATAAGCCAGTATGTGTATTTAACCATAATTTAATGGATCAACAAATTCATTTTTGAAGCTTTAAAAAGAAAAAAACTGAATATCGTGGTGTTTTAAAACTATAGCAAGTAGCTTCTGTCTTGCCCATGAGCTTGTCTTAGATGACTTTTTTGTTAAATACCCACCCAATAGCATCTAACTCTACATATTTGCCAATTGTTTTAAATGTATGCTATTAAATCAACCAACACATTTCAAACATGGTTTCCCTTTCATCAAAATAGAGGACAGAGGCATGTGGATTTTTTTTTATCTTTTATTTGAAAAACACACTTTTTCATTATCTTTATGGTGGGAGGAAACCGGAGCACCCAGGGTAAACTCACACAAACCGAAGAGATTCAGGCTACATTTACATCGCTACATTTTGGTTTTTAAGCAGTGTTTTTTTTGAGTCGTCAGTGTTGGTGTTGCCAAACGTCTCCGTCTACGGCCGTTAAACAAACACGCTGACTTATTGGGACTTTAGTTTATTCACCGTTACCCCCAGAGTTAGACAGGTCGATACATACCCTTCTCATCCCCGTGTGTGCTGTCTGACGACCCCAGCATTAGCTTAGCTTAGCAAAGATCATGCAGGTAACTGGTTCCAACTAGCTACTGCTCCCAATAAGTGACAAAATAACGCCAACATGTTCCTATTTCACATATTTTGAAAAGGGTATGTATTAGGGATGAGCGAGTACAGCATTATCTGTATCTGTTTACCACATGAATTATCTGTATCCGTACTCGGACTGGGCGGGGCCTCACCCGGAAGTGGTCAATTCAACCCGGAAGTGGGTCGGTTTGTCTTGAAATGGGCGGGGCTTTAACCGGTTGTTTATTTAGCAGCAATTGATATGGGTTAATCAGAAAATTGTTATATTTATTGCTGATTAGAAAACTATTTCAGCATCAGCATTGAGCTTCAGACCAGTGGTGTTGTCATGTAACAAACAAAACTATATAGGCTCATATACACGTATTTGTGCAACAATAAATACAAAAATGTGGTTGCAATTATTAATAAATTAATGACAACAGAGTTTTCATATCAATAATATAACTTTCTTTTTTTAACTCTTAATCATTTTTTGGGGGGGGGTTCTTTTTTATTTCACAGGTATGTATGAGTGTGTGTGTGGTCTGTGAGTGTAAGAGATACAGAGAGAGAGAGAGAAAACAAGAGAGACAGGGGGGCGGGGGGTTGGAATGGGTTTGTGTGTGTATCTTAATTTGTAATATTTATTTTATACCGCAGTGCCTTTTATTTTTTTTATAAACAACAAGCAAGAGTTTTCAGACACTCAAAAAAACTGGTTGAGAGCCAGCAGCAGTATAAATAAAAAAAAAAAAAAACTCAACGGCAGAGATGCAACCCGAGTCCCATTCTACCAACACCATGTCTGAACAACCCACCAGTTACCAGAAGTCCCCTGGTTACTAAGTACTATTGAACCGAAGTATAAAACACTGAAGCTGAAGAACCCCTAAATTTTAACGGGAAAGCCCGCGGACCTGAGAAGAAAGATTTTCACTCTCTGTGTCCTGAGCGTGTGTGAGAACAGCAGGACACAACACAGAGGAATCTTTGTGTGTAGGGAGGGGCGCTGGGACTAGCCTATCACAGAATAGTGTAGGGGAGGGACGCTGGAACTAGCCTATCACAGAATAGTGTATTGAGAGGGCGCTGTGACTAGCACTGTGACTAGCCTATCACAGAACGGAGACACAGTCAGTGGAGACTTATTCAATCCAGTACAGATATTGACTCCATTACTCGTATAATCTTGTACTCGGCAAAAGTCCTTTATCCGTACCGGATACTCTTTTTTCAGCCGAGTATTCGGCTCATCCCTAGTATGTATCGACTTGTCTAACTCTGGGGGTAACGATAAATAAGCTAAATTCCCAAAAAGTCGCCGGTACCTTAAGACTGCATTGCGTGGTGTAACCATAGCAAAGGATATTATTTATTAAACCAAAACGTAGCAATGTAAATGTAGTCTCAGAGGCCAAAACACCACCACACAGAAATGTAGGTATTTTATTGGTGTAATTCAGAGTAACTTGTTTTATGTTTCATTACATTGTATATCACGTACCATGTAAGGAAACACATAATGTCTGGCTTCTCCTAAAGCCTACCTAACTTAACCATAGACAGTTACAGAAGTGGACCAACAGATCTCAATCATTCCCTCAATCAGTTTTAGCCTCTAAATCCGGAAGATAGTATAGAATACCAAATAGCCGGTGGGTTGTGAAGCCATCGATATGGTCTTTGTTGTTAACATTGTCACCAGTAGTCGCCTTGATAACGGTTTCAAAATCACCTTTGTTTTTGGAGTCATTTTCTGATTTCTTGGAGACAACTTTATAGTTTGAATCTTCATTCATTTGAGTACTATCCAATTGCGGTTCATTGTCAATGGAAGTCACCGTCTCATTTTTATTGTTAGAGGTTTTGTATACGGAGCGTTTCTTTTTGAGGGTTTGTCCAGAGCAGACCTCTGGCTGCGTGGAAAGGTCTTTTCCCTTTTCTTTATAATTTAAACTTGGGTCATTCTCTTGGAGCGAGTTGCTATTCTTTGGCAGCAAGTTTTTTTCTTGGGGTTCCTTCATGGTTACGTCCATGTCAGAACAACCTGGCAGGGGTTTAACACCACTGCTAGTCTCCAACTCATCATCTGGTCACACTTCTTTTTTGGGGGGATTCCTCCTGCCTGTGTAGAAAGAGTATTCTCATAGGCCTGTTTTCCTTTAAGCTCTGGTTGTTTAGCTTTTTCTTCTTCCAATGTATCTATGGCGCACGCAACATACCATGTTCTTTTGTTTTGTAAGTATATGAAAAACTCCTTGCAAACTAGGGCTGAAACAATTCTTTGAGTATCTCAAATAATTACTTTACTAAAAAACCTTATTGCAAAATTCTTTGCCTTGAAGCTTGGTTTAACTGATGTTGTACTGCTCTACCTTTACAGGTTTTATTGCTTAGATCCGATTTACTCAACTGAATATTACTATAAAATGATTGGCAGTTACTCTTATAACATCTAGCGAATCAGATGGTGTTTTGTCGGTGGGACATTAAGTCAGTCAGTCAGACTCAGTGGCGAGTGAAATGGAGCAGCTGGACAGACACAGAATCTTAGATAAAGGGAAAACAGTTCCAACAGGAAGTGATGTCACATGTTACTACTGTCGCTATGCCTGTCAGGAAGGGAGGAAGGAATAAAGAACTTTTAAATAAAAACAATTTTTCTTTGTAAATCAATGTCACTCCCACACAGCATATGAATAACTATCTAAAAAGATTTACAGAAATACAAAAAACATTAACAAACAAGTCTAGCCATAGCATATTCCTGGAAAAGTGGAAAACAGCAGTGAAATTGCCTTTTTTTTCACAAATAGGGCTTACTAACTTAACTATGGGACTTTAATGTGTGTGTACATGATTACCTAACACAGTGTAGAACTTAACTTTTCTCAGTTTTCAGCAGCAGTTTTTTTTCTCAGTATCTTTGTGTAACCTTACTGTTATGTCATTTGTGCACAAACTAAGTCACTAACTATACAAACAATAACTAATGTCAGTTTCATTTTGTGTCAGTTTTAGTTCAGACTTGGAAGATCTCACACTCTGCTTTTGCCACAGCATCGCCATTTATTGTGGAAACTAAAGTTTTGGCCTGTCAGGACCTTCATCAAGAGTATTTCATAGGAAATAAAGTACCTCAGACCAAACCATTTGGGAACTACTGTTTTAAATTGACTGCAAACTTCCAGTCTGATCATGGACACCAGATGGAGCAATTTACCCATAAATACATATTGTCCAAAGTCCTTGGAGGAACTGCAAACTACTGTGGGTAGAGGGAGAACCTCATTTTCAGGGTAGGGTTGGGGCAGAGTTCACAACATACATTTCATCAAATAAACACTAACATTTTAAAACACAGAAACAGTGTTTAATAATCACAATAAACAGATATGAACCTGCACAGAAGTCACTAATCAAGGCCCTAAACTGCTTGTAGATGGGGGGGCTTTGTGACGCATGTCAGGAATGTGGAGCGGCAAACGTAAAAGCAGTCCTCGCCAAAGTCGAGTATAGCAACCTCGAGGTAAAGCCATTCCTTAGAAGTGTAATACAGACTTGTATCTTTGACAGCTAAAAGGGGATGTGATGTTTTGCTTAGGGTTAAGGGTAATTTAGTTTTGTTTATAGAATGTGTGCATCTGTATGCCGTCACTGTGGATAGACACTTGATTTTAACCCCCCTAATGACATACATACTATAACACCTAATTTGGATGAAAGTGCAGAGGAAATCTGATAAATCAAGATTTTCTTTTTCAACCTTGAAAGAACTAACCTTCAACTTTAAAGCTGCATGTGAATATTTGTACATGTGTATAAACAGTTAATAAATGGGTTATCAGACGCTGTGAGGATCATTTATCATGTATTACAACGTGAGGAGTTACGTTACTGTTGACACCTGTCACAAACAAAGGAGGCAGCTGGTTGTTGACTTTGGTGTTTTAAAGGGTTAGTTCAGAGTCACCAAAGTCACGCAATAACACAAACTAACTACCCAATGGAGGCAGCGGTAGAGCAACAACAGCAAGCAAGCTCAGTCTGACAGCCACCTGACCTAGTTACATTCTGAACTGTTCT
>NC_045745.1:15368173-15369129 GCF_008692095.1 Etheostoma spectabile | reverse complement strand
GCCTGTATGTAAATTTTGGGGCGTGACCGTTCTCTTAATGCCTCCATGGGTGTGACATAGCTACAGGTCCTGAGATGTTGACGTCATCTTTTAGCTTTGTTTGGTTTCGCCTGTTTTCAGCGGCAGTTTCAAAATGGGAGATTTGCAGAAAAAAATTGTGTCAATGGGATTTTGAGCTTCTATGTATGTATGTCCTATTTGCCCACCAAACTGTCATTATTCACATATGACGAGGTAAAATCGGTTTCGCATTCTATCACCTCTTTAAAGGTGCTCTAAGCAATGTTGGGCACTTCTTGTTGACGTTCAAAGTATTTTCAAACAAAACGAGACTAGCTTTCCCCTCCCTACTCATCCCGACCCCTCTCCCTCCCTTCCGTTCTTCCGTGCATTAACCCCCCAAACCCCCACCCCAACTCCTTGTCAGTTATTGGCTGGAACGCTGGAAGATATTTGCTATGTTTTATGGTGCAGTTTGGCAAAGTTTTTTTGTTGGCGTTTGTGGAGCTTGGGCTGTCTACGGGGACTGCTTTTTTTTTTTTTTTTACAGTGTTCACAGTTCAGGGGACAGGCAGCTCGCAGATAGGGAGGAGATGTTTGCTGTATGTGACAAAAAATGCCTAAATATAGCTTAAATATCACGTGACATTGCTTGGAGCACCTTTAACCTAACATCGCTAGATGACTCTCCCTGTTTGTCTCTTCCGAGTTCACAGAGCTCTGCAGACTGCGTCACGTGACCATCATACAGATTGGTGTGCATTTCCCTCTCTGTGTTGTTTGGCCCGGGGACGCGTTCCTCGCAACATTTATAGACAATGTTATCTGACTTTAGTGGTGGAAACGTATTTACTTAAGTCCTACTTTAGTTTACTTGAATATTGTTTTCAGGTACTTTGCTTGAGGTTTTGAATTTTCTGGTACTTTCTACATTTCAGACATGTGAATGTAAACAG
>NC_045745.1:15360859-15368163 GCF_008692095.1 Etheostoma spectabile | reverse complement strand
TAAATTCACAATTCACAGCAGCTGATTTGTTATTTAATATCAACATATTTTTTTTTATTATATTCAGTTGTAAACCCAAACAAATTGATGATTTTCCATTTTGAAGTAAATATAAGTCAGTGTATGTATTTACCTGTAATTTAAGGGATCAGCAAATACATTTTTTAAACTTTAAAAAAGAAAAAAACTGAATATTGTTTTAAAGCTTTTAAGTATTTTTCAGGTACTCTACTTTTTACTGCACAACACACCTAGTTACTGGTTACTTTTTAGGTTAATGAATTACGTAAATTGGATGTTCTGTATATATATATACAGAACATCCAATTTACGTAATATATTTACATATATATATATATATATATAGACAGAGAGAGAAAGTACTTATGATACTTGAAGTACATTTTGTTTATACTGATGCAGCCTACTTTTACTTAAGTAAGATTTTGAGCGTGCACTACTTTTGATTTTAAATTTGAGTACTTTTACTTGAGTAAAAACATTTAATATACACAATGATGGTTGTGTATAATGATTTGTTAAAAGAACTGCAGTAAGTTGCGACGAACTAAACCAGAGCACACCATTTTTACTTTTCCATGTTTTATTTAATCAAGGACATCCTGTTAATTTAATTTACACCTGTCAGATTCTAACAGTGACAACATTACAAAAATATTTTAATGGTGAGTTGTATAGTCACAAGTGAAATAGTGACTTGTTTTACCCCTCTGTTCTAAATGCAGAGCTGGGTGACGGTATGTTTTTGCAGTTTTGTTTAATTTTGTGTGCAGGATTTCACAGAAACACGGCAGTGTGGTTGAGTTTCGGGAACGTTGCCAAAACCTAAAGGCACTTCCTTTGCAACGGGTACAGCTGGCAGCAAAAAGCTAAAACTGAAACACCTCCGACTGCACCTCTTTCACCCATAAATCATTTTGAATTTCTTTCATTGTTTCTAAT
Organism: Etheostoma spectabile; assembly: GCF_008692095.1. Lineage (NCBI taxonomy): Eukaryota > Metazoa > Chordata > Actinopteri > Perciformes > Percidae > Etheostoma > Etheostoma spectabile. Next base: position 15,367,200 of record NC_045745.1, on the reverse strand, counting down.
TGGACAAATGCTTATGCTCACCTCAGATAGTTCTTTCTTCTTTGGTTCTACACACTAGTCAATAAAATATATAACTGTCAATATCTATTTATCATACAGAATCAAAATGGCTAAATTTAATGAAAAGTCAAAGCACTGATAAAAAAAAACTTTCCCTGCTCGATATAAGCCATTAAAATGCCCTGATATAAAAGTAGGTTAAGGACTTTAGTCAGTGGATCAGGAAATCCTGAAGCAACAAAGTATCTGTATTTAAACATTTAAAAAGCACACACACATCTGAGTGAGTTTATTATGTTTATTATGAGAGAGATTGTGATCGGTTTGAGCCAATAGATGTCAGTGTTTGTAACAATGTGAGTGTCAGTGAATTGGATGTTTCAGAGAAATGAATGCACTGTGGCTTAGCAGACTGAATCAGCAACATTATAAATGTAATTCTTTAACTTTCATTTTCATCAATTTGTGTGTTAAGATTAATTTGCAAACCTTTTTAAAATGTATTTTCTTTAAAAATCAAAACAGCATTTTGCCATTGAAAACCAAGTATCTCCAAAACACCACCAAAGAGTGAAGAAAACAGCCCTGTTTTCAGTTTTGTCTGGATAATCCAATGTTTATTCATTTTAATAAAAGAGAATTTATAAAAAGAAGAAGAAGAAAGTTATCATATCTAAAAAGCTCAAAATAACCATATTTGGAAATACATGGACACTGGACAGTGACTTAATGTTTAAAATGTATAGATGAAAAAAACACTCGGATTCACTTTAATGTTTAACTCAAGCTGTACAAGACCCATTTTTCTCCCTCCCATTATACAGTACAGGCTACGTATATAATTGTCATAATTTACTAAAATGTTCTGTAATGGGCTTTTTTTTCCTCCCACGTATATGAAAACATACTGAACACTTTGTCTTTGTGAAGTACAATATTTCATTAGTTTTCTTTACTTTGTGTAAAGTGTTTCCAATTTATCTAGCTCAAGACTCAGCAAGCAAAATAGTCTGCTCAGAAATAATTGTCAAAGAGCCCGTGTTTTCTTGATTCTTTATGGAAAAAGATTAAAATGCAAAATATTTAATTTGAAGGATTAACTAGTTAACTACTAACTTGCCAGGAAGACTTATATTGTACATGTTATTGTTTTTTTTACATACATTGAATAATAAATATGGCTCAGTGTATATTTGGACACTAAACTATTGACTTACTTTAACCTGTGACAAGCTGCAGCAGATCTGTCTCTTTAAACCGTGCCGGCTGGCCTAACTGCAACCTTTTAATTTTTTTTTTTTTAATGACCGCAGCTTTTGTCACATTTTGATGCAATATTGTTTTGGAGAATTTTTTGTTTTCCAAGTTATGATTGGAAACAGTGGTTAATAACAATTAAAGTCACAATTGTAAACAGCATGGCTCATAAATAAAAGGAACTGTCTCATGACGGATGAGAAGAGATGGCTCATTCTTTACTCATTCACCAACAGGCTCAGCTTGTTGTCATTAAACAAACATATTTAACTTATTTCCTGATGTGTATTTAGAAGTTTCCATCTCTGTTTCATGTCCCTGCATCACTGAATCTCAAGTAACATTTAATCAACAACTAGTAACATGTTTGTCGCCTGTCGGTCGCCTTCAGAGGCAAGCCAAAATTCATTTCTAGATTATCCTCGAGTCATATCTGGATGCTCTGCTTTCATCCCCCAAGCTTCAAAGCCAACGCTATACGCTCACTTCAAACAGCCGTCACCGAGTGCCAATCAAATCCCGCTCCAGAAGACAACAAACACTACACAAAATGTTAATCAACCCGGACCAAGCATCACCAAAGTAAATAAAATAAATTGTAAACAGATGCCATAATTTGCAACATATGGATAAATAAGGCAGTATGTCATCTTTCTGTATCTTTCTTTTTTAATTCAGTGGTTCACGCAGGGTCCAAACTCCTATACCTCTCCCACATCCATCCATCCATCCATCCATCTATGCCAAACCCTCTCTTATGAGTCAGTGACTTCACTGCATGCTGTTGATTTTTCCAGCCCGGAGTGGAAGTCCATAACCCAGCGTCTGGTTAATACGGGGGCATAAATCACTTCACTCGTGTTCCTGTATTCAAACGGTCCAAAACCAGTAACCTTTTTACCTTTGTTTCTGTGGGTTAAAATGCAACATTCAGCGGCTTAAAAGGTTTTTGTAAAAGGTTTAATGGTTCAAAGTTTCCACTTTCTCAAATTTGGAGGGATTTCTGCAATCAAATGGGACGGTGAAAGGGATGAAAGGTCCACGTGGATAAATAAAATTACTCATTCAGTCATTGGGCACAGTCCAAAAGTATCAAAATGAAAACTAGTGATGTAAAGCTATTTGGTTTTAGAGACAGAAACATTATGAATGTGTTTTACCAAAAAATAAAGATCTTCATATTGAGAGTGGTATCAGTGAGTGAAAATAAATACAAAACAATATGAGACTTCAAGTTTCTCTCTTGTATTGAATTATTTTAAAAAACCCTTAATAGTGTGGAAGTCCATGGGAAAAGCTCACTGAAGTTCACTTCAATGAGGAAAAACAAGTTGGAAACCAGCAGTTGGTTGTTGTGGGTTTCAATTAACACAACCTGAAAATTCATGTGTTTGTTTGCCTTGTTTTGATTTGATCAGCCTGGCTGTTTATAAGTGGTTGACATGATAGGAAAAGTGAGAGATGCGTCCTTCCTGTCTAAACCTTGGTAAATAGATTGGAGGCATGAGAAAATGTCAAGGCTCGACTGTGGTCAGAGCTCTGCTATGGAGCAGTGACTCACTCTGTGTGTGTGTGTGTGTGTGTGTGTGTGTGTGTGTGTGTGTGTGTGTGTGTGTGTGTGTGAACATGCATGTGTGTGAGAGAGAGAGAGAGAGAGAGAGGTAGTGTTGTGTGTGACACATTGTATGTAGCAGATGCAGTGATCTTTATCTCTCATTCATGGCGTCCAAGGAAGTGTAGCGTAAGCTGGTTAACAGTCATTTTCTCAGTATCTGCCTGACAGAGATATGCTGATAATCACTGCCATGTCGCTCATGCAAACACCTGCCGCCTTGTTCTGTGGAAACTGAGGTGATACTGAAGCATTGCCCAATAGTGCTCAGTGCATTGATTGCCTTTTAAACTGTTACCCATTACCCAATAGGGATGCAATGTAGGCTAAACCCACAGCAGCTTTTAGTTTAGTGAAATAAGTTGTATTCACTTATAACTCAATTTATAGTTAAGTATGCATTTCACTTACAAATGTGGGCATTTTGCAAGAACACAACTTGACACCATAGTGAAATAAAAACACTATACATTTTCTAACATCAAAAATTTCGTCTTCCTCATTCAAATTGGAACCAATGTTGACTTAACAGTTCATGCTCTCACTTTGGGTTCTCTTCTAAGAGAACCCGATAAGAGCCAACTGTGACACTGTAAGAGCTAAAGGAACACGTTTTGCTTTGTAGTCACCTTTAGAGATGGCACCTTTAAAGACAAACCTGCTGTAAGTAATGACAGAGCTCTGCTATGTGGGGCGCTGGGTACCACCCATGGTTGTTAAAGGCACTTTGGATAAAAGCTTTCACCAACAGACACTTAAAACTCAAAATTAACCTATATTTTGGGCCACAGCGATCAGGAAAAACATATATTCTGATTCACATCTGTCGTCAATAATCACAATAAGCAACCACAGGCTTGGCAGAGAGAGGGGAGCTGTGGCCCTGCCAGCACTTTTACCACAAACTATCAAAACTGCCACACCGAACCTCTTGCTATACACTACCTCACTGCACTCAGCGTCTATGTGTGTACTGAATACAGGACCCTGTAATCAACAAATTCTCCATATTCTCCCCCTCAGGTGCCTCGCCAACATCAAAGGAGGTAAAGGATGGTGTGGTATCTCTGTGTGCCTGTGCCTTCTACTGTATAAAACAGCCCCGAGACACAGGCGGGGAGCAGCCGAGGAAATTTAATTTCATGACTACCACGTTGTTACCTGGCAGGTAGGGCTGTGGTTCATTTTGTTTGTAGTTTTGTAGGTTTCGCCTGCAACTGTTTAAGAGCTGATCACACCAAACCCCAGGATCAGATATGAAAATCTGTACACAGCAGAGTGGAAAAAGTACCAAAATGATTTAGAGTGCTACTTCAATGAAAGAACAGGGCATTACCGTTTAAAACTTGTTTACCTCAAATTAAATTTACTAGTAGTAAAATGTAAAGAGAACCCATGACACGAAACATGCATATACATCACAGCAACACAAAGCCTAATCCAAACAATTTACAGATTTACAAAATATAGTAAATTGTAAATTGATTTTAGTTTTTCACATCTCAGATGTCTGACAGTTCACTGATAATGACGCAACAACTGGAACATTTGTTTCTTATGAAATGATGTACTCTACATTGGAAGTGATGCCATTCAAAATCTAGAAAATTTTTACTTACGTCAAATTACTTAAGTGAAATGTAATGAAAACAAAAAATACTTCCGCCGGCTGTTCAAGTGCACAAAAACTTTTCATTTTTCAGTGTATAACTACATTTTACTTCTGCTAAATAGGATTGTTGCATGTGTTTTCACATTATTATTTTCATATTAGTATTTTCATTAACTCATTCCAAAAGCCAGTGTTTGAAATCTCTCAGCAGTTGAGTGTAAGTAGATCAGAGTATAGGTTGAATGACTTGAAACGCACTCTTTAATATGAAATAATTGAATACAAATGTAAAATGAGTTTTTCAGTCATTCGTGTTGTTTTGAATGGTCTTTGAAACTTTAATCAAACATTGATGTTATTGGGATAGATCACTGGAGCAAAGGCCCAGTGAGAGAAGCTGTGCACCCAAATGAAAATCCCTGGCACTGAACGTTGAGCCCCAAGCCAGTAACCTTGGCGTGCCTTTTGATCCTGACTTGAATTTCACATCAGAAAATTCACCAAAACTGCCTTTTATCTTCTCCGAAGTACAGCCAGATACTGAAAGGCAGATGAATGCTTGTATCACCATCTGACTACTGTAATTCTTTCTCTTCTGAAGAACTCCAGATCAACTGGAAGTGCAGGCGCAGATGTTTCCTTGGTAGCTCGTACATTTAGATTTCAAGAATCTGTGATTGGTTTTCAATCACGCGATGGACGTCTAAACATTACTTGTTCTTAACGAATATTCTCCCTTGATCCATTCCACTGGATCTGTAATTTCTGTTTAAGATTTGTTTTGAACTTTTATCAGACTGGTTTTGTCACAGTTTTATCTGAGTTTATTTTAAGCAATCTAGTCGATACACTTTATCAAATTTGTTCTACTATTATTTCTTTATTTTGTTATGTCTCCATTGATCTTTTAGTAATTTATATGAAGAACTTTCTTGCACAATCTAGCACAAAATGTATGCTTAATTTGGCCTGATTATGTTGAAACCATGTTGAAAGCTTTTTTTGACGGACTGAACTGTAGTAATTTGCCAGTCAACAAGTACAGTATGTTAGAATGTTAGTACGTTAGTCTAGATTTGGTAGCAAATGTAAAATAATTCATGTCGTGCTCTGAGGTTGACCAGATTAAGATTTTGTTTTGTTTGTGCATCTGTACAAAGGAAATCTATATTAAATGTAACAATTGCATTAAACTGAATGCATTGATGTAGGTGGTTCGAAGAATTTGTATAAGATGCTTACCTGTTAGTCATTAAAGCTGGTTTTAATTTGAAAGCGGAGCTTTCCCTGTTGCCTTAAAACAAAAATGTTATGAGTTTAGTGAACTCTCAGCTGTTAATATTTTCAATTCATCATTGCAAGTCAAAAGACTTCCAAGTCTGAATTGATCTGACAATAGAAATGTAAAAAAAAAAAAATTAAATTAAAACAATTTTAAAATAAATAAGTTGGATTAACTAGTACGATGTTGTACAGGCCTATTTAAATTAGTTTTGTGAAATCATTTGTGCAATTTTTTACCTTAAACCTAAAAATCAGTTCCATTGACATGCCAAAGCTGAGAGTAGGTTACAGTTTACGATACTCAAGTGGTAAAAAAAACATTTTCCATAGGAGGAGGAGGGGGGGGGTCGGATCTTTCACTGATTGTGTAATTCTGTGTGTCCTTAAGAAAAGACGTCTCAGTGTCTTCACAAAGCATCTAGATGTGAAGAGCGCTTTCAATTGAAAGAGTTCAAACAGAACTGTTGTCTGGGCGTAAACAATGCTGTTTGTTGAGATACTGACGGTTAAATCTAAATGCCAGGCTCACCTCAAACTAACGTACTTATAACCACACACACACACACACACACACAC
>NC_045745.1:15360166-15360849 GCF_008692095.1 Etheostoma spectabile | reverse complement strand
ACACACACACACACACACTCACTCACACTCACACAAACACACAAGAAAGAACAAACCCCTCACACACATACAAATAAAGATACACACATGCTTACAAACACTCGCACAAAAGAGACAGATACAGCATATTAACCTCTCTAACTATGTGTACATCTTTTCTTTCAATACTAGAAGGTTCTCCATAAAACACACAAACTTTTTTCTTCAAATATCATTAACCATTCATGTGTGGTCACGTCCATTTCTTAATTTCATTTCATCAAACATTCTGTTCATCATCAAGTCAATCAAATTACTTCATTCGAGGCTCAGAAACCTTAATGATTACTACTACAATGCCATTCAAAGTGAGTGATTACAGAGAAAGCTAGATGCAACATAAAAGAACCATAAATACATTTGAAAACAATAATACAATTAATATCTTAAAATTAAGTTAAAATGAAAAAGCCAACCTAAAGAGGGAGGTTTTAAAGCAACACTATGTAACTTTTCCCGCTTCGTGCCCCTACAGGTTGGAAGTGGAATTGTCCCATTATGTCTCCTTGGAACTACAGCTCAGCTACCCGAGCTGCTAAACTTGCATAGTGCGGTTCTAGCTGGTAGGGAGCTGCAAAGCAAATGCAGAAGTGCCGTTCACCCTGTTAAGAGTTGTAACTTTATGCTCAAAATCACACATTGTA
>NC_045745.1:15360066-15360156 GCF_008692095.1 Etheostoma spectabile | reverse complement strand
CAACACTAATTTTCAAAATACAATAATACTCGGTGCAGATTTGAGTTGCGTATGCGTCGCTTTGCAACAAGTAGCATACAAGATGCTAAC
>NC_045745.1:15339414-15360056 GCF_008692095.1 Etheostoma spectabile | reverse complement strand
ACTTCTGTAATGTCAATACAATAAAAAGGGGCCTACTTAACAAAGTTCATTCACTGCTGGCTACAAGCTAGCAATCAAACACAACAAAGGTTGTCAGTTGAATGGCATTTTGAGCTAATGTTAGCAATCAAACAATCATAGATAGCTCAAACTTTTTGAAAGGATTTCCATCTTCTGTTACTGTTTGTACTGAGAAAAGTTTATTATTTTATGGATTTCAAAAATGTCAGTATGACACGTTATGCTCTAAACAGTTTCTCAACTCAAATCTGCACTCGACTCACATCGGGCAGAGACAGAATGTACAGTTTATGAAAAAGGGAAACAAAGACAGAATTGCCCTGGTACAAACCGGTTATTTATCTGGTTCTTTTTTAATCAATATGGTTTTATCTATCACAGCAAAACTTTAATTGCATGTTACGGCAGATGTAATTTGTACAGTGAAAGTCACATCTCCATTCAGTCAGTCTTCGTGAGCTGCGATGAAGGACATTATTATCCTTCAGCTCAGTCAATGAGGAAAGAGACGTTCTTCTTTTCCTTCATCCCACTGACTTTATGTCAGATAATGCAGCCTCAAACCTCAGTAACTCTTCCCAGACAAATACATTTTGTTCATCACCAAACAAGGAAGCTCACAGACCAAAACCCCCAAGTAAAGGTTTAACGCAGAAATGTTAAAAAACCTCAACAGCTAGCCATACATCACCACGACATTTGAATTAGTGCAATATCCGCCCGAATCTCAATGTTTCCAATTGTTTTCTCTGTGTTTACAACGACCAGGAGACCGAGCCGATGTGGAGATATGTGTGGTGACACATTCGTCGCCATCGCAACAAGGGCCCTGTAATCTTTCCAATCAGGAAAACCAAAACAAATTAGGTTGTGCAGCGCTTCCAGTTCGCCATCACTATAAATCATCATCATGAACCCCGAACATGTACAAGAACACTCTATAACAACAGGGCATGGGAGAATAATGTTTGTTCCCAAGATTGGTCCACAAGGATTGGATGATATACTGTGAGAAGAGCCCCATTCACATCTATTTCTCACACGTTTATTGTATGGTGGAGGGAAAGTATGTCACAAACATAGGTTACAGGATCTTCCCGGTTTGGGTTTGGCTCTCGTCCTTTTTCATTACAGGGTTTGATAGCTGTGAACAAGCAGTGGGCAAGTCAGTGTGATTGTTTATTGTCACAGTGAGAAAGCATAGAGCTGCGGAAAAAAACACTAAAACACAGGCCTGACAATGTAAGTGTAACGTGTAAACGCAAAATAATATTAACTTTGAAACTTTCTCAGAGGCGAAACAAGACTAAGAGTCTTCAGCCATGCGTGGGGATTGTGAGGCTGTACTTAGTAGTAGTGCAACATGCTCACAATGACACTGCTCACATGCTCATTTTTAGCACAAGTAAGTAAACCATGTCCCCCGTTTTAGTCTAGTGTGTAAGCACGCTAACATTCAGCAGTCTACAACGTTATAATTCCAGGATTGCTCCGTTGCCGCCGGATATTCCGCCGGATGTCTCTTTTCGGGCTGGATGTCCTGTACCTTCCGCTTTCTTTGTGTTGAAATTTTGAACTCCAGTTGATTAATGAGGATTACGGTTAACTGCTCCTCAGATCTCTGCTCAGGTGTTTGGTGTTTTAAGCCCAAAGCATTGCCTTCCAAGGCTGCCTGGATTAGGCAATGGTTAGAGCAGTGGTTCTTAACCTGGGTTCGATCGAACCCCAGGGGTTCGGTGAGTCAGTCTCAGGGGTTCGGCGCAGGTCAAGACACACACCCAACTCATATGATTCGTGATGACACGCCCCGCTTGGCCATCATCAGAAGGGTTCGGTGAACGCGCATATGAAACTGGTGGGGGTCAGTACCTCCAACAAGGTTAAGAACCACTGGGTTAGAGTTAGGGCTAAGCCCCTGACACACCAACCACATGGCCGATCTTCAGCAGAAAAGGCAGATGGACAGATCAGTCTCCCAGAGTTGGTAAAAAAAAGTGCCTCGGAACACACCAAAGCAACGAGACATAATACGTCTCCATAACAACAGGCAGCGCTAAAAAAATGTCGCCCAAAAATGAAAACCGGCAGCTGATTGGACAAACGCGCCTCGTGGGTCTGGTGTCTCCGGAAATTCAAAGCCAGACTGTCATGGCAGAATACAGTCTCATATTTAACTATATTTCACTCACCAAAACGTGTTTCTGAATACATTTTAAGTGAGACCCAGGCCATGCAGTTGCTTAATCTGTCTTAATTTCAGATCGACAAAGGTCAGTTTAAAAAATGTTGTCAGATTTTGAGAGACTCTGGTCACGCTCATCCCGCTCCTCGTTTCCAGGTTTGTACTCCACCAATCAGATTGGTCATTTGAGTCTGACTGTCAGCAGTGCCCGCCTTCCGACCGAGCATGTCAAGTCGGCCAAAATGAAGGCCAACGGCCCCTTGGGACCACTCCGGACGGACGACGGGACGGAACACACCAAACAGACTCGAGTCACCGACCTCGCCAGGCTGTCCGTCGGCCAATTATCAGGTTGGTGTGTCACGGCCCTTAGGGTTAGGGTTAAGGTTAGGGTTAGGTGCCTTGAAGTCAACGGTTGCAGCGCTGCCTGGAAGTCAATGTTGGGGGCTTAAAACACCATTGAGACTATCTGCCCAATCTGAGTTTTCTGCTCCACAACTAAAACAACTTTTGTACGAACCACATGTTTCACCAAAACAAGTTCCTTCTCGAAACTAATTTGCCGAGGCGCCTTTGCTCCGTCCGATGTTTAGTGCCGCCCCAGGGAATCTTATTAGTTGGGAATCTTATTAGTTTTGCAGGTATTTTGTCATATACTACAGTAATGGATGAATTGAAATGTTGAACTGATGGTAGCACTAGAGGTAAGGTTATAGCATCACCAAAGTTATTAAAAATCATCCTTAGAGGGTGTGAATGTGTGAACCAAATTTCATGGCAATCTATCCAATAATTGTTGAGACATTTTACACACAACCAAAAATGTCAACATTATGGTGGTGCTGTAGGAAATGTTACAGGATCACCCAATTGATTAGTATTCAACCTCTGGGGAATACAAACTGGATATCTGTGCAAAATATCACAGCGATCCATCCAATATTTGTTGTGACATTTCTATAAACCAAAAATGCAAACCTGCTGATGACGAAACAGTATCACCAAAGTAGAAAGAATTCATCAATTGAACAAACACAAATGAATGTCTGTTCACGGCAATCCATCCAATAATTGCTGAGATACCTCAGTCCGAGCCAAAGTGGTGGACCAACATTGCCATTCATAAAACCAGATTCTGTTGATGATGCTAATATGGCTAAAAATGATGCAGATCTGTTGGAACAACTTTCATTGTCATTGTGAAATAATGTTGTCAACAGTTGGTGTAAAGTCGTTTTAAAGGTAGAAGGAGGTAGAAAAACATTTTCTAGGTAATTTAGAACAAAGCTGTATTAAAATGTACTTCTGCTATAAGGCAAGGTTTAGGAGAGTAGATCACTTCAGACCAAAAACATTAGTGCCAGGTCCAATTTTTATATAAGAAAGCATATTTAATTATGGAGTTGAAAAGCAACAAAACAATTAAATTAAATTCAGCTGATGCTTGAGTCATTTGTTGTTGCTTTTCCACACTTTGTAAAGTAAAAATGTGAACTTTAAAAGAGAAAGGAGTGAGACCAGAGAGAGTGAGATTAAAAGTGAAAGAGAAAAAGACAAAAGGAAGTAGTGAATTGCAGAAAGAGAAAGAGGGCAAGGAAGAGAGGAAGGGAAAATACTGAGAGGAAGACAGAGAAGGAGAGAGGGCCAGAGAGGAGCAGCTCAGATCCAGTTGGATATCCAATCTGTGTTCTCAGTCTCTGAGTCAAGTAAAAAACCATCAAAGCTTGAGGTTTGGGGACTCAAGAGTCAGTTCAATCTCCAACCATTTCCCACAGCCTTTCAAGGGCTGCCAAACGTTTATTTGTTTTGGCAAATAACTGTTTGCCCCCCCCCCCCCCCCCCCCCCCCCACATTCCCAGTGTCGCACACAAGAAACTAGTCACAGTGATAGATTACAAGGCCTGCGCTTCTCATACCTCCAGCCACCCCCAGCACGTGGCCCAGAGATTTATATCAGTGGTTATTTTTTGCTTTAGCTTGATGTGTAAATCGCCCTCTGACAGTTCTCACAAGCACATCGGCGAACGCTTTGCATTCCATGCAGAGAAAAGATCAATTGCTGCAGAGGAATAAAGAATATTCTGCACAGATCTACTTTTTAGTCCCTCTAGTCACGTAGTGAAGTTTGCATTTAACGTTGTTCCTTGCTACAAATAGTCCAATGTTTCCCCGTACCAGATCACATGCAGTGTTGAGTCCTATGAAAGTATTAATCTCTTTTTTTTTTTTTTTTTTTTTTTTTTACTTTTTTGTCATCCAACCATATAATGCAAATTCTGAAATCACGCTGTGTTTTTTGAGAGGGTTATAAAGGCCCTTGACTCGGATCATAAAACATAGTCAATAGTAGTCTGCATAAAACCTCATTTCAAGTATAAACCAGGTTTTCACAAACCAACTCATCACGTTCTTCAAGCAGCCGAGAGCCATAACTCTTCTGGCGTCGATATTTTTTCATGTGACAAAAATCAGTAACAACGATGTGTGAGTATGTAATACATTAGTGTTCCAGCCATAGTAAAATGTCCCATAAATCCTAAGGGTTTTCTGTTTCATACGCTACATGTGCCTTCATGAGCAGAGGAAGAAAAAAATGTTTTGTGAAGATTTGGCGATCAAACCCAGATGGGACTAAATCATTTTTCTGAGCTGGAGTCTGGTATAGATGAATAATGTGCTTTCTGATTTTGCATAAGTTAGAGTAATGGGAGGTTTTTCTTCAGGCTGAGAGAGTTATAGTCCGACCATTTCAACAACAATTCCAATGGTAGAACTCAGACAGTAGATTTATTCACTTCTTTCTAAAAATCGTTTTGCATCTAAACCAGTATCTTTTGATTAAAATAAATACTTTTTAAGAGTTTTGCCAGCACTGAAGACAAATAAAGTATTTTATTTTTCAGTGACGTACACCAAAGAGGAGAGGAAATCTAGTCTTCAACAGAGCTACTGCTGCTTTTTCTTAGACAAAACAACATAAACCTGCCCCCATTCTTCTGCTGTATTGATGTGATAGAGCTCACACCTTCTACTGAGGGCCTTGATTCAGATTAACTTCCATTTTGGACCTCAAGAGGTCAGTCTTACTCCCTGTGCCAGCAGCAGCTGACCAACTAAACTAATGACCAGCAGAGGCTGTTCTCAAAAGAAACAGAGCAGAAACTTCTTAGTTGCAATGACAGTGATGTATCAAAGCAAGGAAACAGAAACATGCTTATCTTTGAAACTGTATTTCATCCAAATACTGTACCTGCTTCATTACGATGCTGTACAGTCAACTTCACCTATGGCAGCAGATCCAATGACAGTGAGCAGAGAAGCCTGTTAAAGAAAGAACTTGTGTTATGGCGTTTTTCCATTACATGGTACCTGCTCTACTCGCCTCGACTCTACTCGCCTTTTTTGTTTTTCCATTATGAAAAAAAAGTACCTGGTACTAGCTAACAGGTACTTTTTTTAGTATCACCTCTGTCAAGGTTCCAAGCGAGCTGAGGCGATACCAAAAGGTGACGTGAAAACCTGGAGACTACGTCGTCATACTTCTTCTTCTTTCCCAACCTCAAATGTTGTGGGCGGGGCTAAATTCTGTTGGCATCCAGGGTAGCAGACTACTGATTGGTCAGAGAGAATCGTCACTAATCACTGCGTCATCATTGTTAGCGTCTTGAGCAGTCCTGCTATTTTTAAATAGTTTAGCCAGCTGTGTTTTTCTCAGCCTCCAACTTCTTTTGAAACTAAATTTGTCTGGTGGCTGTGGCAACAGAATCAAAAACAACACACCGTAACCTTCTGTGCGTGTGCTGCGTTAGTAGGTCATGGCAGCTAGCCACGCTTGGCTCGCGCATACGGCGGTACTAAATCTGCGATGGAAAATGGAGGACGGGGCACTGCGGCCGAGTGGAGCCGAGCTGAGTAGAGCTGGTATCAACGGGATAAGCCAGCGTAAGGAAGCGTACTTCCTATGGAGCCATTTTGTTACTAAAAAGCCATCACCTGCCTTTACCACTCATTTTCAACTTTACATCTAAAGAGTTCAAAAACTTAAGTTGTCCATTGTTCATTTCTAAAGAAACAAAAAAATTCTACGTTTTTGTCATAACCAAGTGATTTGCTGTGACATAGCTGACAAATTGCCGTATAGTACAGGAGAAGCTCACAGGCAGTTTCGACTTACATTAGCTGTTTTACTTTAATTACTAATGTTAACTAGCATTTTTGTGAGCAATAATTAGTCTGTGCCTATGTTATCTCTTTACATATACCAACGCTGTCCGTCTCAGCATGATTTGGAGCGATTGAAATTTTTCTTGACACAGCTACCAGAACACTTACCACTTTCAGACAGGTTGCTCAGGTCACAACTACGTCGTCAAGCTCAGTTGGAGGGTGTGCAGTAACTTGATCACTGGAAAAGTGCTTCTAATAAACTTCACTGGTCTCCATTGCAAGTCTACGGCATGGCTTTGTCTTCTTTAACTGTCTATGGCTGGTACTAGCTGTGGGTGAGGGCCATTAGTTCGTAGCAGCATAGCACTACGTCTCCCAAGAAGTCAAACGCATGCTGTCCTGGCTCGTAAATGGTGAAATGAGCTCCCCATTTACATCAGGACAGCCAAAAGCCGACACATCTTCCACCACAGGCTAAAAACACATCTCTTCCAACTGCACCTTGGATAACTAAAAATAAAAATAAAATAAAAAATAAAAAAAACGTACAGTTGCACTTTCACATGGCTCTTTGTCGTTTGGCTTATTTAAAGCTAACGTACTTGCACTTACTTCCTGCTGTTCGGAGTTTGTACCTTCAAGGTTGAAAGCACTCAATTGGAAGTTGCTTTGGATAAAAGCGTCAGCTTAACATGTAATGTAATGTAGTGTAATGTACAGTACAATTTGATACTTATAGATCTCTTTCCTTTAACTGTCTTGTTTTACGGTCATTACAGCAGGGGACTAACGGGGGCCTTAATCATTGTCCTTTGACAACAGTCGGACATCCTAACCCAAAACTGTTCCTATGGTACACAAACCCTTGACCCGCACACTGAATGTATTTTTATATTGACATTTTTCTTTATAAATTTACAAAGCAACTTCCTTTGAGTTTGATTATACATTTTTTGAACAATCTAATACATCAATAATAACCACAGGTTTTGTAATCAACCTGCATAATGAAGAAGAAAAAAAAATGTTTCCTCTGATGTCCAATGAATGCACAGGGAGAAATCCATCAAAGAAGATGCAGAGACAAACAAGCTTCCACCCACAGCATCTTTAAAAGACCTGCAAGACCAATGCAGCAAAAAGGCACGTGACAGACTGTTCTTTTGCTTTCTTTTTCATCTTCAGGCCCATTCTATGCATGCATACTGGGAAATGTAGGAAACCGTGAGTTTAAGATGATCTGAGGACAGAATATTCCTTTCATTTAGTGACCTCGTCATTTGTAACCTTCTGCAATACCACCACCTCCATGAAACCAGGTGTTATGTGGTAAAAAAAAATTAGATGAAGTAATTAAACGTGATTCACCACCCTTGATGGAAATTCTTTGCAGTTCTTATTTGAGAGGTCTCTCTTTACCTCGTAGAGTAATGTTTCTAAGAAGTGTTGCTCAGGGATGCAAAATGGAAGAAAAAAAAAAAACATATAAAAAGTTATTTCCAAATTGAGCCAACGAATTAAAAGAGACTGAAATGATGGTCTCTGCAAGCTTTCAATGCTTTTCTCAAGGCAACACAGTCAGCAGAAGTCCTCTCTTTCAGTCTTTCCCTCCAGTTTCCATGCCTGCTGCCAGTTTGCTGAAGAGAGGAAGAAATGCCAGGATGTTTTCTTTGTCCTGCGTGACGCTCCCTACATTTGACCTTGGCTTCAGATGAGACTGTTTTGGCTCACTGTGATGCAACGGAGATTTAACAACATCACAGAAAACTGGTGATGATTTGTTTTGTTTCTACGAGTAGTGTATTATGACTTTCAGTACTGTAACTCCTCTCCCCTTTGTTCTTTACAGTTATCTTTTTGGATGTGTCTAACATGAATAGCACAACTGGTTGGCATCAGCAGGACAAAAGCCAGGTTTTCATTTCAAATGTTGGAGGCCATTAATTGGCACGCAAAGTCCTTGAAATCTATTCTGCAGTTAGCATCATATAGCCATGGCAAAAAGAAAAGACGGTTTAATAAATTTGGGTTTTACTAAGAAATTGTGTAGCCATGACATTAATAGCACGATCGATTTGCCGGCTGCAAGCCCTGTTAGGACACCTCCCGTCGGGGTGACATCACAAGAAGATGCTGAAGAAATAATGTCCTCTCTGGCTGAAGATGGTGGTGGTAACAGCTCGTTAGAAGCCGGTCACAATCCTAACTCCTCTTGCTCTTCTCTCCCTTTAAGCTGGAACAGCCAGCAGTGGAAAGACTGGCTGTTTGTTGAGGATAGAAGTTTGGGATGTATCGCTTAGGCCTAATTGAATGGAGGAATTATGGTATTCTTCGGTAACCTTGAGTAACTTTAACCGTTGTTCATGTGAAATCTCGAAGACAGCCTGATGCTTTGTTTATGGACTATATGTGGGTGGCTGTTTGCTGTTTGACCTCAATTTCTGTCGATAAAGTATAATAGGGTAAATCCGGTACAGTGCATACACCCCCGGTGAAAAAAAGTGGCCTTCCCCCAAAGGCCACAGTATAGTTCAAACACTGATACTAAGTATAAACAGTGTTACAGAATTACGGTACTTCTTCCAGTTTATCTGAAAACGTAAAACAAAACAATACATCAAATATGGAGCTACATGGTTTTCATTGGATGGGACTGTCAGTTCTGCTTGAATTAACGCTTTGTGTGAGAATACTGGTACTGATTGAGGATGAGGATGTAAGATTTTCTTGACCTTTTACCCCTAATTACTTCTTCATCCTTGCGTCATAAGTATGTGTGTATATATGTGTGCGTACGTATGTGTGGTGTGCACAATGGTACATGTGTTTGCTGCTTTCATGCAGATGTTTTCTGCACACATGTATGCACGTACTGTGGGGCCGATCCTGAGTCCTTGATCTTCAACTGCATGAAATGGCATGGAAACACTCACACACATACGCGCACATTCACACACACAGGCTCACACACCCACCCCCCAAACCTAAACAATGATCCATCATATGAATCCACATCCTCCTCTGGCCACATCAGTCCCTCTGCTGCGGAAAAACTGATCCCAGAATCGGCTGCTAACTGTCAACTGCAGGACTCTAAGCCGCCCACTCACCACTAGAAAGAGACCACTGTGGACGCACGCATTTAATAGGCCTGCCATCAGAGTAAATGGAGGCTTACTTTGAGAGTGCTCTGATCTCTCTCTGGATTTGTGACGCTCCTCTTTTTTGAAAAACCCCAAGAAGAGCGAACACAATGGTGGATTTGTCGAGGCTGTAATTGTGATTTTAGTTTTAGATTGGTTCCTTGTCATTGTAGGTGAATTGTCTGGCATGTCGCTGCTGTCAGCGCTGTTTGTGTGTGGTGTGTGTGCTTCCATTTGTGTGTGCTTGCATACATGTAGGTCTCTGCTCTTTCCTCTGAACAAGTACAAGTAAGTGACAAGTAAGGGACTTTTGATCCAAATTGAGATGCCACCTGCTTTCCCATTAAACTAAACAAATTAATGTTCAGTTTAAGTGATGAGAAACAGCTCAAGACACCAAGGTGAATGGAAAGGGGTGTGTGTGTGTGCGTGTGTGTGTGTGTGTGTGTGTGTGTGTGTGTGTGTGTGTGTGTGTGTGTGTGTGTGTGTGTGTTTGGTCATCATCAGCCACTACCACAGCTGTGCATTGCTTCAGTATGGACGTGGCCACCCACTCTCTCTGCCCTGATCTACCATTTATATCAAACTCCACACATAATGGACCATCTGGGGATTCTGAATGGCTAACTCATTACCACCACCACAAGTTCCTCTTTGTGCCAGTTACTAAGTGATTTCTTTTTCTTTTTCATTATTTTCCAGTCTCTTGGTAGCCGAGTCAACCAATATGTAAAGGTGGATGCGGCTAAGATAAATGTTAAGATTTGGTTCAGTGACAATTTTTAAACATTATGGTTTTCATGGGAAGCTAGGAGCAAGGGAGTGTGAAGCCTGCCAGTGAGTTTATTCTCGAAGTATTATAAATTTGTTGTAACTTTACAGCTCTTCCAAGGGGGGTGAATTACAAGAAAAACAACAAACTGTATGAAAGAAAATCAATTGTTTGTGAAGGCTAATACAACTAAGATTTTTTTTACCATAGCCTTTAAATACATTGTTTAATCTGCAGTAGTGAAGAAAAAATATTTACTAAAGACTACAGAAGCAAACAGTTGCTTTATATCACAGCTAAAGAGGATGGGTGTGTCGAAAAAGAGCAATCATATTGTAAACTGTGCCAGCGCCATCAACCATTTTGGAAATTTCAATGTGGTCTCGCCATTGAAAGCAGATGAGTGTGTGCTGTGCTTCTTTTTTCCTAAATCCATTAGAGACCAAAACCAACGAGGCAAATTATGCCGAAGCAATGCAAGATACAAAAAAACAAAAATATAAAATATAAAAACTGAGCAGATCTCTGAGATCAAACCATAAAAAAATGAGACCAAAGCAGAGAAGAATCAGAATATGATTATTAACATCCTGTTTCATGCAGTGTGTTGTGTTCCCTAAGACGAAGCTCTGGGCAGAACATCCCAGACAGAGTCAGGCCTCTCTGGCTGTGGCGAACACACTAACCACTAATATCAGGTTGGTTCTGCAGAGGAGAACAACAGCACTGCCACACTCACCAGACAGCTGCAGCTTCCTGCATCACAATATGCTCAAAGAGGGATTAGCCACTCAGTTGGCATAATAACAACAACAACAACAATGCCGATGACACTAGTACAAATAATTTGCGTAATTACACTAAGGCCACTATACAGCTACAGCCACAGCTGCTACCATGGAGATATACAGTATATTGTACAGAGTACGTGGGATAAGAGTTATAGTTAACCACGTTACATTTGATTTCTTATTTTCTCTCAATTTTTATGAATGTTTTCATGGTGTTTTACAGAGATTAAAAAGATGGGATACAATAAACAAAAGTGAACAATACATGAGGATGATTTTACCGGGACCCAGCGGTGCTTCGAGCTAAATGCTCACACGCTTTACTGAGCCTGTTAATATGCTGATGTTTTTCACATCATATTTACCATGTTTACCATCTTAACCCTTTCACTCATAGTGGTCACTACAGTGGACAGTTGTTGCTTATGTTGCGTATGCATGGGTTTTGACGGTATGATTGCACATCACTCACCACAAGGGACACACCGAAGTGACATAAACGTTTTAATTTTCTTGTTATGAAATGGATTGAGAAAGATTGAAACTGTGGCCTATGGTATTACATCACATCAAAAAGAAAATGGAACCAGGACAGGCCTGCATGCAACTTGTGTGATCTCGTTAACAGATGTCATATTTGGTTGTTAGTTTACGCAGATGAAATTCAAATTCATGAAACAAACCACTCCAGAGGAGACCACTTGAAGTTGGTAGAACATTTTTAAGGATATATACTTTGAACTTTGTGGAAGGATCTGACAGCCCACTGTGGCTCATTTTGTGTCTCATGGGTTCCCTTTATTATGTTAGACATAAGATGCTTAATGGACTGTATGTCAGCCATGAAATTACTTGTCCTTTTAGTCATATACTACATGCATCTACTACTACGAGCACTATGCCTTCAAACTGCTCCAACTGCCAGAGTCAATCTGACCGTGGAATCACCAGTAGTGGAATGTAACCAAGTACACACTCTTTTGTACTTAAGTACAGTTTTGAGGTAGCCTACTTGTACTTTACTCTAGTGTTTCATTTTATGCTACTTAATACTTCTACGCCACTACATTTTCGAGGGAAGTATTGTACTTTTTACTCCCTTACAATAATTTAACACTTAGTTGCTAGGGATTGCTTATCTTATATGATGCAGTATAATGGTACACTGCACAGTAGTATACAAAGTATCTAAAATAGGCTCCACATTGACAAACTACAACATTAAAATGCTGACAGAATGATATACTAGTACACTTTAAAAGAACCTATTTTGCACAATGACTATTTATACTTTCAATATTTTAAGCACATTTTGCTGATAAAACCTCTGTACTAATTACATAACATTCTGAATTGAGAACTATGACTTGTAATGGAGTGTTTTTAGACTATAGTATTTCTACTTTGACTTCAGGATGTCAGGATAGAATAAAAAAAGTTTTTCTGCATAGTAAATCATATAGCTCTGGAGGGTTATATGCTGTATATTATCTACAGGAACAATGTGTGCTGTCAAAACCGAATTGTTTCTTTTTTCCATTTACTTTTGTATTGTAGCCTACATATAATGATTTAAGAGTCAGTTTTCCACAAAACGGCTCAACTAAACTCTGACATATTCTTGTGTACAGATGTACAAAGATTAGACTGGTTGTTTAATTGTGAGATGTTTAAGTTGGCGGATGTCTCAAAAGTCTGGAAAAGAAGGCTGGAAATAGAGTGCATGTGCAAATATTTCATGTACTGCACATCATAAACAATCTGATGTTGATATAGCACTAGTACTACTAGTACTTTTACACCTACTGTTACTGTTTCTACTACTTATCAGCATCACAGTTTTCTAGCCCATAAGCCCCATGTTTCTTCATTTTACCGGCTCAAAACAACCATTCGTCACTTAAATAAAATGGTGGGACTTGCTATCCTCACACAGTGGGTGAAAATGTGCAATGGCAAAAAAAAAAAGTTTCTTTCCATTGAGCCAAACTGCAGGTTTGTGGTTCATCAGTGTATGAGAGTGCGTACTGTCTGCTGAATCAAATCTAATGTATCGAGCTTTAAATAGCAAGCACGTTGCCTCAACTCAGGGAGATAACACACTTTTCAGCATTTTCTTCTTCGCAAAAGTGTGTGTTTGAGGTGTTCTGTGGTAAGAGGCTGCATGTGTGTGTGTCCTTGTGTACGTCTTTGTACACATGTGCATGTATCTGTGTGTGTGTGTGTGTGTGTGCGTGCGTGTGTGCATGCGTGTGTGTGTGTGGGGAGCGAGGAGTGAATGGCTTGGCTTCACATCAAAGGCCCCCACGAGTCTCTGCATTAACGAGGCCCTTTGTTCCCTGCCTCCCAGATTACAGCACGTCTCTCTCCCAGTGCTGCTAGTGAGCAGTGTGTGTGTGTATGTGTGTGTGTGTGTGTGTGTCTGTGTGTGTTTGCAGGGCGCAGTGACCTGCAGACCAAAGGCCAAGGTCTGATCCTCCTCCTCAACATCATCTTTCTTATCTAATGTAACCAAAAAGAAAGCAGATCCAAAGAAACTAAAGTTTCTCAGTCAAGTTGATACATTCATTTATATATGGTGATACACACTGTCATTGTTACTGTTTATTTCTCATATTTTAATATATAATACCCTATATTATGTAATTCCCCCCTAATTACATCATGCCAATTATTTCTTGTCTTTTTGCTTCCCTATCACAGAACATCAGATTAGATAATACGTTATTCATCCCAAAATGGGGAAATTCATTTGTTACAGCAGCAGTTTTTCACAATAAAAACAAACCAACAAACAAGCAAACAAACAAACACTAGGCAAACAACAGACAATGTGAAAAAGGACTAAATGAATGTAAAGTGGCATTATATAAAAAGTAAAGTAAAGTGAGGTGGCCATAGTACGAAAAAATATTGCAATGCAAAAAATGCTCTTGTGGGTACTGTGGCATTTAAGCAACACATATAAAGTAAACTATACTATACTATTGTGCATAAAAAAGTAACTTCATAATAGTAGATGTATGAAATAAAAACAGCAGAAAGCAAACAGTGATTATACATTTGTAATTGATAAATGTCTAACGTCTGATGCAACTGCTCCTTATTTAAAACAAGCCTGCTGAATCCTGACTTGGACATTGGACGGAAAAAAGGGGATATGAGGATTTGAATTGAGAGATTCAGTAACTGAACAATAAATGCAATCTGTTTATAGATACTTTTGAAAAACAGGAATTGTTTTATGTTTTCTGGATTACTCAGAAACATGTTGGAAAGAGGCTACAAGTCATCCTGCATGCCTTTTTTTTATGACTAAAAAAACATCTTTCTGAACCCTAGCTTCACTTTAATAGTTCCTGAGTCACACAAATATCTTCAGAATCAGAATCAGAATCAGAAAGGCTTTTATTACCAAGTACATTTTTGAACACATACAAGGAATTGGCCTTGGTGTTGTTGGTGCACGTCACACATTCTCTACATGGAATATTAAACAATATAAGTATAGGGATAAACAACATGAGTATAAAATATACATACTATATATATATATATATATATATATATATATATATATATATATATATATATATTAAAGTATACATTATTATTATAAGTATATGTAAACAGTATGTATTAAATAAAGCAAGTATATCAGTACAATCAATGGCTTTTGAGCATGAACTTTGTCAGCAGTTTGTAATCTGAGCTATATGAACACCAAAGCAATCTTCCAACCCTTTTAATTTATCATTTATACTTTTTATGAATCCCCAGCGGGGAAATTACAATTACAATTCACACTCGCTGACTGAGCTACTGCCACCCAGCTCGAGAGCTGCCTTCAAACCTGATGCTTCAACCAGCAAATCACCTCAATCAGCTCAGCGACACACTGACAATAACCTTGTGGTGTGTTTGTGTGTCTGTTCATGGTGACAAGGCGTGACACAAAAAACTCTCTTCGTGCTATTTCCAGTCACTATCGGCCCTGTTTTTCATAAACTGAGGCATGATTTGTTAATGCACGTCTTTAAAAAGTTTGTGAACTGAAGCGGGGGCCTGAGTGAAGGTGGAGCTGTTCCAACCACAGCTCGCTTGTTCTTTCCTTTGAGCACACAGGGACAAGAGAGCAGGCTGCGTGCAGGCATTTGAAGGGTTTTGTTCCAAACAGAGATAAAGACGGTTCAAAAAAAAAAAAAAAAAGGGGGGTATCTCCTCTTACACACTTGATGGATAGCACAGAAGGAAAAAAAGATGGCACTTTAGAAGACGATCCTTGGAGCAGATTCATTAAAATCAAGTCGTCAAAGAAAGAAAATAACTGTTTTATTTATTTGTTTCAATATGTGCCTACATTTTTGGCCAAATCTGCCATTAATTTAGACGAGCATTGCACATTGGCATTTCTTCATTATAAATGTGCTTGGAATTGATCCATGGCTTTTTATTTTTGTTATGTGATCTAATGTAGTTGCTTTTAATTGCTCACAATCTCCATTAACTACAATTTAGATTTTGCACTGTCACAAATAAAGTGTTTGCATCTTCCTCATCACTTCATCACTGATCCTCTACTGAAGACCGGCGATGTGTTTTCAAAGCTCTTTTATGCTCTGTTTATGTTTGTTGATTTCACCCCCGAAGCCCTCAGCAGATCTATGATATCAGCTCATAAATGTTTGATAAGGAGCTAACGAAGAGGTAAAGGGACGGCAATTTGCTGATTCAAAAGAGACAGACACATTTAAATCAGCAAACACTCAGCAAAACAGAACTTGAAGAACCCTCATTAAGTGGCACAACATATTACATTTATGTTATATAGGTCTTGGCCGGGGAGTGGTTTCAAGTGAAAGGCGCAGGCTGAGTGCCTTGCTCAAGGACATCTTAATGGGAGCTGCTGGCAGAACAGGACCACACTTTTTTTCTCCCTGTCTTCTTTTTCACCTTCACACTGATCAGCTCCTTGGCCTCAATGTAAACTTATTCTTGGTAGTACGCTGTGTTGTTCCACCTCTGTGCGCCACTTCTTATATAAGTGTTTGAAATTCTGAAATGTTTCAAAGGTTATTCAGCCTCCTACAGACATCAGAACCACATTCAGGAGCTATGTGGCATAACATTAATGTACTGAGTCAGCCACTTTGTTCAAATATTTATTTACTTTTTTGCACAAATTGTGAGTGAGTGTCTACATTTAAAATACAGGCTGCATCTTAAGACACATCTCAGATCATAAATAAGAAGATATGTAAGACAAAAGATGTGGGACTTTAAGACAGGATTATTTTTTATATCAAACCTTGGTGACCCTCATTCTGCTGCTCAAACCCATTATTTTGCATGCAGATTGATGGTAATCTCCATACTAAAAAAACAAACATAACTCATCATCTTTAATCTCACTAAAACTACTTGGAATAGTTGATGTTTGAGTGGAATAGGTTACTGTTTCATAGCAGAAACCAAGACACGAAATAAAACTGTTGAAAAGATTTGTTGAGGTTCCAGATTGCCGGCTGGATGTTGCCTTAAAGGACATGGTTTGGATTGCAGGAAAACTACCAATAAAAAGCACAAGTGGTTCCAGTTAGGAGCTGTTCGCTTGGATGTGGCTCAACCCCAATGAAAGGACATGATTTAATTACTCTGCAGCTTTAATGCGCCTAATGTTTCTTTATAAAGCACAGTATATAATCTATTTTTTAACCAACTGTGATTCATCTTTCTTTTCTTTTTTTAAACATGTTAAAGAAGGAACGTCCCCCCCACCAGTGATTGAGCGATGGAAAGGGACTCAATGTAATGATCTTCTCATGTTGAATGAGTCCTTCACACACTGACAGTGAAGTTGATGTCTGAGTGTTGTGCACTGAGTCATTTGCACTGTTGATCATGTTTTTCTTTTTAAACAATTGTTTGGCTTTAGGTTAGAGGTTATCCTGTTTGTGAGGATCCCAACCTTTTTGGCGTGGCCTTTAGGTGATGAAAGTCTGAAATAACGTTTTTGTCTTGTGACTCGCTTGGATTCATTGGGTCCACATCAAACCCCCCAACACAACAACATTTACATTTTTTATCTTTTTCCAATTGAGATTGTATATTAATGGAGCTGTACAAACTACAGATAAATAAAAACAAAAACATCGTTGCATCAAACACACTTACTTCATCAGAACAACCACTGAATTTGTCTTTGGATATAGCGCCTGTGTGGGTCACAGCAGCGATGCATCCTTTTGTTTTCTGTGTGGGCTGCGCACCTTTTTCTATCAGCTCACGTTGCCTTATTTGGCCTTTCCTGGCAACAGATGATGTGTGATGTCACGACAGTCATTAGAGTTTGAGATAAAAGAAGGAGGAGAAAGGATGCTCAGGGTGTGTGTGAGTCACAAAAACTTTAGACTGATAAGGCAGGATGGTGGAAACTTAAAATACCACTCTGATCTGACAAAAATAATCACACTGCTTATAGCAAAACAGAAAGAGTGTGTGTGTGTGTGTGTGTGTGTGTGTGAGAGAGAGAGAGAGAGAGATATAAAGAGAAAGTGTTTTTAGGTCAGAGTGGCACAAAGTGTTTCAAGAGAGACAGCGTGTGTACAGAGAGAGTGTTCATTTCTTTGGATCTGTCTGTGAGAGAGACATACAGGCTGTCTATAGCCTATAGCCTTAGGTGAACCTGTGAACCCATGATGAATGTGCGTAACTATCAGCACAGAGATTCATGGGAAACTGTGTTAAGATCAGAGCGCGGTAAACTCACGTGGCAGCGTGGCCCGCGCAGGAGAGGTGCTGTCTCTCTGGAAAAACAGCTGTCTATATTTAATCAAGGCGAATAAACAAGGAGTTTAAACAACACATTTATAATTTAGATTTGCATACATTACAACCGCTCATTTTAATCTTTTTATTAATATGCATCGACGATATTGTATAAATATGCAGTTTTATGCAAATACCGGGCCCATTTTCTGTTTGTATTTAATTCTGTTTCCCAGCTGTGGATCATCATTTTCATTCAAGGCAACCGACTCAGATTAAGTCAAGTATTAAGTCACAGCATGGGAGTGTATAAATATTTCTCAATTAAAAACTCTGAAGACCAGCTATGATACTGTATCAGCATTAAAAATGCATTGGCATTGGGAGGAAAAGAGGGGAAGGCAAGTTACCACTTTGATAAGACATCAGAACATCAAGTCTACATCTTTGAACTATGTTTTTTTTTCTTCTTCTTTTCAAATCAAGTAGTTGCAACAGCTAACACTTTTTGCTGTTTTGGAGACTCTGTTACAAAATCTGGGGGATGTAAAGACCAGTCAAAAACACGCAGTGCATCTGTTATTGATGAGTGTGCCATGCCTTCTGATGTTTTTCACAGAATGTCCTACATTTTGCAGTTTCTTGACTGAGCTTCCAATTTTTTTTTTTTTGTCGATGCAAACGAAGAGGTTTTGTTCCAAAATGTGAAAACTACCAAGTGAACAGTGTGACAACAGCCACTACACACGGACAGTTGGGATAGGAGTAAAACTCACAATGCATAATTACTTATCAACTAACTTGTAACAGTAACATTTTATACCAACATGGTTACATTTTTCTTAGTAGAGCTGTATGGTCCTTAGGAATCATTAAAAGTATATTTGTTAATGAGAAAAGGTTGACCTTTAAATCCAGTGCTCATGACAAGACACATGTTTAATGTGAACCAATCACAAGAAAGAGAGGGCAGGGTTTCAGGCACAAGAGGCAGCTGATAGGATCCACTGTCTCCATCACCACAGCCGACAGACAGCCCTCTCTGTGGCAAAACAAGACACACACAAAGTGAAAGTCAAGTTTTGTGTGTGTGTGTGTGTTAATTTAGTATTGTTAACACAATCAAAGTGTTGTATGTTGTAGAAGTTTTAATATATGTTGTGTATTTGTGGTAATAAAATGCCACAACCAAATCATGATTGCAAAATAGAGGCACTCATGCACAGTCTTTTTTTAAATGCATATATGTTTTTATTTGTAGAAACATGCATCTACGCTTTTTATCACAGTGTTCAGTTTGCAATGCCAGTCCCTGGATGGACCTTGCAATCTGAGGATGCATTTGAAGTGTAGCTGATGACAAATAATCTAATCTTTCCCCTATTAAAAGCCATGCATCTTTAAGTGATACTGTAGGTTCTGGATAATGTGCAGTCATGTGACTAAAACTAAAGTTCAGATGGAGAAGTCTGCAGGGAAACCTGACTAAAGAGCAACATGGACAATAATGATTTGGCCCACATTAGAGGAGAAATTCCTCATTCCTAAATTTAAATGTAAAAATTAGTTTTAGCTCCTCAGAGGGGAGCATTTATTATCTGGAGATAAATAAAAAAGTAGAGATTCTGCACAAACTTTACTTAAGGATTATGGCTGAGCTCCAAAGTAATGAGGTAGTGATCATCATTTCAATATTTAAATAAGAAATAAATTCTGAGTAAAACAGAATGAGAAAATTACACTAGGTGCAGCTACTTTGAGGTTTAAGCATTTCTTTGAGTAAAAAGTTACTTTAAAAAGTTGCTTAAGTAAAATGTATCATTAGCACAATGTACTTTAAGTATCCCCTGTGAGTGTTATACTATTATTATACTTTTAGATTATTGTCATTGCATAAATGTGTATATTGCATTTTACTGTTGTAGTTGGGCGAGGTGAAGCTTGCTTATTTATATATTGTTGGGTAGTTTAATTGATTTAGGCTTATCTTATACCTTTTTATGCAAAATGTACAGGTAAAAAGCTATGTTAAAAATATGCGCATTATACTACAATATATAAAATCAACATAGACTATAGAATAGAAATATAAAATATGTAAAAACAACATACAATATATAACAACAGTGTAAATAATAATAATGCTGAAATGGGACATATTGTAGGATTGTGTTAACGTAAAAATACAATATAAACAAGAATATTATGTGAAATGTAAAATGTAGTATTAATTGTTAATTAATTAACAGTTATCCACTGTTCAAAAAGTTCACAGCGTAAAAAATAATAAAGCACAGAAACAATTAAAAACACTGTTGAGTTATTATTTATATGAATTAAAATAAATAAATGTAGTGGAGTAGTAAAGTTGGATTACATAGAAAGAAGCGAGTAAAGGACAAGTACCTCAAATGTGTAGGCCTACTTAAGTACAGTACTTGAGTAAATGCACTTTAGTTACTGTCCACCACTGGAAATGAGAAGAAACTAATTCTATTTCCTGAAACCAGAACACAGAATTCTAATAAGCAGTCCTGACCAAAATATTAAAACTATCAGGATTCACATTGTACCTGCAGCCACTCCATCTACGTATCTGCACTGCTGCCCACAGGGAATATTTGTTTTTACTTTAGTGAAGTTTTGATGGCAAAACGCAGCAGCTGCCTGCAGCCAGGGGAACGCGGATGGCGTGAACCCGCCCCTGAAAGTCATGAATAATGCCTGTTCAGCTGAGCTCAGGGAGGTGATGTCTCTTTAAGAGACTCACGCTGCCGAAACAATCAACCCCCCCCCCC
>NC_045745.1:15338428-15339404 GCF_008692095.1 Etheostoma spectabile | reverse complement strand
CCAACAAGTCATCGGACCTGTCAATCATCCGGTCGGCGCCCTTTGATGTCGGGGCTCTTCGCCTTGTCTTGGGCTCAAATGAGCTGTTTGCTGTTGTAGGGAAACATTAGTCCTCTACCAACCAGCCAGCCGGGGACGGCACATCTCAACTTTTTTTTTTTACTGTGTGTGGTGGGGGTTTCTACACTTTGGAGGCGCCCCAGACTGAGGAGTTTTAACAAAGTCCCTTAATTCTTTTCTTTATATACTTTTTTTTTGTTGTTGTTCTTTTTAAGTGTATAATATCGCAAAGGAGGAGGGAGAAGAAGACATGCCTCAGCTCAGCAGCGGCGGCGGGGACGACCTGGGAGCGAATGATGAGATGATAGCGTTTAAAGACGAAGGAGAGCAAGAGGAGAAAATCCAAGAAAACGCGTTCACGGAGAGAGACCTGGCCGACCTCAAGTCCTCTCTGGTGAACGAGTCGGAAATAAATCAAAGTCCGAACGCAGCGGTAGGTGGCATATAGTGTGTGTGAGTGGATATACGTTAACACGGAAAGAGTGTGAGAAAGCTTGTTTTATTTTACACGCTGCTGACAATTAACAGCGTTAGCCTTAAACCCCGCTATGAATTGCCTTCAGGGCAACAGTAGTAACAACCCGCACACCTTAAAGTCTGATAAGGTTGCTTTAAAGTTACCCTCACTCTTTTTGACACTGCAAAACGTTTGGTTATTTGTCCTCGTCTTTTTCTTTACTTTTTTGGGGGAGTATCTGACCCCGGGTTTGTTGTCGGTTCCTTCCAGGCGGTGAGACGGGGACAGCAGGGCGAACAGAGGGGCTTCCCAGAAAAACACCGGGTGCATCATGACGGAGGTAAGATGAAAACTATAACACACTCGCGCTCGTGCGGTTTGAGTAGCCACTGCTATCTCAAAAACGCGTGAGAAGCGATAAAGACCCCCCCCCCACCAATTGTGTCAAACTAAGGAGTA
>NC_045745.1:15335164-15338418 GCF_008692095.1 Etheostoma spectabile | reverse complement strand
GAGGACACGTGTTGCAGCATAAAAAACTTCAAAGAGTTGTTTTTAGGTGTACACTGCAAAAGATGTCCATCGTGTCTGCAGCTCTATAGTTTTAATAGCCTTTCTGTCACTTTGGTGGGTGATATTTCCGGTGTTTCTGTTTACGAACGATATTCAAGTAGGCCTAGTGATAACTTGCTAATACGTGTGTCATGATAAGTTATTTAGTGAAATATGGACTCTGGAAGTCTCTTGGCCTTAAATACAGTCAAAAGGATCAGATTATTTCACTCTTTACTCAGTTCCTATCAGACTTGTTAAGATAATGTCTTCAGGTCATTATACTAGTGTGATTTGCCCCGTGCCCATGTATCTAAATACATGTTTAGATTCAACCCTTGACATTTTTTGCAGTGTAGTTTTTGCCAGACTTTGCCAAAAGTGAGGTCAACCAGGGTCCTTGAAAGTTTTTTTTCTTTTTGTTAAAGGTTGCCACCCAAAATGAACAGAGCCATTTCGCTTTCCTCCCTAGGATAAGGCACATTTAGAGAATGTATACATGGCAGTTTTAATTATAAGGCATCACTGTAGGCTGGTTCCAATCAACTCTAAAAGGAAAAATGTTCTCACATGTTCCTTTGTGCAAAGCCTTTATCTAATGTGGATTTGCGATAGAAAATCTAGTGTCCATATGGGAAAAAGTGAAACCCACAGAAAATAACTTTACAGATCTGAGTAACTGATTGATATTTTGTCCTCTGTCACCTTGGTTACAGCCATGTTAAAAGCTCAGCGACTATAAGGCATTAGGTGTAAACAGTAGAAAAGTTGAATGTGCCTCTCTTTTTTATATAGACCAGGTACAAGATTGTCACAGCTGACCCACAGAGGAGGCCACTGATGCTTGATATGGGTGATGGTGAGAGATAAATTAACACATAGGCTACAGGAGTTCACGCCTCTCAAGCTAGGTGACGCTTGTAGCGCTTTTGCTCAAGCATTGTAGTCTGTGCTCACACAAGGATATAACATGTAGTAACTAGAACACTTGTGAATAGTTGACCTACTTTGTATGCTCGTTTATTTTGGAAGTCAGGGTTTTCTTTTTGTTCTGAGGTACACATCTAAATCTTACAGCCGCATTGTGGAAGTAAGTATCAGCTGGTTATCAATATTTTAATCCTCATATGGTGCATACATTGTTTAATTTAAGCAACTTTTATATTCATTTAAATCAAATTTCAAATGATACCATACTGATATATGGCCTCTCAGAGACCACACCAAAAAAAATTGCTCAGAAAATAAGAGAAACATCTTCCATGCACTCGCATCATAAATGGTGGCATTAAAAGATTCTTTTAGTTATTTAGTTTCTAACTCTTGTTTGTTGTTCTTCAGTGTCGAAGCATCAAGATGGAGGCATGTACAAGACGCCGCCGTATCCAGGGTATCCGTTCCTGATGCTGCCTGACCCCTACCTCCCCAACAGCTCGGTTTCTCCATCTGTAAGTCCACTTCTGTTTTAATTCTCTTGCGGGCTACAGTGCACCGGCCACTGTTCTCTTAATCAATCTGAGGTCTTTATTTCTACATCCTACATTGGACTCCAGTGCATGTTTATGCATTTCAGCTCTTCTGTGTGTTCTTTGGTATCCAAACATGGAATACATGGTTTGTGCTTCAGGTGGGAACCTTTGAGTAATATTTAATGTTGGTGGTGATGCTCTTGTCATAGTAGCTCAAAACTGCTGAAGCAATAAGAAGAAAGACAGAAAAAAACACTCAAGGATGGAAATGTTTCCAGTCTGGCTATTATTTCTTTTTTTTTCGGGCTGAAGCAAATACATCCTCAGTAACTAGAAAAACAGTACCAAATAGAGATGGCATAGACATATTGGACAATGAAGTGCTGGCGATTTTTCTGGTCTTTTTGGATAAAGACATCAATATTAATTCTGGGAATTTGTGCATAATTTGCATTTCACATGTTATGCATCGGGTCTCACAAATTTGTAATCTTTCACAAGCTTCAGCCTCAAAATCAGTGGTGTCTTTCCATATTAGATGCGAGTGTCACACTATGGCCTCAAATGTAATATTTAAGACATGTATATAATGATTGTATTAAACATGCATTACAAATTATCAATTAAGCCAAAGAAACAGCAGAAACAGTTGATTTTATTTCAGCACTTGGACGTGCCTACAGTTTAATACAACGTAGGCCGGTTAGGTTTAAAAGATGCTGAAATAGCCACCGTCAGATCGCAGCGCTGCAAAAACATCACAAACTTTACATGTGCTCTGATTTGCCTTTTGAACTGTGTTTCCCCCCCCCCGCCTAACTGCCTTATGAAATAAAGCGCAACTTAAAACGGAGAGGTTGTTTTTGTTTACGCCTTTGCTGAAGTTGGAATCTGATGTCGTCATCGTGAAGCATTTCACATGACGTTTCCCATCTGTTTGTACTGTGAATGAATGAGATTTGTTGCTGCCTTAATAGCTGTTCTGAGTGTTAAACCGCTAAAACAAACATCAGAACACTCATGGAAGGAGTTACTACTATGCAGTATCACTCATCCAGCCAGACAGCCCTAAAATATTAATCATAAAATCCCTTCAAGTCACCCAGAAGAACCAATATCCATGGATAGGCTGACTAATTGCACCAAACTTGAGCGGTTGTGCCTAATTCATTTTTCCCTGTGCAGTGTAATCCTGTTCTCTGAATTAACCTCTCTGTCTCCTCTTGCAGACAAGACGTTGCTAAACAGAGAAATGCCTGTTTATGAGATCACATGTACTGTAGGCTGATCTAACATGAGGTACAGTGATTTAGGAATCTGCTGTATTGGTCAAAACCCAGCAGTTGGTCATGGGAGACTTTCAATGGGTCGTTGAAGGGTAAAAAAAAAAGGACTGACAGGCTTCTAGTACAAATGTTATATCTAAAAAATATCACAAGCTCCTCACATCTAAAAAATGAATTGTCAGAGCTCTAGTATATGAGAAAATACAATTTAATTTCAATGTCATGGCATCTGTGATCGTTTTTTCTTTGCTCCACGACAGTTCAGATCAGTATAAAGTTGGATAAAATGCTTCAAAGTAAATGTAGCAAACCCTCTTTATGCCCTCGCTTTGACTTTAAATCACTTTTGTACTTAAATTGCATATTTAGCCCCCTATAATTTGACTTTAGGCTGCCAGATTTAAACTTTGTCTGGAAGAAGGTTAGGTAGCATCCATTTTACAGTTGTTTTAC
Organism: Etheostoma spectabile; assembly: GCF_008692095.1. NCBI lineage: Eukaryota > Metazoa > Chordata > Actinopteri > Perciformes > Percidae > Etheostoma > Etheostoma spectabile. Next base: position 15,335,171 of record NC_045745.1, on the reverse strand, counting down.
AGTGTTA
>NC_045745.1:15332596-15335154 GCF_008692095.1 Etheostoma spectabile | reverse complement strand
AGCCAATAGCAGCTGCACTTGTTGGGGTTTTACACATAAAAGGTGGGTTTTTCAACAGATGTGCATAACACATCTCCAAGGAAGTCACATTCTCCGTAATTGTGGAATCCATAACCCTACAATGTGATTGAGAATATCATTTGAATGGACTACTAGTACGACAGAGCGTATACTCGTATTTCCTTAAACAGCTTCATAGTCGTCGTTGCATAACACGGAACATCCGGCATCGTGTTACAAACACGGCGAGCAAGTGTGATTGTATAAGTTGCTCATCAATGTCTCTACTTCTTTCACTGTCTCACAATCTTTTCTTCTCTTCTCTTCTCTTTCTCCAACCCTGGAGTGCCAACCGCAAAGCCTCTCAGAGATTGTTTTTGTTGAGGGTGGGATGGGTTGGGGTGGGGGTGGCAAGATAAAGAGCACTTTCTTTCCCCGTGTGTCTTCGAGACTCCACACAATGCTCACTTGTTGCTGCTTCCCTTGTAATTAGCCCGCTGGTTGCGAGGCGGTAGCGGCGTGTCAGGCCCCGTCTACCTGCCACTTGAAAGAGCCGAGCATAGTGGTTTAGATGGTTTGGGGGGTTGGGGGTTATGATTATGGATGGAAGAGATGGATCGGAAACTACAGGTCTGGGAAACAGAAAAAAGGACTGTTTGGTGTTTTCTTGTGGTGTTAATGTGGGACATGCAACGCATGTAATGTATGTGTGTGTCCATGCCTTACTGCCGTCCTTCTGTTGGCATAAGGACTTTGAGAGTTTCCCCCTTTACTTCTAGTTTCTTATTGTGTTGGCACTAATAGGAAGTGAAGTACCCTGTCAATTATGATTTTGAGTAATCACTAATTAGTTAAATGTCAGATAATAGTGAGGATTTTCCAGAGCCCAAAGTGACTCCTTAAGATTGCTTTTATCTGACGAGCAGTACAAAACTCCAAAAGACTCAATGTAACAATGATGTAAAAAGCAGCAAATCGTTACATTCAAGGAGAAAGAAGCAGATAATGCAGAATTGTTGATTAAGTTTCTGTCAATCCATTAATCGAAAAAGTGTTTCAGCACTAACTGCTAGTTTTACGGGGCCTTCTTGGTCAACTTTCCTATTGAGTGATAAGAACATCTGCTCCCCCACTTCATGCTAATATCTTATTATATGTCCTGAAGTTTGATCAATTGAAAACATAAATATAGATTATATATGGCAAGTCTTGTCCAGATTTTTTAGAATTTATTTCAGCGGAGAAATCAGACCACAGAGAGGTTTTCATTCACTTTGCAGTTGAAGTTATTAGTTGGTAAATCTATTAATTGTGAGTGTTTGTCGAAGACAAAGGCAAAACTTTTGTGGTTTCAGTTTCACAAGTGTGAGGATTAGCCGTTTTCATCTGTTTTTATATCATTGTGAATTCAGTGTCTTAGTGTTTCTTTTCTGTTGGTTGGACTAATTAAGACATCTGAAGATTTTACCTTTTGACTCTGAGAAATTGTGAAGGACTGTTTTATTATTCAGGAAAATTATTTGTAGATTAATTGATGTGGAAAATGTTTGCCGACCTAATTCTGTTACTATCAGTTCCTTTGGAAACAAGAAAACACACTCTTTGCAACCAGTTTGTTGAGAGACAGTGACAATCTTTTTGAAATCAGTGGGAGGCTGAATGTTGTCAGCATTTACCAGCTAAACCAATCGAACAAACAATTATGTCTCCAAACCTTTGTGTGTTCCTGTAAACTGCATCAGCAGAATGACTGAAAGTCAGATACTAATTCTAATATTTGTTTTTCTGTATCTTCCCCTCCCCTCCCCTGGGTACGCTGTGTGGGTTTTTCTCTGGTTGTACAAGACTAATCTAATAATTCCAAGCTTCTTTCAGATTGTTTTATATGTGCTTATTCACATCTGAGTATAAATTTATCCTAGAAAGAAGGTTTGAATATAATCTTGTCCAAGGACGTTAAACATTTGTCTCGACGGTTGGGGGTCACATACCATTGTACAGAACAGGAGCTGTTTTATTAAGAAAAGATTATGTTTTTTTTTTGCATGTTAACCCAAACCTGATTGTCTGAAATAGACAAAAAGACAAATAAATCACACCCCTTATTATTATGGTATTACTGTAAACATCTCATGTAAAAAGCTTCTAATCTCTGCTGCTGCAAAGCAAATTCCCGCCTTATCCCATTCAGCGATAATACTCCCTATTACAGCATTTCATGGGACATTTCTCTGTTGTTACATTAATGTAGATATCAGCGGTCCTTTCAGAGGAAGTAGCCAAAGAAGGAGCTTAGTGGGATTCAGAGATATGACTAAACTCCCTCAGCGTGTTGTCTTTGGATAAAGCTGTATCTGCAGCGTGTAAGACAGTGCATATTGTTTGGGTGTGTGTGTGTTTGCTGTTTTAAGTTTATGACACGAGTGTGTGTGCGCGCGCTTATGTTGGCTGTATGGATTGTGTTTGTAGCCAGAGTTTGTGGATGCAGTATGTGTGTGAGACCTTCACTGACTGTGTGTGTGTGTGTGTGTGTGTGTGTGTGTGTGTGTGTGTGTGCG
>NC_045745.1:15313256-15332586 GCF_008692095.1 Etheostoma spectabile | reverse complement strand
ATACTGTGGATTACCAGCAGACGGTGTTTTTGAAGGGGTCAGGAGTCTTTTGTCGTCTCGAGGAGTCAACCCCAAGCAGAGGGGACATTGTCAATACAAACTCAGCATGTTCCTCTCTTCAGCATCCACCAGTCTTTCTCCCAACTCTTTTCAATTTGCCTTTTCTATCTAGCTCTTTACTTGTCTGTACTGCCTTCATCATCTTTGCTGGTTCTAACCTTCTTTTTGCTATAATTTCAACTTTTTTCTTTTTCTTACTGTGAGATAATTTAATGGTACTTGTGAACCATAAAAAAGATTTCATAGAACGTGGACAAAAAATGAGTAAATATAAGAAGGAATAAAGAAAAGCAGTAATGAGCTGGGAAAGGAGAGACGAAGAACAGAGACTTAATATCTCTGCATCACATGTTGTTGCTGTGTTGTGGTCTTTTTGCATAAATATGCAAATATACTATTAATCTATGCCCATGGCTTTTAAATGAAGATCTTTGAACTTACACAAATGAGTAAGAGCAGTGTTTCCCTTATAATGTCTGATATTAGTATGTGTGGTGTTTGTTAATAACAAAGATGGAGGAGACACAAATTTGTTTTGTAACAGACTTGACAAAATAGTACCTTAGCTTCAGTCTCCTGCACTTCTTTATTTAATTAGCTCCTCTCCCCTGTCTTGCAGTTTCTCAAACTGATTGTTTTACAGAAAATTGCAAAAAAAAACATATCCTGGCGTAGACTACTATTAATTAAACAGTGAGTTGGCAGTTGGCTTCCATAACTCAAGCTGCACTTCCTTGAGCTGCTTCACAATTAAAGCCTGCCAATGTTATACTGGTGTTAGGTTTTTTAACACGAATCACCCCATTGATATTATCTACTGCTGCAGTGCACAGCCGGCCAGAAAACAGCAAGGCGTCTGTGTATTAGATCAAAGTAGTGGTAGAAATAAAAAATAAAAGTAGAAGAAGTCGCATTGCATGATTGTTGCTAGAGATTGTTGGGTGCTTGGTGGAAAGTAGCGGGAGGCTAACCCACTAAAACAAAAACAGGGGCTGTAAATGTTTCTGAGGTGGCAAATAACTCACTCGAATGGAGTGATTGGTGGTTATATTTTGAGTATTTAGACTAGATTTTAATCCATAACCTTTTCTAAACAATTATTTAATGTGTTCAGCTTGTCTGTCCACTGTTTAGAGTGATAGAACTCACACCTTTTTGAAGTTTAGATCAGCTTTAACAAATTTCAATGAAAACCGATTCTGACCTACCTAATAATTATAACGCGATCAGTGGAGTAATACAGTTGGTTGTTAGGACACTTTCTTAGACTGTCAGCTGTTTGCAGGACATTGTATCAAGGAAGTTTTCTCTACAGCAGAAAATTGATCTGAAAATCTGAACACTGAAAAGCAATTGAACCTAGCATCTGATATTTGGCTGCGTGCCATTTTCTTCTCTGTCAGAGAGGCCGACAAACTCTCTGTGGTGTGGAAGCTGTGGTCACACAAAGACGTCAACAAGCTCCAAAGACAACACGCTGCTCTGAAACACTTTACCGCTCACTGTACCTGGGCACTGACTGTAAAGAGCTAACTGTATTAATTAGTTTGGGAAAACGGTACAATGTTGGTTTTAAATGCTGTTTGACTGTGTGTAAACTTAGTCACTGGAATGTACAAGCTGTGTTTAACAGCACAGTGGGCAGTGGCATTGTATTGTTTGGGGGAATTTCCTGTTCATTTGACATTTCATTCCCCAGACTAAAATTGAAAATTGAAAGAAAGACTGATGAGAGACAGTTGACATGTTTGGTAAGAGTAGGGGTGAAAGTTTGGCATTCTGAGACTCTAAAGGCTCAGCTGCAGTGTGTTTTTGAAGTGTTTAAATATCTCAACTTTCAAAATGTCCTCCATGGCTTTCTCTTTTTCTTTTTTTTTTTGGGGGGGGGGGATTTCAAGTTTCATGCAGCCCATGTTGCCTCCTCCTCTTCCCTGTATCCATTCAGAAATCAGCTGTTGTTGCTAACAAGCCCCGTCCCCATCCTCTTTTCCTCCTTGTATCTCCCAAATAATACAAAGTCGATCCTCCCAAGATCAAGGGAATGGTTTTTGTGTGTGCAAGTCTCTAGGATCTTGCCACTTCCTTGTTTCCTATTGTATTGCAGTGCGGACAGGGGGGTTGTTCAGCCAGCCCCTAGTCCCTTGGTAAACAATGGCAGCAACATGGGCTGAGGCCTCCTTAATCCCCCCTCATACAGTGGCAGGGGCTGGGATGAGCGGCACGGGGGCCTCCCTGCCTCTGACTGGCTACGATAAGGACCCAGCCGCTCAAATTTAAGAGGCCTAAAAGAAAAGCAGCTTTCACTAGAAGGCAGCAAAAGCCCAAAATATTTCTTCTCCAAATGTCTTTGTAACGACTATTTTCTTTTCTATGTATATAATCAACACTTACAAAATTTAACATATCATCAATGTTACTTTCCATCCTTGTAGTCCAAGTGAGTTAAAGTTGTCCAAGTGAGTCAAAAGCTATTAATGTCGGGTGTTCCCAAGTGCAATGTGACAGAAGAAACTGGCAGCATCTTAACTTGCCATTGTTGCAATGGATGTAAGTGCAAGATTATGGTTGTATAAAGTCTAATTACTATTGAGTGACAGAAGGTTGATGATTTGACAGAAAATCTCAGCCAAGAGTAAATGTAAATGTGCTGTATTTATATAGCGCTTTTCCAGTCTTAACAACTGCTCAAAGCGCTTTTACATCTACAAGAAAACATTCACACACTGTGGCCAGGGCTGCCGTACAAGGTGCCACCTGCTCATCAGATAAACATTCACACACATTCACACTCCGATGCGCAGCACCGGGGGCAACTCGGGTTTCAGTGTCTTGCCCAAGGACACTTCGACAATGACTGCAGGGGCGGGGATCAAACCACCAACCTTTCGATTGGCAGGCAACCGCTCTACCACTGAGCCACAGCCGCCCCGTGAAGGAACAGATTCCTCGTTCACGTCACATATAATATTTTGTATTGTTTCATTTTGTATTTATTATATTACCAAGTAAAATTATTAGACCCTGATAGGCTTTACAACCTTAAAAATTGCCCTGCAGAAATAAGAAAACATACTTTGTACATGGTTGATGGTGTAACATTATGCAGGGTTTCCATTATCTTTGACAGTGCTAGTTAATTGGAAAGAAATAGAATTTAGAAATGTACGTCGGTTTCCTGACCTGATGAGATCAGGCGTTGGGCTGCAGCAGAGGATAATCTCCGTTATGAATTCAATTTTTTCTTTAATTATTGATAATTTGTGTGGTCTTGCCTATTGAACTTATCATAAAATGAAGGTTGCATACCAAATACTTCTACCCAGACACAAGGTGACGTCTTCAAATGGCTTGTTTTCTCTGACCAGTAGTCCAAAACCCAAAGATTTAACATCACAGATACACATTTAAATATCTGAGTATCTTTTGTGTGCAGTCAAAGATTGTCAGGTTTAGGCCCCACGCTGCTTTAGCAGTACAGGTACAGTACAGGTAATATGAGCAAGAGATCAAAATCGATGTGGATGAAGACCGATAAATAGACAGTAAAGTAGGAGGGCTAGAGAGGTAAATGGAGCATTATAGAGGAACAGGAAAGGGAGGGGGCAAGATTAAAATTTAAATGACCAAAAGAACGTCCGCTTGGCCCTTTCGGCTTTGAAGTAGCGGGCTGTGAAGGCACCTAAAGAGTAACCGTTCAGAGGACTATTTCATGAGGCGGAAATGTTTAAAAGAATATCAGAAGAGGAAAAACCCCTTCAGATGGCCCCGAGGTGTTTGTACCTGTAATTATTCATCCACTTATTTCTTTCCGGCGCAGAGGGAAGGTGGGACGGGGAAAAACTGTAGAGCAATAAAAGACAGGTGTTGGCGAAGGAAGTGTGGGTTTGTTTGATATTCGTCTCTTTTATACATTCAGAAACATTTAATACAGTCAAAATCTTATGTCTCGAACCTGTTTGATTACATAAACCATCTCTGAGTACAATCTCTTGGTAATTGTGATGCCTGGCTGCAGTTGGTATTAAAAGAAACAAAGAACAAGAGGCTGACACGGCTGGTAACCTCATGTGCTATTAGTGCGAGTGTTTCTCTAAATTAAGTCCACATTTCCAATAATTCCTCCCACGCTTCCTGTCGCCAAGATGATGCTAGAGGTCAAACATGTTTTCCCATCTGCCTTTCACTTATGCTGCCATTAGTCTTTGAAATTAATTCCGAGAGCTTAAACTCAACTTTAGTGGCCATATTCTTTTCTCATGCCGTAAAGTAATCTCCCGTTGTGCTGTAAAGCAGTTTGGCAAACCTGGTGTTATGGTGCATACAGATTAGACAAAATTCAGACCATAATTTGTGATAACAATTTAAGTCTTAAATAAAATTGCCACATTTTCTGGTTTCAGCTTTTCAAATGTGAAGATTTGCTGCTTTACAACACAACATTTAAATAGGTAGAATGCGGTTGATTTTTGATAATTGAAACTTTCATAAGAGAAAAAGGGAGAGACAGATGAAGACGGAGGGCAAGTTATGACTGTTTAGGCTCAAGTGTTGTCTGCAAGGTCTTCATAAGGTGTGTGCGTGCGTGCGTGTGTACACGCAAGTCATTGGCCTGTGGAACGAAACCATACAGAGTTTCGTTGTTTACACACTAGCTGTCTAGCTGTCCAAGCCTCCCAGATGTGTGTTCTCAGCTTGTAGTTAATCAATGACAGCATTGTCTCACCAATAGGATATCAAAATACCCACAGATATCTACTCATTCATGTTGCACACATGGTCCGTTGACCATTTACTGTAAAATTAGGAAAACAATGGAAACATCATCACTAAGCTACCCAACAGACAGCCAAATGTAATCACTGCACAAAAGTGATGCAGAAAGTTTGTCAAACATGACAGCGTTCCCTGCAGCAAGGTATTGAAACTCAACATTTTTGATGTCCTCAGTCACAGTTACGTACTGTACGTGTCCAACTTAACAATTAGGAACAGTGAACATTTAACTTGGACATGGCACAGTAGAGAATAAAAAGAGCAAAGCATGCACTTCCAAAAACAAACCGATCGCAGATCCCATTCAGTAAAAAATATAATGGGTTTTAATAAAACAAAGCCATTTGCAGGTGTATTATCTGTTGATAAAAAAGGAACTTCAGGATTTGGAAGACAGAAAAACCAAAACATTCAGACAGTTGTCATCTCTTGACGTTGTAATCCACTGATGCAGTGAGCACCTGTCTGCATTCACTTTGCAGCGCATGCTTCTCTGCTTTTTGCTTATTACACTCAGCACATTAATTTGGGCAAGTTTATTTTCTGCTTAATCCAGTTCTTAGTGCCGGTGCTTTACTCCAGTCATTAAAACGCTGCTGTGTCTGTGCATCTTCTGTGAAACATCCAATTCTTGACAGGTTGGCAGTTGTCATTGTGGGAAATTGAGTGACATTGAAGTGATCATTTTCTGTTGGTTTGTGTTAGAGCGAGAGATTTTTTTTTTTTAAGAAATCATGTGACCTATGGGAATTAAATTCACGCTTCATTTCCTCTTCATTACTGTGAATCAGACTGAACAGTTTCACAATGCAGTCACTGCCTCTCTGGATTATGTGAGGTTTACACTCCACATATCAGCAGCACACACACACACACACACACAAATAATCACCCTGTACCATCCAAAAAAGGAAACCAAATAATGTGTAACACCAAAGAGAATTACGAGAAAAAAGCTCAGTTACATTTACATAACCAGGAATTTTTCTTGATGAGCTGTCTGTCACGTCATTAAACTAATTTGACATGATAAGGCAGAATTAAATTTAGATATCCAGTTTATGTAATCAACCCTAATGAGAATATGAGATTACCAATCTTTGCCCATAGTCTGGACTGTGCTATGTCAACACTATCAAATGACCTGGTCAAGCTTGGCACTGAGACAATGGTCAGATTTAGCTTCATGTCCCCCACATGGAAAAAAGCTGAGTGTGTGACTTTGGTCATGGTACCACATCTCTGTGTCTACATCAAGTAAACAAGTATGACATGCATTATGCAAAGCAGTGCTGGAGGAAGTTAAGAAAAAAGTTTAAACTCTGACACAGCAGAAAATCTAAAAATAGGTCAGATTACCAAACATACGATACATTTACTTTAAATTACACTGGATATATTAATCTGCTAAAACAGCTCATATGAAATGTAGATATTAGCCACTCCAATCATGTTGAGATTTTATAAGCCTAACGTTGGTACCAGCGCAGAGATGAGCACACAAATCCTTTTACGACAGGCTTCACCTGGGATTCATGAAGCGTTTGGCCATAAACGAAACTTTAAAAGAGAAACGAAAACCTGAAGAATAAATAAAAATGTTGTTCATTGTCATGTTTCCTGTAGTGAATATCATTGCCAAGCACTGGCACTATACCTTTTGAAAGCAAGGAGTAAAATCCTGTCTCCTTGATATAGCCCCCAGTTGGGGCTGTGCTGGACACTGCTCTCTGGGCATCAACCTACATTTATGGCACCCTGTTTTCCTGTACAATGTTGTGCAGAACCCCACAGGCTGAAACAATGTTGCAGACTTTTTCTGGCGTGTATAGTAGCCCCCCACCCCCAGGAATCGGCATACACCCGTCCTACGCCTGTTTTAGGTCACACGCACGTTTTATAAATAAGGGCCATTGTGCTGGCGCTTCTACTGTTTGCAAACACAGTCAGTGTGACGGCCATATGTGATCGTACATGACAATTTGCCATGTGCTCTGCCTCTTTCATCTGTCCCTGTAAGGAAATTTACAACCTGTTTACACTCTCCTACTGAGAGATGTGTCTTTGTGTGTGTGTTCTCAGATCGAGTGTAACTAACTTCACATCTTGTTGTGTGTGTTGAGTAAGGATCTGGTACAAGATGGTACTTGGATTCATGTATGTAACTGCCTGCATGTGTTGTTCAGTTGGTGGGTAATTTTAGTTCTTGATCATTCCTGTACCAACAGTAACTTTAAGGTTAGGCATGGGGGTGCACTTCTACCCATCTGACACTTTTAGTTTACTTAGTTTCCAGTGTCTTCTCAGTAGGAGGGTTGAAAGGGCACTGTGACTTTCCAACCTGCATTGATGTTCTCGTTGAACTCATCACCAGAATGTAAACATATTTCCCCAAAATGTCAAACCTTTGCTTGAATGTAAACATAAAATTAACCCTGCGCCGGACAGAATTACTTGCAATTAGAGATGTAACAGTATGAAAATGTAACCTCACGGTTATATTGACCAAAATGATCACGGTTTTCGGTATTTTTAAAAGTGTGTTCAATGCCGTTTAGCAGCAACTTTTTTCCAGCATGTTCTGCAGACAGGATAACTGAAAGGTTGGTATTTATGCAAGTGTTAAAATGCATTTAACTATTCTCAGGGAGCTTTCAGGACAGAGTCAGCAGGAAGTGGACACTAGGGTGCAGGAATAGATCGGGATGTGTGAAACGAGCAGAAGTGTCTCACAAATAAGGAGTCGTTTCAAAGGTAACCATGTTTCACAGAAATAGATTAACTAACCGTGCAGGACAAGAAGACTATGTAATCCACAGTTATTCAGGATGTTCTTTAGTCATTTGTGTACAGACATTCGTGTGTGTACAGGGGCGGCTCACTTTGTCATGAAAAAAGATGCAAATGATCTGAAATCTTTGGCCTCGTCATCTTTGATGTCTTCATCATCATCTCCTGATCGCAACCCCTTATCAATAACTATCTTCAATCAACTGTCCTTCGGCATTCTTATAATAACCAAAATATGCCCATGCTCCAGACTTAGTCCTCTCAGAGGACTGATAAATGTCCTGAGCGCTGTCATGTCCTCCTTTCCTCATAATTCTTTAACTTGAAGAAACACACGTTGTAGGCTACGCAGTGCGCCTACGCGGGAACTTCAGGAGACTCTGATGAAGCCGGGAAGAATTTAACACACGGTTTCCACGCTGTGATATTAATGATATTTTAAATGAAAACGGTAATTGTTATTGTTAACATTTTTACACCCAGATTTTGGGTGATATAATCCAGCCTTACTGTGTTGTGCTTATGAGCCTTGTTGATTGATTGATTGATTGATTGACATTGATTGACACATTGTTAGTGTGTTACCTTGTCACTGGTATCATTTACTGAATGGTTTACCTGACCACTAACTCAAAAACAGACAAGAAAATTATTTTGGTATAGCTACAGTATGTCCATCATCATGTGTTTTTCAGTGTGAATAAACATCCACATCTGTTGATGTTTGTAACTGATAATGTCCCGTGATGACTTTTCCCTACACCACAACTCATCTCTCCAAACCTCAGCCTCTGCAGCCAGCCCTTTATCATCTTCTTAATATGCACTTTATTAAAATAGTGTTCATAAAAATAGTCGACTAAATGAAACTCAAACCCCGTCCTCCGCCTCGCTCCACCCCATGCCCATGGCTCTGCCCAGACCAGCTGGAGCCTCCACAGCCGCATGAAGCAGCCCGACACACATGGCTGGGATCACACACACACACACACACACACACACACACACACACACACACACACACACACACACACACACACACACACACACACACACACACACACACACACACACGCCCACACACAGGAGCAGAAGTCTAATCCTCCCTCATATGATACTCATCTGCTGAGGGAAGGAGGCAGCCTCCGCCTTCATACGCTATTCATAGTGTATATATACACAAAAAGTCCAAAAGACCTCTTATACTGTGCTTACAAACATATACTGAAAGCACACACACATTTACTACACAGAAGAAATGTACAGTACATACCCTCATCCTCGCATACACTCACTGTAACATAAGCTGTCTTCACTTCTTCTTCCACTTTATGCACTGACACATTAACGTACTTTGAAAACACACATACACTAGGGCTGCACGATATGAGGAAATTATTTAATTGCAATTGTTTTAACTGATATTGTGATATGATTCACAATATTGGAGGGAATGGTCATTTTTGTATCATTCTCATTTTCATTGAAAAATATTAATCTACAAAATCAATAATCATTTATAGTGTGATTTTTACAAGCATCTGTACAAAACAAAGATAGGGATACAAAAGAATACAATTTGTAGGCCGGGACGTCTCTGCCGCACAACAATACTTCATTCAGAATGGTTTGACACATATCTTGCCTCTAACAAAAATGGGGCACCACCTGCATTATTGCATTTTGGATATTGCAGTCCACCATATTGTGATTTTGATAAACACACACACACACACACACACACACACACACAGCAGCAGTGTAACACACAGTGTGCATTGTTCAGAAACTAGCGCATATAGCCAGGGAAAAACATGTTTTATCCTGTCTTTCTTGTTTACCTGGGGCAACTTGTATGCATACTTAATGTGGCAAAATGCTTGTCAATGACATTCTCGGTGTATTTTATGTACACGTACATTTTAGGCATCAATTGACTTCTAATGCTTTGGTTTAAAAACTGTATGAGTGAGATATTCAGTACAGACGGGTGACAAATTTAACAACAAATGCAAATGTCTCTACACGGGGCACAATGGCCCACTGAAATTGAGAAATCTGTTATGGATAAAATAGCTACATATGAACACTGTTGTTTACTCATCAAGTAATTACTCAGTCATCATACAGTTCTGAGCCATTTACCAGCCATCAACAGCTGGCTTAGCCCAGCGGTAACTTCAGAGCTCTCCAAGTCCCATCTTCACAGCAAAGCTCCAGAAACATATATATCAGACAACTCACCAAAATGCACATTTGTCATTTGTTGGTGAAGCCTCAGATAATACGTCGTGGTCTGGTCTATTCACTGAATGTACAGAGTCAAAACCTAGTATCAACTCTCCATTCAACTCCTGTTTAGACAGAAAACAGGCCAACCCCCAAAATGTTATTCAAAATTAGTAATACTGTTAACATATCACTAAATAATGTGTTGAAGAGAAACACAGGCTATGCATGTCTGTGTTTGGCTAATCCAGGATACCAATACCTGAGAAACTTCACCATAATCTTACCATAGTGTAACTATGTTACTAATAACTGGCTACAATAACCTAATTTAACCAGAGACATTGTTTTTAAGACCCTGAGTTTAAACAACTTGGGAAATCTTAACCGGCTTGCAAAATGGTGTCCTCTCATATATCTTAAACACAACACATTTCCCATAATCCCTGTAAATCTTTTCATAAATATTCCTCAGGTCCCGTTTTCAGTTTTTTCTTTCCACTTTGGCATCTTGGAAGGTTTTAGCCCATGCCCTGCTTCATGCTGTAAAGCAGATTTCCCATAAGGCTTGTCGATGCCAAGCGTGTCAGTGACTGTGTCATTAGTGATGTTAAAATGACCATGTTTGCCATCAAAGAAAAGCGCAGAAGAAAGAAAATGAGTCCCAGGTGAATGGGTCACAGTTTACTGCCAGAGGTGTGTTTGTTGTGATTTCTTTGGAAGCTCATAGGTTTCGGCTTTGTGTCCATGTGTTAATGCCATTTTTTTTTGAGCCAGAACAGGGAAAGGGAGGAATTCCCTCTTCAACAGGTTTCCTCAAAAGGAGCTCGGCTATGCGTCAAATTGATTTCCTACCTTTGTTTTGCCTTGTTTTGTAGAGTACGGAAAGACTCCCATGCCCACATCTTGTGGCCATGGGAACCTTTTCTGTTGGTCTACAGAGAGAAAACTCTGGCTTTCAATACATGCAACCCTCACACACAAACACAGAAGGACACGCCATGAGAGCGTATTTTTCTATGATGGAAAGAGAAGAAAGACATGGACAAAATATTGATCGCATGTCCAGTATTTTGAATCAGGATTTCAGAGTTGTTGAAGTTGAGAAGCAAGAAAGAAAAGGTGGCCTTGAAAAAACAAGGAGGGGTGATGTCTCGAAAGAGGAAGGGAGGGGTTGAGGGAGGAGGAGAAAAGGAAGCTGAGGGTGGCTAAAAGGAAGACAGAAACAAATAGTCAACGTGCTTTAATGACAAACTTAAACACAAAGTTGTTGTCACTGACTACCAAAACATTGTGTGTGTGTGTATGGGTGTGTGTGGGTGTGTGTGTGTCTGTCTATATTGTGGTGAATTGGCTTGTGAGCTTTTTCAGGGCCAAAAAAAACAAAAACTAGAGCAACTGTGATATGCACTGCACTTTGGTCGGTGTGTGTATGAGCATGTGTGGGTGTGCGTGACGGCGTAGGTGTTGCACATAGTACAGGACCTGTATGTGGGAAACACTGTATGCACACCAAGAGCAGATGAAAGGGAAGAGGTGGGTGGGCAGGAAGTGAAGAACAAACGAAACACATCATCTGATTTATCAGATGGGTACAGATTGGGTTGATCAGATGGAGGAAAAAGACAGTGGAGAAAAAGGAGAAAGTGGTTGCAAACAAATCTGAGAGAAATTGAAAGAGGCAGAGAGATCGATAGTGTGTGTGAGGGGGAGAGAGAGAGAGAGAGAGAGAGAGAGAGAACAATGAAGAAAGAGAAGATAACTGCACTAGCGGAAGGGAGGTAGCAGTAAACAATGAGAAGCGGTAACCACGTTGTGCACCTGGTAAAACTAAACCACAGCCCTAGTTGAAACAGACTCTGACACCTTAAGGAAACCTTTAACCGTTTCACCACCGCACTCAAGGAAAAGAAACACAAATCCAGGGCTAATTCAAATCTCGAAAGTCAGTTTTTACTTTCAACAATAGGAAGTGGATTTGTTAGAAGAAACCAAAGTGGGCAGCAGAGTTGCCGCAGCCCAAATGATCAAGGCTGAATCTTTTTTTAGTCTGCAATCAAATTAAATAAGAAGTCCTGTCCTGCACTGAGTGACAGCGATTCCTCTTTTTTTGTAGCTTTTGTTATTAATCACACAAATATTATGCTTTTATTAAATATTAGATAGAAAACAGGGTACCAAACCACCATAGAGGAGGAAGATGTTCCCCTAACCACTGCTGCACAAGACACTTTGGGCCTATATTATTGATTTCTCTGCAAGTGCTGATTTGGCAGACTGATCTCATGAAATAGCGGATGTATGACACGCCAATTTGTATCTCATTATTGGTGTGTTATCAAGAGGCATACTCGCTTTTTAGCATGTTTTTCAAGTCCGTTTAGCCTCCATTGACTTACATTACCTTACGATAGCATGTGAATTTACGCCATAGCGAGTAGTATAAAGAGACAAAAATCCAGGCAGGTTGGTTGGGTTGGTGGATGGGTAAAACACAGGACTTTTACCAGGGATTGTCTCCCGCGTTTCACTTTTCCTACACTCAACCGTCGCTTTCTTCTTGCGATAACACAGCAAGTGTTATGTATGTTTACGCCCACAGTATACAGTCTAGACATACAGTACACGCAGATAGCTCAAAATGCGTGGCGATAACACAACCACTTGGCTTAAGAAAGTCGGCAGGTATGTTTATGCGAAGTCATGATGCTATGTTGGATTTGGCCTTAAAATATTTTACTTTCTTCTAATGTGAAGAAAAATCTTAATGAGAGCGTGCAATAGTGTTGCAAGTCCTTAGGAGGCGGAAATTACAAAATGGTGTTTTGGATAGGTAAGGTGTGAATGTGTTTTGCACCGACTGAACCAAAGCTAGAATGCCACTCAAACCTCCGACAAGGCCAAGAGTCCAGTTTCCTATGATATGCAAATCTGCAACCGTGTGTGTGTGTGTGTGTGTGTGTGTGTGTGTGTGTGTGTGTGTGGTTTGGGTGTGTGTGTGTGTGTGTGTGTGTGTGTGTGTGTGTGGTGTGTGTGTGTGTGTATGTGTATATATATATGTATGTGTATATGTATGTATGTATATATGTATGTATATATATATGTGTGTGTGTGTGTGTATGTGTGTGTGTGTGTGTGTATATATATATATAGTACATACTTTCTAAAGCCTGTGAAAAATTGTTTTTTGTAATCACCCTTGGATCCGCTCTTAATTCAAATGGGTTCTTCCTTGGTCCATGCTGACAGACAAACGACAAACCCAAACATAACCTCCGTTGCAGAAGTGATAACACTAATAATGGTAAACCGAGGTCTGAATAAAAAATCTGTAGTAGTCTTATTTACAATATTTCTATGGAAGACTTACCTTCTACAGTTTCTACGTGTCCGTTAGGGTTACTAGAAATTATAGGAAAGTACAGTATGAAAAACAGCCTGTTGGGGAAGCGGTAATGCCCGATATACTACCCAGCTGCTTTGGCCGAAAACCAATAAAAATAATCTGAAGAAAAGGTTGGGCAGGAAAATGAACCCGGAGTCTAGCATGTGTCGGTTTTTACATGCCACCATATAAGCTTTCCGTATGTTTCTCTAATGTCGCTGACCATTTTTAGCTCATATATTGTATTCAGTCAAATGAACTCTGATGCTGATGGTGGAAACCTCCAAAGAAAAGTTATTAATGAAGAAACAAACAATAAATATGATGCACATAGGATTTGTTTTGATTAAACTACACCCCATAATCACCATCAAGCTGCGGATGTCGCACTGTAATTCTTGTGGAAGAGGCGCCATTGATTAGACTTTTGTTTCTATCGATAAGAGGGAATGGGAGACAGACAGACGACATCGATGAAGTCTTTATGACCCCCTTGCTAAACCTCCCTCCAGACAGAAGCAGATTTACAGCAGGCACAGTCAATCCATTGTTAGGACCACGGAGGACTCATTCCCCCCCCCCCCCCCCCAACTCTCCTTCGTTTCTTTCTTATTCACCCCATCTCCCAATCGAATTTCTTTTCTGTTTGTCTTTAAAAATGTGCCTGGGGTCTTAATGCTGCCAATTAAAGGCAGCCATAACTCTGACACTGTCACAAACAAGCAGCGCAGCGTGAGTGCCATCCAGGCTCCAGTTGATCCCCCCCCCCGCAGAGTCACATTAATCCCAGGCCAGCTAAGGGAATAGTGGTTTCAATTAAGCATCCATTAGCTAGACATTAAGTCAGTGTTATGCTGTTTTTGATTAGAGGAAGCAAGGAAGAAGGCTGTTGATTTTATTTTTCTCTTTCTCCTTTTTTCTCTTTCATAAATTTCACCATAGGGAGAGAAAGTCCAAAAATGTCCCCGTAGAGTCCCCACTGCCACTTAGTTTAGGCTACTTAATAGATTTGGATTCCAGATGAGACATCCTCATACAAAAAGTGGGACCGACATTAATCACTGATTAATGTAATAATATATAGTAATTAATATATATTACTATAATAATATAGTAGTAATTACATTTGTAAAGTAATAAATAACTTCAATAACTAATTTTAAGATTAAGACAGATTTGACTAACTTTAAAAAGTGTGTTTTGAAACTAAAAACGCATGTTATTTTAAAGCTTTTTATTTTAGTTAAGGAAGGGGATGGAAATAAATAAATGAAACTAAATTATATCAAAACTACATACACACACGTGTACACATATGCATATTTATGTATGCATTTAAAGCTAACATATATATACTGTATAGTGTTAAACAACTTTGCCATCATGACAACAAACGTTATATTAAAATAAGATTTCCAACTTCCATTTTCCTCATTCAAAAACCCTCGTCTTCCTTCCATTCACCTCATCCACCTATGTCTCTCCTGCAGAGTTCTTAGGATTGCTCAAAATATTAACACATAAATTAGTAAATGATAATGTGCATTACTTTGTTTGAATTTATTCAACATCAAATGTTCTGTTTCCCCGAGTGGTCTGTAGCTTCTTCTTCAGTAACCAAGATAAACTGTTGCATGAAATATAATCGGGATATTACAATGATCTCTAGCCTTTTTGCTTATTGTTGTTAAACATTATTACCAGTAGAGCTTACGAGTGTATTTGGTTAATTGAAGCTCAGTGAGAAAAGTGAGACTTGGATTTTATGTGAACTCTTTACTACTTTTGACAAGAGGTCTCCTCTCTCTTCTCCTCTCCTCTCGGTCGTCCATCCACCCCTCCTCATTCACTCGACCGCTCCTCTCCTCTCTCCCTCATACTCGTCTCTCTCCCCCTCAATCATCACCTCACGCCCTCACTTTCCTCTCTCGCCTCCACCCTCCCTCACTCCTCCTCCGCCTTCTCCTCGCCCACTCATCTCTCACTCCTCTCCTCTCTCTCAGTCCGCCTCTCTCTCGCTCTCTCTCTCTCTCTCCTCTCATCTCTCTCTCTCCTCTCTCTCTCCTCTCTCTCTCCTCTCTCTCCCCTCCCTCCGTGTGTGTTGTGTGTTCGTTGTGTACAGTTAGGCGAGTGTTTAAGCCTGTTGTGGTTTACCTGGAAAATAAAGGCCGAGTCTTATAGCACCTGAACACACACACACACACACACACACACACACACACACACACACACACACACACACACACCACACACACACACACACTCACTCACTTCCAACTCCGCACTAACTCACTCACTCACTCACTCACTCACTCACTCACTGCTCCTCCCTAACTATGTGCTTCTCTGTGTGTTGGTGGAAAGTTTTAAAGCTTGACTTGCTCAACTGCATCTTTTTTTTCTTCTTTTTACCGCTTTAAATGGAGAAGTTACTGTCTACAAAAGCATCTGACCTACAATGGAAAATAATGTATAACAGAAATACATACAGTATCTAGAGACAGTATAGTTGCGGAAGTTGATATGTTTTAGATATAGATGAGATAAATTTGTATTATTATAAAGAAAAAGTCAAATCAGAGGGGGTTAATTCTTTGCAACAGTACTATACTTATTCATATGTAACTCCGCGCTTATCAACCAGACAGGAAACTCAAGATGTCCCACATTAACACATTCATCACCTGGCATCATGGAAAGACGTCACGTTTAAGGTTGCGTTTCCCAGGTGTTGATGTGTTGCATGGAAGACCAGATAAGGAGTAGAGCTAAGCTGAAGTCTTTGGAATTCAAAAACCTTGTTGCACGACATGAATGATCTTATAACATGTTGGCAGTGGATGAGGTGCTTTGTCATGAATTGGACATGGAGTTTTATCAGTGCAGTAATGGGTTGAAAGCCTGTTTGTTATGTACAGCGGCATCACATACAGTAACAAGAGGGAGGAGCGGAGAGAACGGAGAGAAGTAGTCCAGGATGGGAGCAGGGATCTCTAGTTTGGCCTCGGCAAGCTTCTTGGCTTTATGGTTTCCCACCATGTTTCTTTTGGACTGAGATTAAACGAGAGCAAAGCAGCAAGGGAGAGACCAATAGGAAGGAACTGTAAGTCTAAGTAACAGATAAATACAGACAGAGGGGGAGACGTCATGAAGAAGAAGAAGATGCAGACATTTGACGATTCAAGGGAGGAGAGAGGAGGGCAGATGGATCTGCTTAATGTTCGAAAAGTAACTTACTTAGTTTTGTGCAACACGAACTCGCAAAATAACCGTAAACACCTTTCAACTAAGGAAGCTCAGTATTTCCATTATCTTCCTCAAATCGCACTAAATGGTAGATGTGTGCAAGACATTCTCATGTCAGGGTTTATTTTAGTAGATGTGCTGGAGCTTTCAATCTCCATCTTTTTAAATTTTAAGCCTGCATGGACGAGAAGTCCTAAAGTGTCACGACAGCTGGGCAACTTCCATCTGCTAATGAAGATCATGTGATTATGATCGGACTCTTGAATGATTTTTTAAACTCAAAATGTCTGTCGAACCTTTTTCGCTGCATCACAACATTAGCAAGATGTGCTATGTGAAAAATGGAGCATGCCTTCTTGTTTTGGGGTGCTGGCCACGCTGCGTTCTGCATCTTGTGCGGAGACTTTCGGCTATATCGCGGGCGGCTGGAGCCTGACGGCGAAGCGAGCCGTAAGGGCTGCTGATGGTTAGCCGCTTGGCTCGGGTGGACCAGCGCTGAGAGAGCAGAGGCCCGGGAACAATTATGGCTTAGTAGGAGTAACAGAGCCGAGCCAGGCAGCTGCTGGTTGTTCCCTGAATATTGTGTGTGTGTGTGCGCGTCTGTGTGTGTCCAGAGGGAGCGGCGCTCTCACACACAGCCACATATTTACATTACAAATCACGGCTAAACAATTCAGCCGACCACAAATGCAAACATCAGAACTTTTTGTGTAGACGGGATGGATATAAGGATGGAGGGATGGGTAGAAGAATGCAGGAAGGGGGCACGAAAAACAAGGGATGGATGAAAGGATGGATGGATGAGTGTCAAGAATAAAGTAGACTCTTGAAGCACTATAGCGGTGTCTCTTGCTGGATAGTTTTGAATGCAGAACATATATTTTGGTTTTGTTTGCTTCTATAATTCATGAAATCAATTAGCAGACTCTTGAAACTTACACAGTAAACGCAAAGTCTACATGGCTAAAATGGTTATTTTCATTATCAATTAATCTGCTTACATCTGATTATTAGATGGAGAATTTAATTGTCTGATCTATGTATGTCTAATGTCAGGAAATAGAAGAAAAATGACCCTTTACAGTTTTTCAGAGCCCAAGGAAACCTCTTTAAATTGCTTATGTCTGACCAACAGTATAAAAAAACTAAACATCTACAATTTACTTTACTAAAGATTAGGAAAACAAGCAAGAAGTAACTTTAAAAATCTGAATAATGTACCTTTGCCAAAAAGCTGGAGTTGATGTTTATAATTATTAACTGATTTTCATAGTTTACTGCAATGACTAGAAATCAACGGCTGTATTCATTCATATACCTAAAACCCGACCACATGCTCTCAAACAGTTTAAGTGGTGATATAGAGTGTATGTGAAAATGGGCTAAATATACAAAAACAGTGATATTGACCTTTTACCTGAAGTCACAGACAGAACGTGGTAAGAGCAATGGAGATGGTGAGACAGGAAAAAAACAGTAATCTATAAGATGAAACCCTTTTTACACATTGAACCTGCAACATTGCTGGCTTAAATTGTCCTAAGTATGGAAGTGTTTTTGACGTAAGTTCCCACTTAACTGCTGCAGCTTTTGTTCCCACCACATCTGTGGAGTAAGCTTTTACAGAAATCAGGTCCTGAGACGGAAAACTGCGGGAGCGTCTGACACAGAAAATTGTCTATGGCCTTAGTTCCCACACGACACCCCAGGGAAAATTGTCTGAGGATTTACACTTTGAGGTGCATACGGAGTAAACTCTTATATGAGGGGCGCAAGAAGAAGTGAAGGAGTGAGCAGACGACAAAAGCTGTTTTTTGTTTTTGTTTTTTTTTAGAGCAGAGGGTAAAGCCAGCCACTTTTATTTTGGGGTGATAATTACACACTGTGGACAAGTTGCTATGTTATTAGTTTAGATGATCGATAGCAGAATATCAACCCCCTCTGTTAGCGAACCGGGCAGTTTGGCAGGCGCTCCATAAACCACAGGCCTACTCTGCTCTCGCAGGGAGACACAAACACACAAGTGTTCTTATAAAAATCGTGTATGCACACATTCCTAAATAGACAGAAGGACATAAATGGATACACATATAAACACATGAACATACAATTCAACATACATAAATACATGCACAGCAAAGAGAACTCTGTGCCCCAGAGATGGCGAGTGATGACAGGCGGTCTCTCTGATGCTGCTGCACAGCAAGGCCCCCTGGGCTTGTGCATGCAGCTCTGTGGTGGAACGCACTGGCTCTCACTGAGTTTTGGACAAACTCCACGTGTGGTCAGCTGAATGGTAGCACCCTCGCTTCACTCTCCGTACACAGATGACTCCAGTGGAGTTGTGGCATGTCGAAATCCTCAACCCAGTTCATTGCCTCCAAACCGAGACAAAAGTCCTTTCTCTTTTTCCTTAACATCTTTTTTTTTCTTTTCTTTATAACATGAGATTCAACTTCAAAAAGGTTTGGGGTCACAGAGGGTTGCTGATTGATTCTGAGGTGTCATTTTCTTATTCCCTACATGTTTTATAAATATATTCTCACCTATAAGACTGAGCTACAAGCCTAGGGTCTGTGCGGTTAAACCTGATGGGGAGTGCATCTCTTCTCTCTTCCCCAACATCTCCTTTTGAGTTCCTGGAGATAAAAGCAGCTGGCGCAACATCAAATCAATAGGCCCATCAATGGGAACATCTCCTGAAGATTAAAGAGAAACTCACTCAGATACAGAAAGGGAAGGTAGGGTGCTAATCTAGTACAAGACCTGGCCAGTGGAATAAGATTTAATTGATGTGTAGAAGGGAGATGGATGACAAGGTGAGGACCTGTGTGTGTGTGTGTGTGT
>NC_045745.1:15311137-15313246 GCF_008692095.1 Etheostoma spectabile | reverse complement strand
GTGTGTGTGTGTGTGTGTGTGTGTGTGTGTGAGAGATAGTTTTTGGTTTTAACTCCTTTCACATGCAGTTCTTTCCCATTGGCCTCCCTTCTGTCAATATTCTGTGTTTGATCCATTAAAAAAAGGAAATGAAGCATTAAGTACAGGTGTGCTGAACAACAGTATCACCCCTTTAAAGATAAATAAGTCTGAATTCTCACCACAGAACTTGTAAATATACTGTATATCATAGAGGGGGACTCCGATTCATTTGTTAATTGTTATTTTTAATGTCAGACCATTAGATATTCCAGCACCTGTGCCCTGATAACACGTATGGTGGCGTACTGACACAACAAACTGATTTTGTTCAAAGCTCAATTCTAAATATTTCATGAGGTCTGTAATAGAGGTGGAGTAAAGACTCGTACTTTCTCTGGTTCCAGCTTCTCCAACGTGACGATTTGATTTCTTTGTCATATACGGAGGTAAACTAAATGTCTTTGGTATTGGACTGATGGACTGATCGAGAAAAACAAGGAATTTGAATACTTAACCCTGGGCTCGGGGATATTGTAACATGTTTTTCATTTCATTTTTACATTTAATAGACCAAACAATTATTCAGTTAATTGAGAAATTATTTGAAAGATTTATTGTTTATGAAATGAATCGTTAATTGCAGCTCTTGTCTTTAACATCTATATTATATTCAACAGTATGATTTATAACTGTTGGTTTGTTGGCATTATGGCCACTTTTTCAAGTGATGGATATTTTATTTTGGAAAATGAAACTAGTCGGTACCTGTCTAGTCTAGGGCTATCCTCATATATCAGTGATAGGAGTTTGGTGACTTCTTGCTTTAGCTTCGAGTCCAAAAAAGTCTGTGAGTGAGTCTCATTACCAATATCTTCATTTCTGCCTTCAAGAAAAAAAAATACAATCTGCTCACCATCCTCAGCTCTGACATCGGTTAGTTGTTTTCAGTTCTTTCCCATTCCTACCAGAACCCTTTGTCCAGAAGTGAAACCTGATAAAAGCGCTTTGTGCATCCCTTCAGAACAACTTGTCACAACCACCGGCATACTTGGCAACCCCCCCCCCATCCATTAAACCCCTTTAAATGAGAGCAGCATGTGGGGTGGAGGGGGGGATGTAGTTAGGGAATGTACGAGGCATTCAAAAATATTCTTTCATAGTGAGGAGACCACAGGACGGGGCCTGCGCTGCGCTGGTCTGTGTGGTTGTGGGCCGGGGTTTGTACGCTCTCTATCTGAAGCCACATCAGAGCCCTGAGCCCTGTGTAATGTGATCTGGCTGGGCAGAGGAGGGTTCCCCCTTGGATTCAGAAGAACCGTCGCTGAGGTGCAGTGCAGGGACGGGCGGTCAATGATGTAAGGCAGCTCTCGGTAACAAACAATTATGGCTACAGTTATGGTGACTTTTAAGGGGATGTTTTCTGCCACCGTGATGGCGGCGTGTGTGTCACCGTGTTGCTGACTTCTCTTTTAATTTCTCCGTTATTTCTCCTTTTTATCTTTATCAACCTTTCCTTATTTGTCGTGTATATCATTAGCATTCTTGCCGAGCAAACACATGATCGGTGGTGTGTAGGAGGCCAAGTTTGACATCAACTTCTAAACCTTTTCAGAATATTACTCCATCACACTAAAAACCAAACTCAGCTGATGACAATCATATATCAGTGTATGTTACAGCTAAGGATGAATACACTAGCTTTATCGTTATTATTATCTGTTCACTGCCAAAGTGTTTTCTGGTTGTATCCTGATAGCATAAACATGTTCATTTTCAAATCAAATCTCGGTCAATGTTCTTAACAATCTCTCATGGATTGGTATACATTCATTTTCAGTTGCTGTCTTGCTCTGTCCCTCTGCTTCTCTCTATCCCTTCTTTTTCTGCCCTTTCTGCCTTTTGTCTCCCATGCAGTCGCTCTCTCTTTCTGTCTCTCTTCTCCTTTTCTTAATCATCGGCGCCTCCATCTCCCTATGCACTCTCCATCCCATTTCTTATCTCTTTTCAAAATGTAGTGAGGGGGAACTCTTTACTCTTTTTGACAATAAGAGTCTTCTCTGAGCAGCTCTCTCTCTCTCTCTCTCTCTC
>NC_045745.1:15304544-15311127 GCF_008692095.1 Etheostoma spectabile | reverse complement strand
TCTCTCTCTCTCTCTCTCTCTCCCCTCTTGCATTCCCTGTGCTTACTCACAGTCATGAACAGACACGCAAGCAGTGGGTGGCTTGCGTCTCCTATCTATAATTCAAGCCAGTCAAACTACAGCGAGGATGTTTGCCAAACACACAAAGTGCATCTCTCTCTTAGAGAGCGAGAGAGAGAGAGAGAGAGAGAGAGAGAGAGAGACAGAGTGAATTGTTTACCAACAACAACATATAGAGAGTATCCTCATTAAACATTAAACTGAGAGATTACAGTTATGTTTTATATAATTTCTGCTTTGTTTTGATAGAAAACGCACCTGGAAAGGACAGGGATGATAGCATAGGAAGAATCTTATGTGATCAACTTTTTGAGTGAAAGTCTAAGCCACTTGTTTTAAGAGTGCAATGCAATTAAACTCTAAATTGTAACAGGTGTTCTCATTTAAAATAGACCTGCTTCTTTACAAATTGTATTAAACCACAATGAAATGCTCCAGCCGTCATACATAATTACAGTCTGCCGGTGCTTTAAAATCACTGATAATTTGAAGAAATTATTTAAAAGTATGAGAATGTGTTTTTTACATGAAGAAGATATATATATATATATTTTTTACTTCAGGGCTTATGTGTCTCAAGGACACCGATGCAGCTGCATAACAGTAACTGACTTCAGGCGTTATCCGTCATACAGAAAAGCATCGTATCCCCCCTGAGGCCAAGCCAAACCGCTTGTGGTAACAACCACTTATAACCATAAATGAGAGTCGAGAGGAAAACCAAAGCTGTTTTTCCAGGTGTTTGGATTAAACTCCAGAACGTAGTTTTCGAGTCCATCTGATGATCTCTGGCTGAAACTGTTGGCAGAAGGAGTTTTATAAATGTTTGCCTTTTAAACACATGACTGCACACACTCACAGAAGCAAGAAAGTCGGTGCCATTTAAAGTTCTTTGGGTTTAACTGTGAAATCAGTTTATTTTGGTGGAGTATATGCAGCGTAACATTATAGACACAGTTTTGTGGCCACAGTAGAGCTCGTTTTAAAGGTCACCATGGTCACAGATGATCCTTCTACTGTCTTGTTCAGCACATTTAACCTCTTGCCCTCTGGTCCAGTTGACTAGGGTTAGATTGAGTTTGAGTTTTGAGGTTTCACGGTAACTTTTAAAGGCCTCCGAGGATACAAAGACTTATCTGCAGATTTTTTATATTTTTTTATTAATCATTCATTTGATCTATAAAGACTCTGAATAGTTTAAATGCTAGTGAGAATGTCATTAAATGCAATTCTTATACCAACATGAAGCTAGAACAGTCAATTGGTTCGCATTTTTGCTGAAAAATTTCGGATTAATCATTTATTCAACTATAGCAGACTGTGGGTAGAAAGTTGTTTTTAAAGGGTCAGTTGATAAAAACAAACTGCATTTTCTCACTTATTTCATGTATGCACAAATCCTAATCCTAAACAGCAGTTACTGTTTGTGTATGTGTCCAAGACAAATTTCCTTTGGAACAATACAATCTACCTTATCAAAACCTTATAAAACTAAAATTTACCTAAATGGATAAAGGTGTAAATGAAATAACTTCTGGGACAAACCAACCCTTTTAATGCACTAATATCTTGGCTGATGTGGCTTTTTGAATTGAGGTTTGCCTTCTGCCCATCAGGGTTCAAATTTGACCAACCACTCAATAAATTACCATTGGTTTTTTTTGGGCTGGTGAGTGAAGCAGATCTACCAGCCACTTGCAAGCAACAGATCTTAAACCAAGAGTCGGGACTTTGTGCGGCCTGCGGTTGAAGCGATGCTATGGTTGCCATGGTTACGGCATGCCTGCTCTTTCCTCACTGCTGCACTACCGTGTGGAGAGGGGACCAGCCCAGCAGGTGGGCCAAGAGAGGTAGAAAGAAGAAAGGTACAGTAGAAAGAGAGAGAGAGAGAGGGAGAGAGAGGCGAGCCGGGGCTGCTGGGAGGTGGGGCGCACTGCACATCCACAGGAATCGCTCCAGCCGCTGGGGTAAAAGGAATTAATCAGACAGAATAAATTAGGACATGAAAGGAGAGAGAGGGAGACGGAGCACCATCCACATTCTCCCTCAACACTTCCATCCATCCATCCATCCATCACTCTATCTTTTCCTCCATCTACACATTCATCAATCTCATCTGTTCTCTTAGCCTTTTGTTCTCCTGAAACAAAGTCGATTAGTCTGTCCATAGAAGAGTTAATTGTTGCTATTACATTATTATTATTATTATTATTACAGCACTTTTTAATGATAAATGGTGAATATTCACTTGTTCAAGCATCTCTTTCATCACTGCCCCACCTCTTTCCTTCACCTTTTTCCTCTTTCCACTAACCACCTCTTTCAGTTTGCAGTCGTGAGAGTTAGATGACTGTTGAAACATTTGATTCTGAAATATATTATCAAATCATCTGATCGTGGAGGCTGTTCTCTTTTCTGTAGAGACCTTGATTCTCTAAAAGAACCTTTCAAGGATTTCAGAAAAACTATCTTTTTATCAACTTTCACAATAATGCGTTTAAGGTTAAACTTTTCTTTTCTACCATGCTAACCCAAGTATTACAGGGTTCAGAAAGTAGACAAAGCAGTAGGCAAAGCACAGATCAAGCACTGTCAATGAAATCTAAAAACTGAAGTTGAACTAGCAAAACATTCCAGGTATTGTCATGAATTTTGGTCTTCACCCAGTTCGGAAGTTTGTGATGGTCAAAGGTCGCCATTTTGGGCCATTGCCCTCCACCTGAAGATTAAGACTAGTTTCTGCATGCATCAAGACTTCTGAGAAGACCCTTTAAGTGTTTTGTGTCAGCCCCCACTGGTCATCAGTGCTGATAAATACCCTGTTCTCGGAAGTGTTTGTTGCAATGGCTGTAATCTTTGGTGAAGGATGGTTTTAAAAACGGTCCTGTTGGACTGCCTGATCTCGCTGAGAGACAATGAAAGGAATGAGCTGATTGGACAGGGGCCTCGGGGCTCTAGTTTGTCCCTGATGTCATCTGTAGACTCCCCAATGCAGTTTGTGTGCCTTCTAGCTGGGTCTGAGTTTATGTCCCATACTTTTTGTGAGACATGACTTTTGGAAGATGTCACATTGGGATTTCATATATTAGATGATTTATAGAAAAAAATTGACAGATTAATCAATAATCCTAATGCTAAATCTTAATGCAAAATCCAAATGTACAGTAATATTACTAAAATAACTATCCAAAGCTTTATGTCTCCCTTCACCTGAAAAGAAATGCATTATTGATAAGAATGATTAACGTCATGGACACAGATGTCAATTTTCCTCTGTTACTACCCTAGACAGTTAAAGAAATGGACCAGCAGATCCCGTTGTTCTGGGCGAAATAAATATATTCCCGCCTTGAACGGAAAGGGGCTATAGTGAGAGGTCAACGCGCTGAATAAAGTTTACACAACAGCAGCATTCACGCATCACTTTTTCAAGTATCCTGGAACTTCAGTGACCTTATGACCTGCTTTAGTGTCAAGACTTTCAATGTTGGATGTACCAATTTAACAATTTCCTTTTTAAGAAGTGATACAACATTAAAAGAACTGGAAATTTGAGAGAACAGTTTGTGTCAATGTTGTAGTTGGGTATGTTTATTCTTTAAAAAATATAAAATAGATAAAGGTTTAGTTGCAAATGGGTGCAAATAAAATCTCACTTTTCAAAAAGCAGATTGTGTGTGTGTGTGTGCTTGTGTGTGTGTCTGTGTGTGTGTGTATGTGTGCGTGTGCATTTCCAAAATAATATTCCTGTTCGGGGATGTTGAGGCCATTGAGCACACTTTGCCCCCAGGTATTTCTTTTGCATGGCCTTCAATTCTCCCATAACGCCCAGGGATGAGATTATTTTGATACAAACATCAAAGCAGCAGATCAGACAGAGAGCAGCGTGCACGTGAAGAGAACCGGTGGCCCCGAGGGCAGAAAGCATGTAAGCTGATTGAGTTGTCTGCTTCCCCAAAACTTGAGTCACCCAACAGTTGGCCTACATGTAGAGTCAGCCATGTGCGACCGCCTCAACGCCGTGATCGCTACAAACACACAGAAAACACATGAGAGTCAAATACACTGCTAGGAACACACACATCAAAGTGATAAAATATGTAGAACAAAGCTGTAAACAAATGTACACACTCATGTGTTATTCAAGATGTTTCTGATGTTTATTTTCATTATTGAATCTTTTTTATATCAATTTGATAAATTGTAAATCGTTGAGGCCTTGAAAACACAAGTTCTGAGAGCCCAAAGTTGTTGGTTTAAATGTTTTGTTTTTTCTGACCAAATGTCCAAAACTTAAAGGGGCCCGGCCACATATATTTCAATACTTTGTGTTAATGTCTGAAGTTCTACCATGGACTCTGTAACATTTTTTGGGAAAAACATGCCTTGGTTACCTTATTTAAAGCCACTCTAGTGTGGTATAGAAAGCCTGCAGGAAGACTCTGCTCACTTTGGATTGGATTTTCTGATTGATAGTCTAAACTAAAAAAAGGATTGAATAGTCCAAATCTGAATCATATCGAAAAATCCAATTCCAGTATAGCCGTAATTACATTATCTGTATATATCTTTACCTGAAAAGAAACCATGAGCTGTGTGATTCTTTTGTTGTGGTATTCGGTGGCCATATTGGTGTAATAAATAGAAACTGGGACACAGGAAACGCATCAGTGCATAATTTTTTTTGAAATGTGTGGTGGCATTTTCCATTTGGGCACATGGTCTGGTATTTAGTCTGAGCTGATGAGTGAAAGCTGTCCTCAGCAGCCGTAGGAGAAAGGTTTCACAATGAGTGAGCGATAGATGTTCTCAGTCATCGCAGCAGGGGACGGGACCACATAACGTCCGGCCAGGATGGCAATCACCCTGGGGATCTTTTTAAGAAGATAGGAAAAAAAGGTCTGAGGCCAGGCATTTCCTTCCCTCATACAGTACAGTAGGTAGGAGATTCTTCGAGAGGTCACTCACAAGGCTAAAAACATTTATCCCAAACCGCAGCCACCAGATAAACACAGTTGTGAAAGTTTGACATTTCACACTGGAAACAATCCCGGCTAGCTTATCTGAGAATAAATCCAAACCCAGACGCCTTTTCCACCACCGTGAGTCTCTGTGCCTCTTTGACAATACTGTTATGGAACTGCTAGATTTTTTTTTTTTGTCTGCTAACTGGCTCCCACAAGACAGTCAAATATGGCTGTGGCCTGTAGTAGTTGTAGTATCTATTGTTTGAGCAAACCAAACCCTGGAGGAAGTTTGTCTCAAAGAGGATTTATGTCCTCTGTGGTATCCTCATTTCCTCCTGACTCCCTGGGTCAATATTTTTGTTGCAGATGATTGCTCAGATGTCACAAACAAGTTGTTAATTGTGGAACTTTCTGATAGAAATAAACAAGTACACCATTAATTAGCTGCCTTTAAGACCGTTCATTAGAGGTCCCTTCTGCAGAGTGAAGCCGTCACCACATTCTAGAAGAGAAAGTTGCCTGTTTGTCTGTCTCCGTCCGCTCATTATCAAAGTGATAAATTATCTCTAAATGCCATCGCAATGGTTGGATTTGATTTTTCACCCAGACTTATCCATGGCCTGGAGCCAGCTGGAGCCGAGCGTCGTCTCTCATAAACCGGTTTTCTCACCACATTGAGCCTGAGCTGTGATGTCTGAAAAAGTGTGAAAAGTGAATCTGCACTCTCCGTCCTGTCTCTCTTCTCTCAAGTCTGGCCAAGACTACTACTTGTTTTACAATTACTACCACTGCTACAACCTTCATGTCTATCTTCTGCTACTGCTGCCAAACTTGGAAATTAAAGAACATCAATCATGAATCAGGAAGGAT
This sequence comes from Etheostoma spectabile, assembly GCF_008692095.1. Lineage (NCBI taxonomy): Eukaryota > Metazoa > Chordata > Actinopteri > Perciformes > Percidae > Etheostoma > Etheostoma spectabile. The sequence continues at coordinate 15,305,230 of NC_045745.1, read as the reverse complement.
GGTAAGCAACACATTATTATAAATACACTTAAAACTAAATTTTCTGTAAATTTTGGTTCACAATATAAAAATATAAAACATTAGGATTAGATCCAAAGCCTTCTTTACACTGCCAGTAATTATTCTGGTGGGTAAATGCTGAATCCACTATTTGTGTATTTATTATTGCTCTAAAAGAAGTCAAATTTGAATAACTTGACTGTAAAAAATAGATATATACTGGAAAAAGCTAATTATATTTATATCTAGCAAGTTGATCTATACGCGCCCCCCCAAAAAATATGTAGAGAACATAATCTTGCTGGTAAACTAGTTGAAGTAGGAGGAAAAGTGGTGGTGAAATAAAAAGAAAGGGCCCTTCATCCTAAAGGTGTAAATAACGATCAGATTAAACGCCTCTTTCCTGTCTTGGTCCTATGTTTTTTCATATCAAAATCAATCATTGTTGTCAGTGAACGTTACATTTGGGTGTAGTGTTTCTGTCTGTAAGTAACAAGCAGTGGTTACTGATTCATCATGGCCACAGCCCAGATGTTCCAGTGGTGTGTGGCAGCACTGGACGATGGTGTGTATGTGTGTGCATATGTTTGTGTGGGTATTTGCATGCACTGGGTGTGTCCTTGCATACATACTTTCATGCATAAACGTGTGTGTGTGTGTGTGTGTGTGTGTGTGTGTGTGTGTGT
>NC_045745.1:15274454-15304534 GCF_008692095.1 Etheostoma spectabile | reverse complement strand
TGTGTGTGTGTGTGTGTGTGTGTGTGTGTGTGTGTGTGTGTGTAATTGGGGAGTGGGCAGTTTTTTGGGGGGGGGCTGTTTGGCCCGTTTTTTAAACATAGCTGTGTTGTTATGGTTGCCTTGGCTTTGATGTTGCCCAAACCTCCAACTAAGAGGCTTTCATTTTGGGCTCCTGACTCTGGAGAAGGCAATGACTTCCAGATTGGCAGGCCTACTCACTACTTGTGACTGACTGCTGGGGTGGGACGGGCTGTGGGGGGTCATGACGGGTAGAGCAGGTCACCCTGGGGGTGCTGGGGGAAATGTTGGATGTAAACGTAAATCTACAAAAGCACTGGACTCTGACACCAGACTACAGAGATTGAGCTGCCCTTAATGAGTTTGATTAAAACACTCGGTTTGAGTTAGGAAAATAAATATGTACACGGCTTGCCTCATGCTTCAAGTCTGCATTGACTTTTTCAGTATTTACCAAGACCACAATCTTTTCCTAAACTTAACCAAGTGCTTTGAGTAGTCTCAACATAACCGTAAAAACCTTTTCCATATGAACATTTTGGCTTGGCGGTGAGCAGTTTGCAGATGAGTTCAATATAAACATATTTTCACTATGCCCGTATAAAGAATTGTAATCCAGACAGCATTACTTTTCATACAAAACTTATTTACTAATGCAAATTTGTTGTGCATGAACATGCCTCTGAGTAAGATTGTGTATTAAAGAGAGGATTTAAGTAGCAGTGGAGGAGAAAATGGGAAATTTAAAAGTACTCTGGTTGAAGAGTTACAGCATGAGACTTACATTTCAATATATTCTAAAGTCATCGTGCTAACATATTTGACAACAAGGGAAAGTAACATCATTGTTTACAAAATGCGGATTTAGACCATAGCAAAAGGGCATGAATTGTATTTATCAAGGGATAGATCAATAATCAAACAGTTACTTAATTAACTTAAATAAATAAATAATTGTGATTAAAGGTTTCTGATGTTTAAAGAAATTCTATATTTTCTATATATTTCCTTTTCCATGAGCATACTGTATTTTTGCAGTCTCTCCATACAAAATATAAAAGGCTTTCTGGCAAAATATAATAATAATAATAATAATCAAATGTCATCCTACAGTATATAGCCTTTTCTTCTCAGCAAAGAGGGGCGCCATTTCTTTTCAGAGTCATCTTAATCATATGAATATTTTCTTAGTCATAAGGGACAGTTTCAGAATTGGTCTAGCAGTTCAGGTATTTCCCACAGCCATGTCTTTTTACTTCATATACATTATGCTTTCTTCTGGGAGTCTATATAATCAAATGTAATATTGATAACATCTAATATCAGTCTAATCTAGGCCAAGTGTTTCAATGGGATCAAATGCTTCGTGAGATTCTCAGTTCTCTTTCGTGTGGAGTTGCCACCTTATATTCTTCTCTTTGCTTGCATTTTTTCTTTCTCTTTCGGTACATCTTTACTGGTTTCTGTAATTCTTTTTTGCCCTTTTTCTCTGCATGCAGGTGTGGGGAATTTTGCCGCGCTGTAGACATCCCCCCCCACCCCCCACCCCCGTTCACCCACAAACCCTAACGTGTGTCTGTGTGTCTGTGTGTTGTGATGTGAAGAATCTTAAATTCGAACCAATCAACCCAAAGATAATTTAATCATCCGTACTGTTGAAATTTAAAGCAAAAGTTTTAAAATTGTCTGATACATTTAGAATATTTCCCAAGTTGCGCCACAACCAAAGGAATTATTCCCTAAAAGATGCGGCCAGTTTCTCATTTCTAGAGTTGTTGTAGCAAATAATTCACGGATCTGGTTTGATTCATACGCTAAAACACGATTTATAAATGGTTTGTTTTTATTTCTCTTTGACGGATGCTTTAAGTGCAACCTAGATTTCATTTGATGACAAAACATAGCGCCCTTGAGCTCAGATGTCTTTGTGAGACAGGTCCTTCCTGCAACGCAGTTTGATTGCAGCCGCTTGAAAGGATTGCAGAGAACAAGGTGAATCCACCATTAATTCCCAGCAACTGTGTGTATTTTTAAATTTTCTTTATTTGCTCCACAATAGGGCAAGGATGACCGTGAAAGAAAGAGAGTGAGTGAGTGTTTTAAATGTGTCATCTCCGTGAAATTTGAGATTAAAGACATTAGACTCAAAAGCACTCTGGAGGGGGGGGGGGGCAAAAGCGAGGGCACTTTAATTTCCGCTTCAAATATAAAAAGAGACAGATCTACTTAGTCTATCATCTAAAAGCTAAAGAATACATTACTGTGTGTGTGTGTGTGTGTGTGTGTGTGTGTATATGTTCAAAGCATGCAACTGCGTTTCTTTGCACAAATGTGTGTGCGTGTGTGTGTGTGTGTGTGTGTGTGTGTGTGTGTGTGTGTGTGTGTGTGTGTGTGTGTGTGTGTCTCAGGGTCAAGGTGGAGGGTCGTCATTACAAACAAGTGACGTCTGAGATCCCATTAACTCTTGTATTCAGCAGTAGATTTCTGTTCAAATAGAGTGGAGATAAAAGACAGCAACAATATGCTGATAAATCAAAGGCCTTTCAAGTGAAATTAGACTACAGAGAGACTGAGGGCTACATGTACGATTACCTGACGCACTTAAAAAGGTGTTGATATCTAATTGAAATCTTTTAAAGTAATCGCGTCTTTTGAACTAATGACATCTTTGATGTAATCAACAAACGGGATTTATTATTCAGTGCTATTGGGGTTTTGGCAGTGGGTTTATTCATGTTTATGGCTGCATACATGATTAATGTATGTACAACGATAAACAGCATGCTACGACTCTTTCAGTGTAGTGTGTAAAAATGTGTGTAACAACTACCAATACGCACCAACTACTGTTTCTTGACTGTTGAAGATATTGCGTAACAAATGTTCAAGTTATCTTTTATCTTTGTTTTCTTGTAAACAAAGTTACGTTCAACATTTCTTACTGAAATGCATTGTTTGCATGCTCAAGGTCCGACAAAAGTGTTGAATGCATTTCAGTCCTCCCTCTTTTTAATTTTGCATTGTTTGCATCTATGTTTGCTACCTTGCAGTCTCCCTTTTCACTGCCTTTGTTGGGAAATTGGTACGTTTCCTTGCACTTTTGTGTGAAACCGGCGGCAGGTAACGTGTATCATGTCGAGTGAATAACAAAACAGGGACCAGATTGTGAAAACATTGCACTTAGCAAAACTCCAGTGGGTACCTTGAAGTCAAGGCACAAGATTGATGCTATCAAGAAATAAAAGAGGATTTAAAAGAGGCCACGTCACTCCAATTGCACACCTCCAAAATGCCATCATTGCAGCAATTACTTGTCTGGATTGACTACAAATGGGGGTGGCAGTAGCTCAGTCTGTAGGGGGTTGGGAACCGGAGGGTTGCTGGTTCAAGTCCCCATTTGGACCAAAGTGTGGTGGTGGACTGGTAGCGGGAGAGGTGCTTGTTCACCTCCTGGGCACTGCCAAGGTGCTCTTGAGCAAGGCACCAAGCCCCCAACTGCTTGGGCAGCCCCCCACCCCTCACTACTGAGCATGTGTGTGTGATAAATTATTAATATTATTAATCATTCAATTACCAGATAATCGCCACAAGATCCGGCGTCCAGATGTTTTTTGACAAACTTCGAGCTAGCAAGCTATTCGCTGAAAATCCCAAGTTTTAAGAACATTTGGATCATGTAACAAGGCAGTTCTGCTTGGTTCTTTCAGGGAATGATTGTAAAGATTTACAAATTAATATGTTTACGGTATTTACCATCAAACTGGGTCGTTTGGGACCAAAATCGGACAAAATACACACAACGATACACTGGTAAAAGCAAATAACGTTAAACCATGTATCCAGCTAATTTAAATGGCTCACATTACTGTATTGTGTGAACAGTTAACTACATTTACTATTTTATGTTGTGCTTTTATTTTTTTTTTGCGGGTTGCAAACGTTCCACCAAAGCAAGTTCCTTCCCAGAGCCACCGTCTTTGGGACTGGAGCTTAGCACCGCCCAAGACGATTGTGATTGGTTTAAAGAAATGCAAACAACCCAGACCGTTTTCTTCTCCTATCCAGGAGTGTATGCGCGGAGGGGCCAGACCTTACTCTGCCGCGCTGTAAAGATAGGTCTGGCAAGCAAGACTACGTGTGCCATAATCACTCCAGTATGACACTAGGGACAACACAGCAGGATGATACACTGGCTAATTACTGCTGGTCATTGAAAAACAAATTCAATTAACTGACCAGATGCGGTCAGAAACATGACTGCATTCCAGTGTTGGTGTGCATCACTGCGTCATGACTTGCGTTTGTCCTATTTCACAGTGTCAATTTCCATTGATGCTGCAGAAAACAGCAGTTTTATCACATTCGCTCCCCACCATATCCTTGCTGACGTACCACTCAGCCAACATGGGGCGCACACTCTACACTCCACACTGTTTCTGGTGAGCTGGTTGCCCCGTCCTAACATCACATACGTAACATATGTGCCTTCATGCATATCATTTTCCTATTAACAATAAATCAAAAAATTAAAAAAAATAATTTTATAGGTTCCGTCACAGTTGAAAACCTTGTATTTAATATTGATTTGTACTACGAATTTATTCTCTGACAATTTATGTCAGACTGCAAGGGTGGGTAACTCTACTCATGTAAATTAAAGGTGAAGGTGAACTTTAGTGAACTGTGTGTGTGTGTGTGTGTGTGTGTGTGTGTGTGTGTGTGTGTGTGTGCGTGTACATATATACACACACAACATAGCTGCAAGTTTCCGTTTCAAAGATGCCAAAGTGTTTTTTGATCTTTTGCGAGTGTGTGTGTGTCCTTCACATGCATGTACACGCTTGTCTGTTTCAGCTAAGGTAATTATGTGTAAGTTCTGTGAGTGTATGTGTGTGGTGGGGGGGGTTAAATACAGGGGGGTTGTTAATTATGGGTTAAATGAGTGCTCTCAGTCAGCCTCCCTGAGTGTGTGTAAAAAAAGGAAGGCGCAGCGAAAGCCACTTCAAGGCCGGCTAATTACCCCGAGGAAGAGAGGAAACGTAAATGGACGATTTTGCGGCTATAATGTTACAGCAAAACGGCTACATCGACCTCAGCACGTGAAACGGAGCCACAACTTCTTCTGAAGACTCTTAGCAGCCCTGCACAGATGTGTGTGTGTGTGTGCGTGTGCGTTTGCATCAAATGTGTAGAATCAGTCAAAACAGAGTGTGTTTGTTCATGGGTCTGGACATGCGCTGTAGGCGAGGTGTAATTTGTGTGCAATAATTCACATGTATTCTGGATTGTGTGTGTGTGTGTGTTATTGAATACTGATGTTTCTGCAGGTCAGGCAGGTGTTATATTGGTTTCCAGTGGTGTACACAGTGGTTTTAAATGTACAATTAGTCTTTTTATGTAACATGCAAAAACTCATTTTCATATGTGGTGCAGTCACCAACTCAGATTCTTTCAAGGCTCAGTCAGATTTTTACGTCATGTTATCTCTGTACACATAGCACTCACTAGCAGTGTAATAACTACCCAGTAAGGTGTATCTGAGAGCCAATATGCTCTGAAGGCAGCAGAGTCATTAGAGACATATTTGATCAAATCTGGCCTCATTGAATTTTAAACCCTCGAGGTGTTCTGCATTATTTAAAAACCTTTCTCTGTGGGACCAATTCTGCTATCTTTTTTTTTTTTTTCATACAACCATTTTGCTGACCTGAACACTCCCAAGTAGTAAAGAACTTCCATCCCACATGACTTGATGTTTGATAAAGTGACATGGCAACATTTGTCTACCAGGGACATGGAGATAATTTTGTTGCCTTGTCTGACTGGCCATTTTGTCAAAATCTTTGCATATACCTAACCTACAAGGCTCCTCCCAGCAGGAGTACGACCGCTCTCAGTTTTACCTCCAACCTCTCAGCCTAACCTCTCACCTCCCAGCTGCGTCCTCCCAGCAGGAGGTGGGAGGTGGGGGCTATGAGCAGGGAGCTGAGAAGTGTCAAAATCACAAAGTGATTTTACTGGCACTCACTCCTCCTCCATCTCTGAGGGCTTCTTCACGTTATAATGAATGCAGACCACCTTATCTAAAACCTCCCCTCCACCTACACCCTGCTCCCACTCTACCTCCTACCCCGCACCTCCTCCCCCACCCTCAAACCTCCCACCCTTCGGCTCTCTAGTACAGAGGCAGTGCGTTTTGTTTTCATGTCTTGACATTAAAAGCAGTGTAGCGATTTGATCTTAGCTCCACAGCTAGCAGTGTAGCATACACATGAGGGTCAGTTTGTGTGTGTGCGTGTATGTCTGGCCAGTGTGAGAGACTTTAAGATATTGATGGATAGGAAAGGAGCTGTTGAAAGTGTATGTGCTTGTGTTAATGTGGAGTGTAGCGTGTGGAAGCTCTGCCTTTAAGTGATAAGGTATTCACTTTGTAACTCAGCAGGAGGCCCAGCAAGTAGTACCAGATCTGCCCCTCTGTAGTGCACTCCACACACACAGACACTCATGCAAATGGATCTTCTCACACACACACACACACACACACACAGACACACACACACACAGACACACACACACACACACACACACAGGCGTGTCCATCTCAGTTTACAAAATAAAATAACTTAAAAACTTTTCTCAGAGATATTCATAAACATGAAAATCGGCTCCTCTGCCAAGCTTTCAAAGACTTAATACAGCTTGGAGAAACACTCACAAACACACACACACAAATATAGCCATCCTTACACATCCACCCACTCACAAACACACACTCGCACAGAAAAACATGCATTTCTACTCGCCTCCCACAGAAATAGTTACACTGTCCAGTCTGCACTCACGAAAACACATGGCATGGTTGAAACATACGCAGTGTAACTCTGTTCAAGGCTGCCTGTTTAGCTGCCTGCAACATTGCAAACCACTGTGACATATCATATGTCAGCCAGCATGCTGTGAGCATTAGCAATAACTGGATTTCACGTAAGTTATTGAAAGCCATTTGTAAACAGAAACATGAAAGCAAACAAGCTCGCATGCAGCCTCACTTGATCATCAAAGGCTTATCGATCAAATGGACCTCCGCCTCCTGCTCCTCCCTGCTGCACTCAAAACCTATGGGAGCAAAGAACGGCACATCTTGTTTGTTCCACACCAAATTTAAGATGTCCAGCTTTCTTTCTTTCTAGATTTCATTCTTATACATGCGAGTGTATGTGTTCAATTGGCGTCAATGTGTGTCTGTGTTGTCTTTCATCTTTAAACACCAGTGATTCAATTAAGAGAAGAAAAGAATGGAGATTTGTCTAATTCATTTAATGTTGGTTTCTGGTTGAATTTGTCTTCTTCAAGCAAATGAAAAAGAGGAAGAAATCATTGTGATGTTCTTTGATCGTTTCCTGTAGTCTTTTGCCTAAATAATTTATCTTAAATCTTGAAATACAATTGTCAAACATCCTCGTGATTACAATAATAAAGATGATTTTTGTTATTATTATTATTATAAGTTTATATAAGTTTTCCTTTGCTGAATTTGTGATCTCTCTTGTGGTGGACAAAGAAGAGTTCAAATGATAAGTCTTGCATCCTGAAATAGTCTTTACAACTTAATTAGCTTAAAATATTGTAACGTATATAATTAAAGCGTATTTGATTGAGGTATTTAAATCTGTCTTGCATCTTGGATTATTTCAACCCATGTCTTAATTGAATCATTTTACCCATTGTTTCTATTCATATCATTTCACTCAACACTTTAATTTCTAAGATATGAAAAATGTGTCCTCAACAATTCAGTCAATGCAAAAAAAAAAATAGATTGTATACATTCATTATAATCTAAATTAATTTTGTATCATTGTGTCTCGTCAACAGTCCAACAAAGTGTCTGTGGTGCAGCAGTCTCACGGGATGCATCCGCTGACGTCCCTCCTGCCCTACAGCAACGAGCACTTCAGCCCAAGTCCTCCACACCTGCCCACAGACATGAGCCAGAAGACAGGTATGAGAACACACACACACACACACCGATAAACACATAATGTGGCAGTAGACCAGTTCGTAGGGAGTTGGGAGGGTTGCTGGTTCAAGTCCCCGTATAGACCCAAGTACGGAGTATGGACTAGGAGCTGGAGAAATGCCAGTTGTCCTCGTGGGCACTGCCAAGGTGCTCTTGAGCAAGGCACTGAATACTCTACAACCGCTTAGGGCGCCTGTTCAGCAGTCACAGCCCACTCACTCCAACATCTCTCCATTAGTGCATGTGTAGAACCTGGGCATGTGTGAGTATTTCAGGCCTGTGTGTAGTGTGTAGTGTGTAATAACAATAGAGTGTAAATTGTAATTTCCCATAGGGGATCAATAAAGAGTATAAAATTAAATATTAAGATAGAGGTTTATGTAAACACACGTATTGTAGACATGGATACAGTATAACACACACACAGCCATCATTACTGATCTTGTATTCTTGTTTAAATACAGAACTACACACAATTAAGAGGACACACAAATACACACTCACACACACACACACACACACACAGTAAACATAGGTATACTCCAAACAGCTGCTGAAATGTTGCTGAAATCCTCCTCCACATACACACTGCAATCTGTTTCATTCATCACATCAACACAAATGCTGCACACACACAAGTGTTGTCTCTTTTTACCATAGGCACATGTGACATAACAAATGTAGTACACATATTCCTGTTTTCTCTCTATTTCTATACCTCTCTCTCTCTCAAACTCACACACACACAGAAACACACTCAAACACACACACACACACACACACACACACACACACACATATATACATACACATACTCAGGCACGCACCCAGTGTGTGAAGTGGCAGTACCGGCTCCGTCAGCCTGTGGCGGTTCCATGGCTGCTCTGAAGTGGCCTGCTCCTCTGAAGGGACCACCACACACACACACACACACACACACATACACAAAGATGGAAACAATTAGAGTGACAATCGCACAAGCCATCGCTGCAGCACACATAAGGTTCTCCTTAGCAAGCGCTGTGCATACAAACACACACTACTCTATTTGAAAGTCACAAACAAACACACCCTGACATTTAAACACTGTAGAATTTTTGCCTTTCAAGAGGCGGAGCTGAAAGGGCGGCAGCATTGGTTGGTCCATCTGTCTCGCTGTACGTCTCACACTTTGCAGTACAGATGAAGATATCTAAACTGCTGACCACATTACTTTTGAATTTGCTTAACATATTCCTGATCCCCGGGGGATTTTGGCAACCGCATCCTCTTTTATCTTGCATCACTAGCCAAAATCATTTAGCACATTCACGGTCCCCGGAGGACTAATCATATATGTATTAAAGGTGAGCTCCACTGATTCTACACATTGTTTTAAGAGCTTGGGGAGTATTAGTGCAGGTGTAAAAAAAAGTTGTAAAAAGTATTTTTTGGCTTCAGAGGGAGCTGCGCAAAATCTGATTAATTGGTTGGTTCCAGCTGAAGAATAGAAGTTACAAGTAAAAAATAAAATAAATAATTCAAAAAAAAGCTGGAGGTGTGGAGTTCAAAGTACTGAATTTACGAGACCTCTGTAGCCCACTCCTCATCTCTGCTTGAGGCTAAATTATCAGCTAATAGCAGAACACACACAAATCTCCGTTTGCAGTCAAGCTGCGTTGTGGGTAATGTAGGCGTCAGGTTTTGACAAAGAAGAAGAATGTGTGGAATGAATTTTAAACTTTACATTGTGAGTCTGCAGTGATTTAGAAGTACAATGCTTAATTGGTGCAGCACTCTTTAAAGAGAGCAGATTCAGCCTTGTTGGTTGTCCATTGATCCTTTAGAGGTTGGTAGTTAGATCCCGGGGTTTCTCCTTTTCACATGTTGAAGTGTATTAAGAAAAATGCTGTGCTGAAAACAAATTGCCACCAGAGGGGCTGGATGAGCAACTTCATTGCATTGGAGTAAATTAGTTTATACATCGATGAGACTTAACACTTTTATTTTGGACTGGAGCTTTGCCATGAAATTTTATATACATTTATTGATAATTTTTGGATGTAATCCAGTGTAATTGCCTAGGTTATCACTGTAGTTCATGAACTACATTGCAGATTGGAGTCATTGCTAACAGTGAAACTGTCTTAGTCATTTGGCAGGGGTCAGCAACATAACTCACTATTTAATACAGCTGATAACTATGAAATTACTCCTTGGCATGGTTTAACTCATTGGTCCTCTAAAACTGCCTGGGGTTTCCTCAGACTCTTCAGTTTCTGAATAATAATTCAAGAATTTTGACAGTGGATGACGAGGAAAGCGAGTAGCTTTTTTCAGAGAAAAGTTAGAAAACAGTAGGAGAGAAAGAGAATGGTAAGAGAAGAAACGTAAATTGAACAAGTCTTTTCTTGGCTCTGATAAGATATTGGAGTGTGACCTCAGGCAATCTTCTGTCTGGAAAGCCCCTTTATCCTACAAAAAACACTCCCCTTGTCTGGTCTAGACTCTTTGTATGTGTGTGTCCTTGACTGACGCTAGCATAGTGACTCAGCGCTTAATGACAGACTGAGCCACCTGCTTCTAACAAACACACACACACACACACACACACACACACACACACACGCACACACACACACTGCTGAACAAAACCTCCCTCACACCATCTCACCTGAATTCTGACTATGTTGTTCACTACAGTGTGTACGCATACACACACACACACACACACACACACACACACACACACACATACATACGCACACACATACATTCATACATACCACCTTACCTCACTCCTCATATCATTCATCAGCTCCTCACAGGTAGGGGTTACCTCATCAGTGATGTTAATACATTACACAACTATTTACTCTGCTGTCCTCAAACTGTTCTACTGTATCGCTGAGCTCAACATGAATCAATATAGTTTTATATCTGTTGGCAGAAAGTTAGAAGATTAACGCTAAAGTATGATGATAATGAGAAGTGTGATGAGGTTTATGAGCACTGAAATCATCATGAAAAAAACAAGCAGTGTTATGTGATTTTCAAGATGTTTTAGAGATGTAATGTACTGTATGACTGTACAGTACATTACATCTGCATACAGTTTACAAAGTCTGAGAATAAGCAAAGGCTAAATACCCAGCTGAGGCATTCAAAAGCCTGAATAATGAATTCTGTGAGGCTATCCAATGGTAATATGAACGCAGGTGTGACATTAATGTACCTCGGTAAACACCTTTCTTTTTGGTCTTGGTCATTCAAAAAGCAGCCTGTGTTCAGTCTGTTCGGCTGAAATGTGCCATGCCGACCACAATTGAAGAGGTGTATGGGCACATTGTAAATCAGTGCAGCTTTACGCCACCCAGTATAAAATCTGAATTTATTTAGATTACCACATGCAAATTTGTAATTTCAGTGCTTTCCTGCCAAACTGTCTTGTTTTCCCTTTTAATTTGAACACTTCACCACGTATGTTTGTACAAGAAGCACACGGTGTTCTCAGCATTACAGAATCTGTGCATACTTGCATCATGGTAAGGCTCTTTCCCATTGAAAATAGCATCCCACTGCCTCTCCTAGTGCTGTCACAATCTAATCACTCTATCTTCACACTCATGGTTGGTGTGATATGATATGATAGAGGTAACTGCTGTGGTGATTTCTGCTCATAAACGTCTCTGTTTCTTTCTCTTCCACTGCTAGAACAATGTAAGTAATGTTTTTTTAATAGAAATATTTTGATCGGAAACTGTTTTGATTGTTTATTGTCTGTGAGCAATTGTCAAATTATAGTTCTACATTTCCTCAGGGTTCACCTTTATATATCTCCTGTAATCATTTGAGCTCTTGTAATTTCTGTGCTCTGCCAGTTTCTTTCTCGCACTCCACTCTCCAGGCCTATAATTATACCTCTCATGCATCACATGCATGTAAAGGTTGAAGGAAAAGCAGAGATGTGATCACCAGTTTCCTTCTTTTTTTTCTTTAATCTTTTGTGTGGCTTTTTGTGTCCCTCTTTCTACATCGCCACACAGATGATAAAATACAAGGGTTGTGCAGTATAAAAATTCATCTTTTAACTCCTGTTACTCTTCAGAGGCATCATGTTGTCATGTTGGCAGCCAGTAGGATGTTCCTGTGAACTCAGCTTATTGTAGATGACAGCCACTTACTATAATAATCATGCATTGTTTGTGTACAAGGAAAGTCTTTTGCTATATTTCAGCGCATAGTTGACACCTCTCTTTCTTTAACCTCCTTTGTTGAGTTGAGCTCACAGCTCTGACTTTATTCTCACTGAACAGTTTACTTCCTGTGTTGTTTCCATCAGCGCCCACTGTCTGTCTTCACTGGTGCTTAAAAGAAGTTACTGAAGGACCTTTAGTAGAATTTAACTTTATGAACCCCTAAACTTTCCCTTAACAGTGAAAGTAAAAAAAAAAAACTTTCTTTCTTATAGGGCTGGGAATCAGTACTTGATTCTTTTTTTTAAGCTATGAACTGAAAAAAAAACGTGCCAAGTATAATCGATACTTCTCCAGTCAAATGATACCTGCATTGGATCTTTTTGTACCCAGATCTAAGAAAAACTAACTATTTGTTTGGTTTTTCCGGCAACCAATCACTGTAAATGTTCTTTGATTTAATGCGACGTGCAATTGGCCCACTACTGCAGCAGCTATAAACAGTCTGTGGTGTGGTGAAGTTGAGTGGGGTGTATTTAATGGAGTGGGCAGTTCAGTGTGCCAAGATGTCACCATAACGATAGTTATGTATTGTAACTCCAGATTCTATGAGTATAGGCGTAGCCCTCTAAGGGGCTAAGAGGACAAAGCCTATACGAAATAGAACGGGGAAAGTAGGGCTATACTAACACGCCTGTGGGGTCTGATTAAAAATAAATGCATAAAATGGGGAAGGATTATTTCAAATGAAGTGCAATATTGGTATCAGTATCACTCTAGAGGTACTGGTATAATTTTTCAAACATTATGCACCCCTAGTGTCTAATGCCATTGTGCTACTATATCTATATATTGCAATATCCTCCTTTACTTATGTTATAAAATATCATATTTCACCTAAAAGTACAGAGTGATCTATGGCAGATCAGTTTCATCTATTCAGGCATCAGAAGCAACATAAAACGTTGTCGCAGAAAGTTTGGTAAAAATAAATATTTTCATTATCCAATTTCATAAATTTAGCAGCATTGCAGTTTCAAACATGACAGTGAAGGTACAAACTGTCACGCCTGAGCCCCACTGCTTTAACTCATCACCTCTCATCGATATGGCAAGAGACTGACAATGACACGAATGCAAGGATGCCAGTTTCCATGGTAACCAGAGAGCTTGTTAACAATCTGTCTGTTTATGTGTTCTCATGTAAGTTCACTTGTTAGATCACAGCAAATTAAAATCTCACTCTGATATTTCTGTTATATCTGACAGCAGAGTGGAAAAAGTGGAATGGAGAATTACGTTTTTTTTATAGAACAGCAAAAATGTTGAATTGGTCTAGAGGATTAAACTGTGCTAGAACTTTATAAATGAATGTATTTTAGATTAAATTTTTAAATGTTTGGTTTTGCTTTTTTCATCTCAGAACATTTGTTTACCAAGCACTATAGGTTTCTTTTTTTATTGTTTAAAATGTACCTTATATCTTACATTTACCGAACTAGGTTTGCATTTAGTTACATTTAATTTAATCTGAGACTCCTGACATTGTGCAACCCAGCTGTTCAGTCCAGTCAACCATAACACCACATTTAGCATGTGATTTAACAGTAGCCGTTCCCAGTACATCAGCACCTTCACGTTGCTTTTACTGTTTCTCAGATATGACTGTTGGCTCGGACAATAGAGTGTAAAAAGAATAAGCAGAAATGATACATGTCTGCTCGCTGTCACACAGATTATTAACACTTACTGTAGAGTGCCGTATGGGTTTAACATATTACTGTAAGTGTGTGCAGTAGTGTGAAGTAACTACTGGAGTTGCAAACAAAATGCATCAGTTACCTGAGCAGAACTTTGGATTGTCACTGCATTTCTGAGTTTTTTTAAAAAGTATTATTTAAAGAATAAGGCTGGCAATGTTCTATATTTTTCTGGAAATTACCTAAACCTCTTTCTTATAAGTATTGCATGTGTAAAACCTGATATAGCTTATTACTCTTGTTATGTAATGGCTCCATTGTCCATTTTGTTGTCCAAAAACTACTAAAAACAGGGAGCCAGACCGTTGCTCTGATTGACATATTCCTTTATTACCATGAACACAGATACTATAAATTACATTTTGGTCCAATCCACACACACCTCCTGTAAACCCTCACAAGAGCACCAAATGTGTATTAATCCGCAGGTGAAAATAGTCCGTAACAAATGCTCACTTTATTCCAGTTTGAGTAAGTGTTTGCTCAAATGTTTGACTTTATGTTTACCAATATATTCATGACCCATTTTTGAAATTCACTCATTGTAGTTTTTTCATTTTCGTGGTTTGTTCTAAAGCAATGGCAGCCTCATCCTTTGAGGCAGTTGTCTTTTATTTCTGTTTTTGAGTTTAGTTTAAAAATATAATGTTGAAGTTTTTAATTGAGTTTGATTTCTAAGCTTAACGTTGCTTATGACCGTAGCTCTTCCAATTACCATTGCATTAAAGTAACTATGCCGTCTGAAGTAATCTGTTGCCTTTACTTATTGGAGAAAACAAAAAAGAACCCTATGATTACTCTCAGGTGACTGGTGGCAAGAGAGTGAGACTCTCGGCTTAAAATCTGCACGATGAAAAAGGAAAACTGTATTGGAAATTAAATATGCAGAATAATAAGGGCAAATATTAAAGGAGTCATATTAGACATTGCGTTTTATAATAAAAACTGACTTCTGCTATTACTGTGACTTTTGATTTTTGCTCTTAACAAAAGTAACTGTTCCTGTACTTTCAGTAAAATTTGTCAGCTCCTATACCGCCCTTACTGTAACAAAACACTACAAAGTTTCTTCTGGTCTTGGGCTCTTTTATGTACACCACACAGGCTGCTTGTCAAGTCATTTAAAGGCTCAGATGCTGCAGCACTTTCACTCTCAGTGGTTATAACCACCACAGCACATTATCAGTGCATGAATACTATTTTCAGCTCGGTTCAAAATGCACACGTTCTGACACCGAGCTCACGCCGAGTCAGATTTGACTCAAATGGTTTCCTTTTTCAGATGTTTCCCGAGACGCTGACATGGAGACCGTGAGATAGTTGCTTTAGCTGTCATTAGATGGCCGCTTTAAAAGGGGCATTCCAAAGAAAACTGCCCCATTACTGCTGCTAATTTTCCCCTTCAGGTTTCCCAACAACAAACAGGGCTGCAAAAAGGTGACTTACAGAAACCAGCGTCATGTTTCCATCACATCCAAGTTTGACAGATTAACAGTCAGAATAAAACTTTGTTTGGGATTTCTGTTTAGATGTTAGGGATACAGTCATTTTATATTGGTGATTTTGGAAAAAGGATGTGAAGTTCACCATCTCGGTATCAAAAGAAGCATTATCATTGTTATTAATGCTTCTTTTTCATCTGTATTCCTAACAGTTGATATTTATTATAAATGGTTAAATGGGGAAATCTGTTGAGTTAATCTGAGATTTAATCAAAAGACATTTATTTTGACTTTAATCCTCTACAATATTAACAGACAGAAACATCTATACTAGCCTAAGGGCATATTCAGCCTAATGATAGCCCTCTGGCAAAACAACAAAATGGCCTACAGTGTGTTTGTGTGTGTTGAAGTCCAGTTTAAATGCCGAGGCAAACATAAAGCACTGCTGTTTTTATACTTCCTCGAAAAATGTAACAATCGTGGGGGTGTGTCATGGCCACCAAGAGGCCTGCACAATTCAAGGAAAAATATGAATCACAAATTGATATCACAATTCTCTGCCACGATTGTTTTCTCACGAAGTGTAATGTTTTTTACACAAATTAACCATGACAAAACAAAACAAATTGGCAGTACTAAACATAGATTTTTTTTGCACCTATAGAAGAACACCACAAGCCTGTAAACATAGAGGCTTCAGTGAAGAGAAGGGAGAGCATTGCAGTGTTACTTACTTTCACTTTGATTCTTTGAAATCATGTTTTGTCTGTCAGTTTGGCATGGCTCAAAACTACTACAATACCCATGAGCCTCAGTCACTGTTGCTACGAAGAAGAAGCCAGTCAGTGGAGTCGAAACGGTAGAGAATTCAAAACAAGTGCTGCAGCATCAACAATGCAGTGCTCTCATGGAAATAAATGAGGAGTCCGTGTTATGTCACGTCTGAACACAGCCTGAGGGTAAACCCTGTGTTCTCAGTGGCGGAACATACCGCGATAAAGACCTCTGTACGTTGAACCTTGTTTTTGTGTCTGAGTTTGATATACATGCTGTTGAGAAAACTCCTCCATGATGTAACTATGACACATGCATATCTTTTATGGGAAGATGTTGCAGCAGGGATCAGCCAAAAGTCCCTTCTCCCTCTTTTAGTGCTGTTATGTCTTTTTGAAAGCATTCATCACATTGCCATTTGGGCTGGGTACCAAAGTCAAGGCTTTTTAGTCACCGACCAAATTGCCTTTAAAGTAAATCTCATCAGCGTCAATGAGCCAATAAGCATGCAGCATGCTTCTAGCAAGATCTAATATTGTTTTTGATTGTCTGTCTAACGTTGCACGTTGTAGAGATTCACAGGAAAACCCTACGTTATGCGCAGAGACTGGGCTCACATAGTAGGAGCTGAAAAATAAATCAAAAGATTTGTACCATGA
This sequence comes from Etheostoma spectabile, assembly GCF_008692095.1. NCBI lineage: Eukaryota > Metazoa > Chordata > Actinopteri > Perciformes > Percidae > Etheostoma > Etheostoma spectabile. Next base: position 15,287,683 of record NC_045745.1, on the reverse strand, counting down.
GAGCCCAGATAGCTCAGTTGGTGGAGATGGCATCCATATATAAAGGTTCACTCCTCAACGTAGCGGGCCCGGGTTTGACTCCGACCTGCAGCCCCTTTCTGCATGTCATCCCCCCATCTATCTCCCCTTTTCACGTCCTGTCAAAAATAAAGGCCGAAAATGCCCAAAAAATAATCTTTAAAAAATAAAAGTAAAGTTTTGTGAATTAATTTATTTTTATTTTATAAAATTGGTACCGAAAAAAGTATCGTCAAGGAACCGGTATCAAAGTCACCGTATCGGTACTGGTGTAAAAATTGCTTTTTTACAATATCCATCCCAAATTGCCATTGTCACAGGAAAGATATAGATAGATATGTGCGACTAATGAGATGTCTTGTCTACAGGACAGCATAGGATTGTTTTTAATCTTGTTATGGTAGAGAGTAAACCAGGTGAGGACAGATATGATAACGAGAATTAATGCGTGAGTGACCATAAAAGTAATATAGGGGCATGGATTAATCTGGGAATGGATCAAGGAAAGGATGAGAGAGGGAAGGAAAAGAGTTGAGGTATGTAATGAAGGAGTGAGAAGTAAGGTAAAGGTAAAAGAGGTGAGAAAATGTGGAGGGAAAGAGTCACGGCAGTGGAGGGGCTAGGGGCAGTAGGAAAGGATGATGGAGGAGAAGAGAAGGGAGGAAGGGTGTGGTGGTAGGGCAGGAAGGCTCGGAGTGGTGAGACAGGTCGACTGACTCAGTCACATTCCTGTCGTCCAGATTTATAGTGGCTCGGGGTCCTGAAACAGGCCCGGAGCCGCGGCCAAATTACAGTCATCTAGAGCATTCCTCTGCTGCAAACACAGGTTAGCAGTCAGGCTGCGCTAAGTGCTAGGTGCTGCTTGTTGACAAATGACTTCCTTTGAAGGGCACAAAGAGAGAGACAGAGAGAGACTGGATATTTACTGTGTGAGGGCAGAGTCAAGCAGTCTTTCTTTTGTTGGAAAACGTTTCTGCTAAAAGTAGAAACTGAGAATGCAAGAGGGTTTGTTTGGGTTTGTGTTCTTATCTGTGTGTGTTTTTAAAATGTGGGAACTTAACTTGTGTAGAATAAGCCAGTAAAACCAACTGGCGACATCAGCTCCCAACGGAGGGTCAGACACACACTCACAGTATTATGTCACACTAACACATGCACACACTCAGAGACACACTGTGTGACAGACCTGTGTGTAGGGGTATTTTTGTGTTTTAATACCAGGTTCCCAGACTACTAATAGCGCTAATAATAGCCCATCAGACCTGGGGCCAGGGCTGGGGACTGTTGACCTGACCTAATGAGTGTGTGTTTGTGTGTATGTGTGTTTAAAAGGCAAAAAGACAGGGAAATAGCAACATTTATTTAGTGTGTCTGTACTTATGAGGTCTTTAGTGACAAAATGCAAGCGAAAAAAGAATGATACAAAAATGTTAATGTGTGTGTGTGTGTGTGTGTGTGTGTACCTGCACCTGCTGTGTGTGTCCTCCAGGAGTTCACAGGCACCAGTCCCAGGACCTCTCGGGGTATTACTCCCTCCCTCCAGGCGGCGTCGGCCAGATCACTCCCTCCATGGGCTGGTGAGTCTCACACACACATCTGTACATACTGTGACTCACTCGGTCCTGTGTGTACTTGTGATGACCTCGTTAGTGTGTAACTCACAATCTTTCCCCAACATTACACCAGGTCTGTCTTTTACATGATGAGAACTGATAATTGATTCTTTTAGCTGATTAGTTGAGAAAATTAATTGGCAACTGCAGGCTCTAAATATAAATATTTTCCGGATTATTATAATTTTTTATCCTTCTGTGACAATAAACTAAATATCTTTGCATTTTGGACTGTTGGTCAGATAAAACAAGGAAATATCAAATATGTACTTGCACTTTAAAAAAATGTGACGGACATACAGTATTTGACTATTTTCTGATATTTTCTTGACCAAACATTTAATCAAATAGTTTAGAAAATAATCTGCAGTTTAATAAATAATCAGTAAAATAATAATTTTTCCCAGCCCTACCAACATGCTTCTGCATGCTTCCCTAATCCTCAAACATTCATTTGATCCAAAAACATCTTTGGCTAATCTTCACAACTCACCTCTTCTTTCCCCAAACACCACCACCATCATTATTATTATTATTATTATCATCATCATCATCATCATCATCATCATCATCATCATCATCATCATCATCCCTGCATTACATACACTACACACTCACATACACACTCTGACCCGGGTCACACACATCACTGTCTCACCTGGTGTCAGAGTAGCTAACCCAAGGCCCTGTTGGCATAGAAACCACCTTTTGATCCTCTGTGTTTAGGACTCGACTTCAACTTGTGTCCTCTTGTCAAGACAAAAGGAATGTGGACAACTGCAAAATTTAAAAGAAATTTCAACCAAAAACATGCTGAGTAACTAACTCTATTGCTAACAGACACTAAAAGTATATCAGTGTATGTCCTCTAAATGCATGTTTGTACTGACTAAAATTCAATTATCATTGAAGAGACAATTAATGTGGTTTAAAAATGGATTTTGTTGCCAAGACATTTAAAAGCGAAAATAACGACAGCAGTGAGCTGCAGTCATGTTAAAAACAGTTTCTTCACATATATGGAACTTGCAGTCTTCCTTAAAATATGGTGGATTCAGGAAAGGAAAAATTCGTCAGGTTTAGGTCGATTCTTGCCGGAAATAAATTAGCTAAGACCCCAAAAATAATATATCAATTTCTCAGCCTGTGTCTTGATTTAAGCAGTAGCATTATAGAAAGTTATATTGTGTGGGACGTCTGCAACGGCCACATCTGCTCCATATTTAGTCATTTCATTTAAAGTTTCCATCAATTCTGAGTCGATTGTGAGCTCGCGGTGTCATGCTGGTTGATTGTGAACTTATAATGTCAGTCTTCCATTGATTTATGGATCAACACAAATCCATTTATTGCAACCTACAGTATCTGTGCCTGGACAAAATCCCCTGTGGGAGCAGTTACAGGCTTACATCAAATGTCATGGAGATTTGGAACAGAGGCTTAAAACTTTGTTTGTGCAGTTGTACACACACATGTGTGTTTATGTGTGTTTTTCATGTTTCTGTAGGACGAGATCTCTGTCTCCAGACATTTCTCAAGTCTGTGATTTACAGTCGTTTTATCTTTTTCAGACACTTCACTATGGATTTTCACAAATATTAACAGCTAATCTCCTTTAACCCAGATTATCTGCTTGTTTTGGCCCCTTGTAGTGTGCTTCTTTGTTGGAGGAGGAGGAGGGGAGAACATAGAGAATGAGTGGTTAAATGTCAAACTGTTGTTTTCACTATTAGCCTGGTCTCCCCTCTTGTCCCTCCATGACCACCTCCACATGCCCCTGCCCAGGCCTGTTGGCAGGTCTAGTTGCCTTGGACCATAAAGGGGTCAGGAATTATTTGAGATGTTTTGTTGTTTGGAAAGATGCAGCGTTGCAGTGGCGTCCACTGTGGTGGGAGCCAGAGTCTCACAAACATGTTGCATTATTAAATACAGTGTGAATCTAGAGCTGAAGGGGATGTTATAAAGCCTCTTTAACTTCTATCAGCCAAAGCAGAGTGAGAGTGAAGCAAAGCCTCGTTGTTTCCTTAAGGAACGATGGTGGCCTGTAAAGGCCGGATTATGTACGGAAAGAGTTAGTTTGTACAATGTGTTGTTCGATCTAAAAAGAGAGCTTCAGAGAAAGTTCAAACCCTGGATATTACAACTGCATGTGAAGTTGAAGATCAGGTGTGCCTAAAATGGCTAGTAACAGCGAGAAAGTAAGGAAATAATTTCAGATTGTTGGAATGGCTTGATTTTATTTCACATTTCGTGATATTTTTGTACTTTAAGGCGGTAAAGTTGGTACTTACAAAATACTAGCAGGAGAGCAGTCAGAGGTCTTTTTGAGGCCTTAGTTACTGTAAGCATGAAAACGATTCCCCTCTGCGGTCATTCCCTGAAATTTTCTAACTCGTCATCTTTGACTCAATCAGTTTGTAGGGATGTACTTTGTCCCTTGTAGTCAAAGGGTAGCGAAGAAAATACACAAGGTGCAGCAGCCAGGACAAGGGAGTAGGTTGCCTAGTTTTTCATTACATTTCCAGCATACCTCTGTCCAGCCATGCCTGTCACTCGGGAGGTAATTTTTTTGTTTGACTGTGGCGTCACCATCACTCAGGAGCTGCTGTTTGATGTGTGTGACCTGTATGATGGTGTATATAAGGTCTGGTGGACCAACTGGTTGATAGACTGATGGATGTATGCCTGGTGTGTGCCTGTTGAAATCAAAAGCAGATCAGTTAGTTTGAGCTGTCTTCATTTAAGCAACACATGACCTGTGTTCTATTGTGTAACCAGTCAGGATGAGAGAGGAAGTGTGTGTGGTGGTGATAATGATGATTGTAAAGGTGGTTTAAATGCTAGATGTGGATTGGAGTGCGTGTGTGTGCATATGTTGAAACATAAGAATGAATCAGTTGAGTGTGTGTGGGGGTGGGGGGTTGTATTGGCTCTCAGGAGGTATAAGTGTGGTTTTCTACATATCAAAGGCTCTTGCTTACATCCAATCCCCACCCTCGACCTCCCGTGGTGTGTGAGTGTGTGTGTTTGTGTTCCCGGTAAGCCAAGTATTGACACACAGCAGACAACAGTGCTGATCCAGACTCTCCAGGGGGGGATCACTGTGCACCACAAGAGCTTCTACAATGGATACTTCCATAGATGCAAAAAAGCATTAAACAACAAGATTTAACTTTATTGTTTATTATATATCACTTTTTACTCGTGTGATCTTCATTTCCTTTTTTTTAGACATATTTAATTAGTATTGTTGGAGGGAGCCTGAGACTTAAGATTGTCATTGCCAACAACTACTTCTTTGTAATTGTTGTGCATATTACAGATTTTTTACTAAAAAAATGTTGTGTGCATATTACAAATGTAGCATTTTAAACTCATTCAAACACACTTGCAGATATACACACGTTTCATATCCATATACATCAAAATAACTGTACGGGAGAGGTCGGAAGCTGAAAGCCTGTCCAAAGGACTCTCCTAAAACTCCTAGCAAGACAAACAATTTATATAAATTATAAGGAATATAATATAAATTACAGGACAAAAATAAAAAAATACAAAAAAAAATGTAGAGAAATTGAACCAGTCCAGCTTTCTAAGAATCCACATTCAAACGGAGAACTGTTTTCAAAATGCAAACAAAGATGATGAATAGCATGACAATATGCACGTTTAATACTCCCCAAAACAATGCCTCTGTATCACAGTAAAGCTTTACCTATAAAGCTAAAAGGCATCAACTGTTGCTGTCTCTCCCCCTCTGCTGTGCTGTGGCAGGCAGAGCCAGCCAGTCTATCCTGCCCTGTCCCCCTGTGGATTCAGGCAGCCCTACTCCTCCAACCTCTCCAGCGCCGCCTCCTACTCCAGGTATCGTAGCCTGCTGGTTGGACCAAGCCAGACCAAGCCAAGAAAGTAATAGGAAAAACAACAAGCATTGCTCTGCATCATAAACTCCTGTTTACAGCACTTTTAAAATGCCTAAGCAGGAGTTTTCCATTCGCCTTGTTTGTCTCCTGTCAGCTTTCATTGGGCAACTGCTGTAAAAGTCCTATTGGAGCCAGTGTGCTGTAAACTGGTCCCGTCAAGGCAAACTGAGCTGAGCCAAGCTAGTTGCTGCTGCAGAATACAAATGGCTGACACACACACCAACACATACACACACACACACACACACACACACACACACACACACACACACACACACACTAATAAGTACTATCAGAACATGAACTGCTTTTTTCTTGCTATTGCATTTTTTTTCACAACTGTGTTAGATCCTGCTATGTCATCCCATGCTGCAGGCATTTTTGTTTTTCAAGGACAGCACAGGAACAATAAAAAAAAATAAGACCGCAAGCTTTGTGTCCCCACTGTGAGTTTGACAGAGCTACAATGTCTTCATATTGTTCAGCCAGATGTTTTGTTTTTTTGTGCATTTGCTTAAGCTGCGACTCTAAAGTGACACAGTTGATCCTGAACAATCTTGTAAGATGTGCTTGCAGCAGACTGAGTCGTTCTTGCCACGGCGCTTTGCCAGGTCGTCAGGTTGTCTGCTGGGTCTCGTACACAAGGCCCCGGACCCACAGCAACAAAAGGTCTTTCATATAGTTTGTTTTAGACTTCTTGTCACAATAGGTGGGTATTTCCACAGTGGATGTCTAATTGTTAGGAAATCACAACAAACTAAAAGCCAGAATACATTTAAAAATTTAAAAGAATTAGAAAATGGTCAATCACATCAAAACTTTTTTTTTCTTGTGATCATTAATCATCAATATTGCACCACAACTCAGAGAGGAAATGTGTTCTCTGAATTCACTATTTGTGAGCAGTAACTATATTGTTATTTATATATTTCTGCTGCTAGAACTGAGTTTGTCAGGTACAGTAAACAACCCCGCCAATGAGCAGTTACTGCATGCAGGTTAAAAACAAACAATATGAGTTGGATGGTGAAATTATGAGTTGACTATTATAAGATGCGTATGGGGTTCGGAATTCAGTCAGTGCACTTACAAACAAGAAGACATTTCAGATGTGAAAGAGTATGTTCGTTGTCTCCCAACCTCTCACTCTGTAAGGCTAGGTCGCCCTCTGGTGGTGACAAATGCTTACATCTTTGCTGAATAAATTTAAAGAACCAAATCACACAGCTGTGTTCAACATGAACACCATCCACAATTAGTTGTATGTCAATCAACATATTTGTTCACACAGCAGGAATCTTAAGTTCAGGAAATGAAATGTGGCACCTCAATGATCAACCTTTTCACGCTTTCAAGCTCATTGCTTACCAAAACTGACGCTCTTGCTTTGTTGCTCATCGTCCTCTATGCCCCTGACCCACAGCATTTCTCTGAACTAACCAAACCTTATTTATCTCACTCTATCTCTTCCTCCACCTGTCTCTTTCACCTCCACCAGGTTCCCTCACTCTCTGATGCTAGGTCCATCAGGCATGCATCCTACAGGGATCCCCCACCCAGCCATAGTGCCCCCTACAGGAAAACAAGAGCACGATCAGTATGACAGGGGCATGTATGTGTAAGTATTGCCTGCACTTCATACCACGCTTACTTTTTTTTAAGGTCATTTTTCCTCAGTGTTCCCCCTTGTCTCTCACAATCCTCCATTCACCACCATTCATCATATGCTCCTCTCTTAATTTTCCTTTAGCTTTTTAGTTTGTGTATTTTTGAACTAATTTATGCTCTGTTTATTCCTACTCTTAATACATTTTCCTTGCAGGGTTTTACCATAGTTTGAGATTGGATCAATTTTGTTGCAGTATTTAATATATTTCCATCTTTACCTGACTCACAGTTTATGTTACTGTTTTCATGCTGATGAACGCAAGTATTGTCTGAGATTTTAATTCTTGACTAGAACGGGTGGAAACAATTACTGTCAGTTATTGGATATATTAGGACATTTATAGGAATTTAAATTGTGCAAAAAATTATGAATTCTGATCATTTCAGCTGTAGGAGACATTTTCCCCTAAAGGAATAGTTTGACATTTTGTGAAATATGCGTATTTGCTTTCTTGCAAAGAGTTCAGCGAGCGGAACGATATCACTCTGTTTATTAGATATGAAGCTACAGCCAGGAGACGCTTAGCTTGGCACAAAGACTGGAAACGGGGGGAAACTGCTAGCCAAGCTCTGTCCAATGATAACAAAATCCACCTACCAGCATCTCTAAAGCTCACTAATTAACACATTGTATCTCTTCTGCTGGCTTTGTTTCATATGTGACACACAGACATGAGAGTGCTACCAATCTTCTGAACTAACCCTCAAAAAGGAACTGAATATGAGTATTTCTTAGAATGTTTGCTTTAAATTTGTATTATGTACAGTATGTCTGTTGTCAAGTCATCAAGTCTAAATTCTTGTATACACAAATTGAAAAACCTAAAGAGAAAGAAACTGGCTCTGATTCTCTCTCCATCTTTACTTAAATTCCTTGATCCATCCTTACCCCCTTCTTCTCCTCCTCCTCTTCCTCCTCTTCCTGCCACTCTCTTCCTCTTCCCCTCCCCCCTCAGGAAGCCGCATATGGAGGCCAAGCGGGAGAAGGAGCCCAAGAAGCCGGTCATTAAGAAACCCCTGAACGCCTTCATGCTCTACATGAAGGAGATGAGGGCAAAGGTCATCGCAGAGTGCACATTAAAGGAGAGCGCCGCCATCAACCAGATTCTGGGACGACGGGTGAGGGATTTACACACAGACACACACACACACACACACACACACACACACACACACACACACACACACACACACACACACAAAACTAACTAAACACAGACTAATCCTGTTTCCAGGTCAGTTTGTAATTTCACACATGAGGAACATGAGAGTACTTTGGTAACGTGAACTCCGTTCCCCTCACATACTGCTACTGAGATTCTAACAACACTGACTGGTGGTACCGGAATCCTGAGGAGTGATAAGAAAGTGAAGTATGTTATAGCATTCGTACAGTTCAGATGCAGATCATGCGGTATCCTCCACTTAGGAACTGTGAGAACTGTGAGAAGAGCTTTTTCCACCAGCAGAAGTCTAGATTTGCAACCGGCACCTTGCTGTTAAGGCACCTGAACTGTGGAACAAATCACTACCTCGGTATTTTCTTTGAAATGTCAACATAAAACAAACCTTTTAAAACTGGCTTTGCCTTTATATCTCATGAACTATATCATATTATTTATTTATTTTTACTATTTCATAGTAAAAGTATTATTATTATTAGGATTATAATAATGGTGATCAAAACTTTCAATCAGAAGGCCAAAAAGTGCAGTGTTCATAACTTTAGAATGAGGATAAATGTATGTCCACAATATCGTTAAGTACCTTATGTGTTATAATTAGATCAAAATATCAACAGTTTCTCTCTTGTTTTTGTGTGCCCAGTGGCATGCACTGACCCGGGAGGAACAGGCCAAGTACTACGAGTTGGCGAGGAAAGAGAGACAACTTCACATGCAACTCTACCCGACCTGGTCTGCCAGAGACAATTACGTAAGTACTTCTCTTCTTACTCCTCATCTTTTTTCCTCTTCATCCATACTCCATACAACCTTTCTAAGCTGATTTTTAAAAGCAGGAGAAAAAAAAACATAATCATGGGGTTGTAAATGTATGAAGTAGTAAAAGGCACTCTTACTTTGTTATGGAAAATTAATGATTTTTATACCTGGACTATAGAGGGGACCATCTCTAATGTGAAGAAGTCATTTGGTTGCTATGGTTACAACTGAGCCTTTAGAAACGTTAAAAGTTGAATTTTATAATTTTTTCATATATATATATATATAGATATATATTAAAGAAAATAAACACCTATAAAAAGGCTGAGTTTGATTCAGCAGTTCCTGGAAGCAGAAAGCTGCTTTTAAGCCAATTATATAATTTTAAAAAGGCAACAAACACCAGGAGCCAGACCTGCCACTTGACTTCTTTCTATCTGGTTTGATTCATTGTTAATAAAACCAAAATTTTAAAATCTGAACAGGTTCAATGTAATGAACCAGAACTTGTTGAACTGGGTTTGATCCTATTTATTGTTCTCAACTTAAAGCTGAAGAAATGGATTCATTTACTTCCTTTACTGGCTTCAACAACCTGCATGATTATTGGCTCCCAGGCCTGTCAGTCAAAAGTCATAAACCATAACGACAGACTTTTATAGCTTGAAATGATTAAATAGGCCCCCCAGAATATGTGAGGAAGTCAAACCTGTGTGGTGCATGTGTTGTAGTCTAATGTTTTGGGGATGTGCTGTATCTGGGCTGCTGTGTGCCTCTGATCTGTCAGTTTGCTGTTGAACTCTTGCAGGAGGCGGGCCTTAGCGGGGTCGCAGGGGAAAAGAGTAAAGCTGATTGGGTAGGGACACGTCTTATGGTGGATTTATGCCTCTGTGATGGGAAAATATGAGTATGTGAAGAGCTGCATGAAAGGGGTTGTGGGTATTCTTGTGCAAAGTTTGCATGCACCTTCCAAAAATCTTAATGACTCACACACATCAGCCTTACAAACAACACGTAAGCTGCAAAAGCAGATCTGATTGGTCAGTTTTGACTACATTTCACCAAGTCTTGCACGTTGCCATGGTTATGACTACTAGTAAACTGTAAAACACTGAATCACACAGAGGTATAAATCAACCCGTTTTGCTCAACTAACAGAGAGCAGGGCCGCATGGCTGGCCTCGCTGCTTTAGTTTTTATTTATTTTTGGGCCTCTATTTAATAAATACAGCACCTTCATTTTTGTTAGTAAAGCTAAATACGCTATGGTTATAAAAAAAACACAACCTTTTGACACTGCACTTAGTCGTGATTTTTGTATTAAGTAGTCATTTGCTTCTCGAATAATTATAGGTAAATCCTGTAATATATAAATATTTCCTACCACAAAACAATAAGGAAAATGTGTCATAATCAGGTGAGGTAAAGGCTTTGGTTGTAACTAAGGCTGCTTTTCAGTGACGTTAGATTCCTGTCAGAGTGGAAACCTGTTAACGCATCTCTCTGCTGTACTGTCTTGTTTCTCTTTACCTGACTGAGCTGTACTCTGTAGACGGGCAGGCATGGCACACGAGTCATGGTGACACTTTATCTGGGCTGTGGTTTATAACACGTTCTATAACATCTGAACAAGTGCTTCATGTCACAAACATGCACACTGATTCAGTTCTAATGTCATTCTTCATTTGGTTCTTATCTCATTGTATAGCTGCAGCTGACTGAGCAGCACAAGGCGATACCCGTTGATTGAGCAGATATTTCAAAATAAAAGCCCTGACCCTACCCATAGAGAGTTACTTCTCTTTATTTATCCTCCTGATGTTCTGAATGCATTATGAACCAGAGTTCTAGTAAACTGTGTAAGAGCTATGGCTGTATGCATGGAGCTTTAAACATTTTATAAGCAGCTCAGTAAGGCGTAACACAGTGGATGCTGTTTGGTTAGTTCCTATGGACTAATGTCATGACTAAGTACTACTGAATATGTAAACATCACCCACATATGGTGGCTAAATGACAGGTACAGTGCTTCTTTTTACTGTATTAAACTATAGGGCATTGGGCAAGTAGCTTTGTATGTCAACAAGTCAAACTTTTTTCAATCATTTGTAATGACAAGAATGTGATCAATCAACCAATCATTCTGCACCTGTAAGGGCGAATTATTGTTGCCCCATTTCGTCACAAAGTCACAAGTGTAAAGAAACCAAAAACTGAAATGATTTATTTAAAATGTTCCTATTAGGGACAGGGCAAGACAATCTGATAAGCTCATACTGTATGTATAGAAACAAACAACTTGTGTAATGACGACAGATACATGCAAGCACTCAGGGCTTCTCGGCCGCGCTTAAAATATTGTCTGAGGTTTATAAAAAAACAAAATAAAAAAAACAAAAACAATAGTCCCTGGACCTACTCGTAAAACAGGAAGCAAAGTTCCCCAAGCTATGGAGGGTTTCTCCTCCAAAAAAAAATACACATAGTACACGCACACACACGGGGACACACACACACATACGCCCACAGACATAAAGCATCAGAAAGGTGCAGTTGCAAGAAGAGTTGTTGTAACCACATATACAATGCTGACAGCGAGCCGAGGAGGGCAGACATTGAAGCGTAGGCGGTAGATCTCTGTGCCCACATCCTTCATCTCAGCCAAATATGAAGCCTCACTCCACCATCACCGGATCTGCGTGAACAACTCTGATGTTTACCTCAGCAGTCACACATTAAAATCAGAGTGGAGATAATGCAAATTAATACAAATATGGAAACAACAAGATTTGTTGGATCTGAAGTGATCTGCAAATCTTTAAAAAACATTTTTAAAACAGACATGTTGAGTGTCAATTGATTACTTTTTGGCGACGGCACATCAGGTTTTGCATGAAATTGAGTTTACAATGACATTAGTGGTGCATCGTATTTTCTTGTTTTTATCTTTCTTGCTCTTTTTCTTGCTTTTGTAGAGCATTAAATATGGTTGCCTGACCTGGTTGCTGCTTTTCACTTTACCCTTTTTCATTGATTCATATTGATATACATGTCACATAAGATTTTGTCATATGGTGCAGATTTCTGTTGATGAAAGAATACAGTTTTGTGACTATATTTCATCATAAACACTCACTGTCACTATCACTCTCCTAGAGGGATTGCCCTCGAGGGTGGTAAACAAACATATTAAGCTAACTAGTAAAAGAGGAATTCAGAAGCTCTTTATGAATGCCTTTTTCAGACAAAACCATAGAGATAGGAGGGAACTCGATGCACTCTTGCACAATCCCATTATCTTTACAAAAACAATACAAACCAAAAGAACTGGATTCCTCGGCTTCAGTCAAAAGTCTGCTGATGGTGAATTTGTAGTTATTAAGTCATTGCAACAGCTAGTCTCATTTAATTGGGGGGATTTTGTTTTGTTCTTTCTCCCACAGGGCAAAAAGAAGAGGAGAAAAAGGGAGAAGCTGCAGGACTCCAATACAGGTAAACGTGTAAATATATTGCCTATCTCCTGTCAGACATATAGCCTGATAAAATGGCCAGTGTCAACTGTTCAGTGTTTGACAGAACTCAGTTGAGCTTGAACTTGCGTTGGCGATGCGTAGCACAACATCTTGGTGTCTTTGAGGCAGGATGTGTCTCTTAACGTCAAACCACCCACCCACTCTGCTTTCCACGTAACCTGAATTATATTTTATCACTTTATGTCCTCTTTTTAACTATCCAAGTTTAAAATGTCTGACATCATGGTATTTTCCCACACCATATTAAGGCAATACAAAATACTTTGCCATCTCTCATCTAAACCAATCACAATCAATCAAAACACAGAAGTTCTCCACATGTCCCTAGTAGATAACTTACTGTCAAGACTGCTCATGGTAACTCTGTAGTAGTAACTAGCATTAGCAGGTAGCATCCAAACTGAGAAATGTATAGCTGTTCCAAAGCTAAATTATAGAAATCTTAAATGTCCTGCAGGCATCTCTGGTATTTCATGCAGGAGATTGGTAGAAACATATGGATGTTGATAAATGTTGGTTGCAGAGCAG
>NC_045745.1:15254390-15274444 GCF_008692095.1 Etheostoma spectabile | reverse complement strand
GGGGGGGCAGCTGGTGGTGAAGCATTAATGATAATGACATTGCAAGCATGAGTGTATCGCGAGTGTAGTGCCTCTTGAATTAAAGCGATGCTCCATTTTAAAAGTTACAGGTGATGAAAAATATATACATTAACTCAGATTTTCAACAAAAAAACTCTGATTTCAATATTTTAGTATCGGGCCCAACGTCAGCCTCAGCAGTAAAGTGTATTTCTGGATTTTAGGAGGGCTGACCTCCTGAGATAAAGCTGTTTATGACTGCTTTTTTGCCAGAAAGTGAAAACCTTTTAAAATCCTGTACTAACAGAGTGTCATAGCATGGCATTGCTCTCTCTGTCTCTCTCTGTACGTCCTAACAGCCTGTTTCCAGGATGTCTGACTGTTTTTTAAACTAAGTTGTGTGGTTATTTTTGCTGTGCAATAACCGGCTACTAACAGTTTGACTTTGAACGGACAGCCTTGTTGGTGCTTTTTCCTGCGCTGACATGCATTTGTGTCTCTTTATTTATTTATTTTTCTCTTCGTTTGGCTTTATCTCTCCTCCGTCTTTTCTCGCCCTCTCTAACCCCTTTTCCTCTTCTTCTTCTGCTCCTCTCTACTTTTACTTTTCCTCCCTTTGGTTTGTGCATGCTGTGCATTGTGCTCAGACCCGGGCTCTCCTAAGAAATGCCGGGCTCGCTTCGGCCTCAACCAACAAACGGACTGGTGCGGTCCTTGCAGGTGTGTACCAAACCCCTACCCGCCCCCTAGCATTGCACTGCTGTGGTACAACAAACAAACCCCATCTTTCCTCCCATTGAACCATCTGTCCGTCAGTGCATCACTTTCCTCCGATAGAGTCATAGTAGTTGTAATGTTTCTCAAAGGCGGAGCTGCTCTGGAGATGGTAATAATCTCCTTATTCTGATCAAATTCACAAGGCCTTACCCATTTACTATCTTCCTCTCTCACCCTTCAGCCTTTTCATGAGTCTTTAGTCACTACTTAAGTCACCAAGCTCTACCCACTGGTGATTAACTCAACCAATAAGATTATGGCTGCCTCAAGACAAGCTCCGCCTTCAAAGAATGTTTGTCCAGCTGAAATCCAGCCTGATCTCTGCATGCGTCTGTCACTAACTTCATAATCATGGATATGAAGTTGCATACTAGTAAAAGAAATGCAATAAGGACTAATTTTCACAGTTGAAAAAAAATATCAAAACATCACAAAAAAACCCACTCTTGCAGTAAAATTTAAATAACTTTAAGTCAGTAGCATTAGGCTCCTTATTTCAGGGTTTCAGGGGTTTATTGTCAGGTTTACAGTTCCATGATCAGTTAGATTGTCAGGTCCAAAAAACGTTTGCTTTGACTTTAGGCGAGGCATCACAGGTGTTTTCCCCCGTGATGCCTCGCCTAAGGTCAGAGGTCTAGAGTTCAGAGGTGGTTTGGGCTCTGCCCTGTAAAGGTAATGTGGTCAAAGGGGAATAGCACTCTGGTACTCAAAACAAAACCCTTCCTACATGTCAGTGGAGTGATATCAGAGAGAATCTTTCTCTGCTTCTTCCTGCGACCGTTTTTGCCCTTTTCATTACAGAATTGAACCTCTAATATACATACAACATATTTATGAATTCAGTTCAGGTTTGTGCCGTAAAATGTGCGAAGGTCAGACGTTCCTATAAGGAAAAATGTCAAACTTGTTAATGCAACTTGTAAATTTGGGTCTAGACTTCTGCTGAGAACACACACAAAAAACAAAAAACATGAAGTGATTATAATAAGGGAGCTTGTTGGGTAGTATTCCTTACATAAGCATTAGCAATTAATACCAGTTTGCAACTATGAAAAACTATGCAAATATTTATAAGTAGATGAAGTTTTATTTATCTTATTTAGATAATGCTAGCAACCATTTTTCTCTCTTGGTTGTAATTAGGAATTAAAGCTAAGAAGTTCCCAGTTTCCTCACTGTGACAAAGGGTTAGGCTGAGTGAGCTGGAATACTATTTTTAGTATATATTTTTATTATAACCATTTAACCCCGGCAACACAGGGTGTTAGATTTATTTATCTGTCAGGGCTGTCCATCCAAACCTACCTAAGGCTTATTAACTACCACAGCTACATTGATCCCAGTGTTTCCTGACCTCAGTTTCTCTGTAATAAGACCGAGACCGTCACCTCCTCTGTTTTAGTCGCAACAGGATTTCACTAGACGCGGGTCGACCGCTGAGCTGCAGGAGTCAGGAATCAGTGTGGTTCTGCAGAAAAGCTTCTACCACCACAGCGCTGTAGCAACCCCGTCGTCTTCCCCACCATCACGTCATGGAACTCGAAGTGTGTGTGTGCGCCTTTCAGTTTGATAGAACAAAGGGGGGTGAATGTGGTTAGAGCAAATCCTTATCGCCACAGCTCAACACAGACACACACACTCCCTGCAGCGTTGCATTTTGACGCCGTTCTCATGCTCTTCTGCTTTCAACTCTCTCCATTCATACGATGTGGTAACAGGCGGCGTTTGATGGTGAACTCTGACATTTAGAAATCACTTTCTATTACACTCTTCCTCCCTGTCTCCCTCTGTCTCTCTCTCTAAATATGGCCTAGCGCCTTTCCTTGCGGTTAAACCTGGTGACTCATATCATATTCTGGTAATGATCATGGGATCCTGTTAACTGCTTTGATGCTGCGATCGGAGGAACACAAGTCTGCTTTTAAGTATGACACCTCACAAAGCAAAGCATATTACTGCTGTTTGCCTTTTAGATGGATGCAATATTGTTATCCTATTTAAGAGGAGGTCATTGTTTAAGACTAATAGTACAAAAGTAATTAGTAGCAATTAAATCAGAAGTCATTTGAGGTGTTATTATAAATGTCATTATAAACTGAGGTGCTATTCCCTGTTCTCAAATAACAAATTATTCATTAATTAGCTTACCACAACGAATAGGAACAAGGGGGAAAAGCTTACCTGAATCTCTCCAGAGTTAAAAATACACCTACCGCCTTTTAATTCTCAGTAACTATTTTGTTATTTTCTTGTTTGTTTAATTGAAACACAGACATAAATGCAACAAAAAAAATTGTTTTAGAGGGAGCTATTGTAACTATTTACTAGCAACCGTTTATCCATCTGTGCAGCATTTCTGCTGGTCGCCTGGCAACCTCAAGGTCACAACAAAACCCCAGGAAGTCACAATGTTGTTCACTAGGAACTGTTTCCAGCACGCCACTCCCCCAAAAACCGAACATTGTTGCTTTGTTGGTGTATAGATCAAACTAAAGTGATACCTGAGTGAGGTTTTGATGGGTGTCATCTTCAACTTTGGACCGAGAGCGAGGCTAGCTGATCCTCCCAGGCTGCTCTCAGTATTCCAGTTATTATGCTATGCTAAGCTAAGCTAAGCGCCTGCCTCTTAGCTCTGTTTCCATAACACAAATCTAGCAGAGACATGGTGATTTTCTCATCTAATTCACAGCATGAAATCAAACAAGCAAATTTCCCAATATGTTATTTTAATGCAATCTTTCATATATATATATATATATATATATATATACACACACTACCAGTCAAACGTTTGTGGTCAGTTACAAATTTCCGTTCCACTCCATTAGAGGCAGAATACCAGCTAGAGTAATAGTGATTTTCTCAAAGGTACATTCTGTTTAGTAATCTGATATCGTTTTTTTTTTTTTTAACTGAGGAAACGTTGGAGAACCCTTTTGCAATTATGTAAGCACATAATGTAATCTGAAAACTGCTGCCCTGTTAAAAAACAATGCAACTGATCTCAGCTGGTGTTCTGTCTATAATGGAGTGCAATGGAAATTTCTAAGTGACCCCAAACTTTTAATCAGTAGTGTATAGATTGACAGCAATATTACAATTATGTTGTTACTTTTTCCTCATAAAAGACAGTGACTTAGAGGTCCACTTATTTGACACAATAGCCTTATAGAATAGAATTGGTTAGGAGCCTAGAATTTCCCAAAAATATTTCCTAATATGGATTTGTGATGTTTTGGACGTTAACTCTTCATTTACATACGTACATAGGCTGACACTCACACTTTTTCGGTTGTTAATTATGACATTATATGTTTCCGTTTTCATTGACATCAGTGTGAATGACGCATCTTCATTAAAGCCTGCTGACGTTTACCATCCACACTTTATTCACAGATAACTCTCTCTGACTGTCCCTAGGAGGAAAAAGAAGTGCATTCGCTACCTTCAAGGAGGAGGCTGCCCCAGCCCAACTTCTTCAGATTTAAGTGCTATAGACTCTCCCCCGTCCCCCGCCCGCCACCGTCTCTACCAGCACCAGCTTCCCCCCTCCCCGGGCTGCTCCCCACCCACCTCACCGTCAACACACCTCCCCTTGTCTCCGCCAGCACACACACGCTCGCACGCGCGCTTACCCCTGCAGCAGTCTGCCGGCAAGCGCAGCGACCTTCGTCAGCCCGCAACCAAACACACCCACACACACCTGGATCTGACCGGCAAGCAGACGCACAGCTCGACGACGGCGGCGCTGTCGGCCGCCAAGGCCGCAGGACTCTCTCTCAAAGTGCTAACAGAGTCTCAGTGATCACTCTGGTCCGCTCACATCCCTGACCCCCTTCACCTCAGCTTCCTCCAGAGCCATGAAGTCCATCATTCTCACAGTATCCATAACCTCTTTTGTAGATTTAAAATAAAATAGGAGTGACTGAGTGTGGCAGGGTGGTGCAGTGGTGACAGCCTGCATCCGCCCTGCTCGATTGCCCCAGAGTAAGATACTAGCTGCGTCTCAGTTCAAAGGCTAGTCTGTGTTTCTAGAAAGAACACATAAATAGCAAGTCAATGAGGCCTATTCCTCCTCAAAACCCCCTTTAATTTGTCAATTATTTAATTAAGCATTCAGGCAACCCTTGTCAGCCTGCACGTCTGGAAATATTTGGCAGATGTGTGGTTCATCAATCGTTGGTAAATTGGTAGCAGCCTGCACATGTTAGTAAGGTTAGTATAAACCAAAACTCATACAGTAATCCTACTGTACATTTGTGACTTCCTGGTCATGAACCCAATTGCTGACAAGGAACACCTGCATGTGGTAGTCTGTGAGGCTGTCATTTGGAAGAGAAGACCGTCAGGTGGTCCACTGAACGATCGGACCCACATCCTTGGGAGGATCCAGCCCCTGAATTGGTGATTGAACCCTCGCCAGTCACCAAGAGCTCCAGCTACACCGAGGCAGACCTGCGCTGAAGGTAGAATTAATCTGGTGCCTAAAGACGTGTGCTTCTTTGGCTCCATCTGCTGCAGTTCAACTAAACTAAAGCAATTAGTTCTGCTTCCTGAGAAACCATTTTACAACTAAAACTCCCAAGCCTCTTT
The DNA here is from genome assembly GCF_008692095.1 of Etheostoma spectabile. NCBI lineage: Eukaryota > Metazoa > Chordata > Actinopteri > Perciformes > Percidae > Etheostoma > Etheostoma spectabile. The sequence continues at coordinate 15,269,074 of NC_045745.1, read as the reverse complement.
TTTTTTTTTTTTTAACCCGGCCCATTGCTTTGACCTCCATGACAATCACACAAAATGTATGGTAAATGAGCTCTTTGTTAAATGAACCACATCAACACTGACTCTTGTTCAGTGTTGTAGGTTTACATCCACCACTATCACTCAGACCAAACCAGAGGGGAGCAGAGACCAACAACCGGCCAGCCTCACCAGCACAGCCTCGCCTCTACAGTCTTTTTAGCTGCCATTTTGTCAAGAGTACAACTTGTGTTTCATTCCATTTTTAAACATTTTGTACATTTACCTGTGTGCAGCCCTCAAGCAAAGACAAAAAAAAAGTCAAACCAGTCTCATACATGACAAGACTCTCCCCAACTGCAAGATTTGTAATTTCTTTTAGGCACTTTCAGTCTCTCACTATATCAGCTGTTACATTTTTGTATTGTTTTCTCCAAAAAAATAATGAATTTTGTGACTTTTCAGATGTCAGGTGTTTTGCTGGTGGTGAAACCCTCAAAGATCAGTGATTTTTTTTTTTTTCTCTGAACATTTTGTAGCTCCATGAACTAATGAGACCAAATGGGTACTATTATATTGCATTGTGTTGTAAAGTTTTATAAATGTTGGAATTCCCTATTATAATTAAACTTTTATATGTTTTATGTAAAAAAAAAAAAAGAAATTGTGTAATACCAAAAAAAAAAAAATTAGTTTCTACCATTTCTTAAAGCAATACATTTTGTTTGTCCTCGTACAGAATTTTCCTTTGTTTCAGTCAAGTGTTACTGCCGCAGCATTCAAATATTTTGTGTTCTCAATCTGTGCATGTTCCAACTTCAGTGTGACAAAAATTGAAAAAGGCTTTAATTTACCGTTCTGCTTCCAGCTTCAAACTCAGCTTACGATGCTGTGGGCAAACCGTAAACTGATCTTTTGAACAGACCTGTTTTCCTCCAGCAGAGAGAGCTCTTGTGCTAGAAATAGCTTGTTTTATTTTGAGGATGTTCACGTCAGTAGTGGGAACATCTCGGAGATGTCTTTGTATTTTTAACACCTCAAAATGTATTCCTTGTTTTTGTTTGATGTATTAAAGTGTTTTGAATATATTTTCCATGTCTACTGTAGTTAAAATACATGAGTATTTTATGAATTATTTCAGTGAGACATTTTTAAATTAAAAAGGTTCCTTTGCACCCGGTACCTTCAACACAAAAATGACAGACACCACCCTTTTTATGAGTTTTATTTACTCCTTCAAATGTTTGATCAATCCAAAAGCCAGCATCTAAGCTGTATCTGAGAAAAGTTTCCAATTCAAAACATGAATTAGGAATAAGTTACCCAAAGCTTTGTGACAACACAAGTACTTTCGAGTCCAAAGGACATTACGCAAAAAGCTTTCCACCCTAAACTTTGCTTTCCCTTAAAACAGCCCCTCCTCTCTGAACATGGTACACAGAACAGATGCATTCACAGAGCAAAAAATAAAATATTAAATCTTTCATCTCCATTGTCAAAAGAGCCATTTTATTTAATCAATTACCCTAAAAGAAAAACATAACATGTCCAGTAAAAAAAAAGACAACCTCAGCGATTAATAGGGAAACATTTTCTAATCTTTAAGGGTAAAAAGCCATGAAACAGAACTATTTGTTATGAGAATGTGAGTGGAAACAGAAAAGAGCTTTTTTGTTTAAATTAATGACAACACACAGGAAAGTTAAAATGGTCATGCTATTGGTATTCAGAAATTGGGGGGGGGGGGGGGGGGGGGGGGGGCTATGGCTCTTAATACACTAAATGTAAATATTGACAAGTATGAACAATGCCAGTGCAACCAGATAACAAAGACCATTCGTTTTCAGTGTGGAGTGTTGGCAGATCTTCCCCTTTACTTCTCTTCACACCACTGGTTCTCTTTGCGTACCTGTGGACATGAGGAGAGAAAACAGGATGAGTTTCCCAAAATATTTGGAGGGCAGGTCAACTGTCAGAGCTGTGATCCCTTGTACAGAATAAAATGTGGAATTTAAAATGAGGTTTAGCGTCACTACAAAGTAATCTTTTTATTTCTCATAACAGACAGATGACGGGTGGAAAAACTACCTGGGCTTCTTCCTCCTCTGTGAAATCATTTTTGATGTTAAAAGTCTTCCGGATCTCCTCTGGGGTTTTGCCTTTAATCATGTTGGCCACCGTCTTGCAGGTGACATCTAACAGACCTTTGATGTCCAAATAGTTGGCGGCCTAAAAAGGAAACAGTGACATGTAGAAGATTAGGGGACAGGGATGGCAGTGAGAAATAGGCTGGAAGAAAAATGGAAAATGAACACTTAACAGGTAAATTAACCAGCCGGTTTTGTTTCTGATTCATTTCAGGACTACAATGCACGGAGATACTCGTGATTTTCACTCTGATTTTTCTAAAAGCCAAGGAATAATGCTGATGACAATTAAAAGCATGTTGCGCATACACAGTAAATGGTGCTAAATAGAAACAGCAAGAGGCTGCATTAGTGTGGTCATCATGACGATATCAGACAGCTGGAGGTGGATGAGATGAGATGCCTCAGCCAGGCATAAATTCTTAAAAAAGACAGTGTCCAGCAGGTTCAAAAGACACCTAACTCCAGCTCTTTCTGCAAGCCCAGCAAAAGCTACAAGTAGTAGCAGCATTTAGGAAGTCTTCCCTTACAAAATTCTTTAATTTTGTTTGACAAGACTGGAAACTTAGTATGTGGCCAGACCGCGTTTGGTCAAGGTGCTAAATCGTGGCCAAATTGTTACAGGGATAGTCAGTTGTAGTGTATCTAATGTGAATTCATAGATATTAAATTTCATCTTGAATTTTCTCTAGTTCTAGTAAAATGTTCTCAAAGTGTACTGAAGTAGCATATGACATGGTTAATCTATGTTTGAGACAAATAATTGAGGACTGCTTTAATTTAAAAAAAATATATATATATATCATGCTATTCAACAATTTTCACTGTATACCTCATCTTAAGTGTTACGGTTTACTGTAGCTCAGAGAGCATCTCTGTGTTCCAGTAACTTGCATCCCTTAACTTATTAAGACCAGATGCTTGTTTAATACCAGCTGAACCTCCCGTACACCATTTGCATTCACTCTCTTTCATTTGGCATGGGAGCACCCACTAAGCTACTTCGTCACGACCCCTTCCCTCTTCAGCATCAACTAGCTTTGTGAATGTAAACACATAAACAGCCGGAGGGGGGCAGGGGGGGCACAATCAACTCAAGTGTCAGACACTCCGGTACTCCGACTTGTGTTTCACTTCCTGGAAGCCCACAGCTTGGTCTCTCACCCATTTCCCCCAATCACTCCCAGGCACTGATTAGGTTACCTTTCGCATGCTCTGCCTGGTTATGTCTCTTTTGTATCTCAGTCAACCAAATTAAATTACTCAGTCCTTTACAGCTGTGATTGTAATAGACCACAGGAAAGGAGCGGTAACAAAAGAAATGCGCACAAACTTTACAAACAAACAAAAAAAGACACTAAAGCAAAAAAACAATTTTTTATAGAAAACCAAAAGTTTTCAGAAGTGTTACTGACTCCACGTGTGTGTTCTGGTGATTAAAAAAAAATAAAAAAAAATAAAATCTTTTAACAAAAAATATTTTGGTTAAAGTATAGGTGAGGGTTTGTGGTTTAGCATTGTAATGGTAATGCTTGTAAGATTAGTGTCAACTTCCAGAGATAAATGTAGGTCAATGTAAACTACATTTACCAGAATCAGTTCAACAAGTGCCTTGGTCCACTTTGAGGAACTCCTGGTCCCATACAGGAATGTCACTCCTCTCTTCTCCTTGTTCTCATCGTCCTCAGAGGAGGGGGGTCATCTTTGTGATGAGTGCACCACTGAATCACCTGAGGGAGGGATGGAGGATAAGCGCACACACACACACACCCACACACACACACACACCACACACCACACACACCCACACACACACACACCACACACACACCACCCACAACACCACACACCCACACACACCACACACACACACACACACACACACACACACCACCCACACACCACACACACACACACACACACCACACACACCACAACACACACACCACACACCACACACACACAACACACACACCACACACACAATTTACTGGTATGTATGGCATTAATCAGTACTGCACTTCAAACTGGAGTAGAAGGTAGGGCTGCACAATTAATCAAATATTAATCGTGATCACAATTTTGGCTTCCCACATTTAAATGAACATGATCGACTGCGATATTGATGTTTAAAATGGGCTGTACGCTCATAGAAAGTGTATAGCACGCCGGGCCTACGTTTACTCCCTGCCAAACTTAAGCATTTTGATGCAAAGATTTGTCAGGAATGTAGGACAACATGAAAGTGAAAGCAGTGCTCGGTTTATTTACATGTGAAAGTGCAATACAAATATTTTGTCCCCTAAATTAGAGAATAATCGTGAAAATAATCGTGATCATCATTGTGACCATAGTTGTGCAGCCCTAGTTGAAGGGTTTAAACACCACACTAAACTTCTGTCTAGTATCGCAGTGAGTGTGTTCTGTACCTTCTTGAGGATGGCAGCGTTCACATTAGGGAGGGGAACTGGATCATCATCTCCTTCATCATCCATTCCCAAATCTGTTAATCAATGAATGCCAGACATCAGCTAATGAGTTGAAATTGTCATTCTAATCAAACTATTTGTCTTCATTTTCCAGACCCAGCTCGCTTTGTGATATTCAGGAGTTAAGGAACAAAATGTTCATGTCTCATGTGTAGAGAAAATGTGTCTGTTGATATATGGTGTAAACCTTTAATTTTTCAGAAATGTTTGCCTATGAGGGTTTGGCACTTGTGTGCATGACATGGAAATAAAGAAAAAAAATCTAATCAATCATCAGTAACAATTAGCAAAATTTGCATTTATTTAATTAACTTCAATGGCGCAAAGAAAAATAACACCACACCAGCTGTTTGTTTTGATTTAAATAGATAGCTATACCTTCTAACATGGTCTTGATTGTGACCGACTGTTTGGCTATCTCAACATCCACCTCGAAAATTTCCCCATCAGAGCTCTGTAGTTTTATAGTGGGCATTATCTGTAGAGTAGAACAACAAGATTATTAAACACATTAAAGGATACCAAAATAAATATCAATCAATCGTGTTTTTTCTTTTTTAAATATGTCACATGGAATCGTACGAGGTACAAAATGTAAAACATGAAATCCCATTATCTCCTTCAACTTGCACATGTCTCATCTTCAGGCAAAATGTAATGTACAAAATTTGACAAAGTAAACTTGTATAAGCTGACCCTTAATTTAACGTCTGGTCATTGCTAACGCTACCACTAGCTAGCTAAGCTAATATTGACAAGTTGTCTGTTATTCCGCTATAGCTAGCTAGACTGTTACGTTACGTTCCAGGCCAATAATAATTCACGTTAAGTAGCTAACGTTACATAAATAATTATAAACCTGATACAACATGTAAACATAAATTAGCAATAACTTCGCTAGCGTTGTTATTTCCAATATAAATTCAAAAGACAAATGGTTAGCATTAGCTAGCGCTAACGTTACCTCCAAGCTAACCAACGATACATATAGCTAGCCACCTGTTAACATGCTAAACGACGGTAACCTTCGTGCTAACTATGTTATTAACTAAAGGGGTGCTCGTTAATGCATGCAACACCAGTTTCGCATGTTAAACGCTAGCTACAATACCCACCTCGTAATGTGTTTTACAACCAAAGCAATCCCCTAATATCGGTTAAATAGTAAGCGAACCAGGCAGCTAGCATTACCATGCACTAAGCTAGCATCTTAGCTTGACGTTACGCTGACGCTACGTCAGTGAGGCCTCTTAGCAACCACACCGAAGCTATTCAAACACAAATGTAAACACGTTTTAAAGATCGATTTTACCTCGACTTCCAAAGGTCAACGAAATGTTAAAGAATACATTTCGCTTTGCGAAGCTACGTACCGTAAATGTTTTAACTCGGATCCAGAGGGGAAATTCCTCTGTAGTCAACAGCAGGGCCTGACAGACTCGGAGGCACCAATAGCGGCTGGAAGTCTCTGGATCAACCTGGTGAGCGTGAGTCCTGCCGCCCGGAGGCTGACTGTCGCTTTGTCAGATACTGGAGAAGGAGGGGGGGGGGTCCCTGTTTATCTAACCAACCTATCCTACTATTATTTTACATCAACACACTAAACAAATATACTAAGAGTTGTGCAATCGCAAATTTGAAAGAGCTTGCACGCCATTTGTATTTTTTGGATGACATTCTAGTTATACAATTTGAAATATTTTTGTGGGTGATTATACTATCTACTCAGTAATTATTTTGATTATTTAAGATATTATCTCATCATTTAATTATTTTGATTATTTAAGATATTATCTCATTTCGAGAGTTTCTCGTTTTTTTTTAAATATGTAATTATTTTGAGAAATCTAATCTCATTATTTTTGAGATACTGAATTACTATTTGGAGATTCTAATTCATTATTTTTAGATACTATTTGAGATAATCAACATCAACACACTCAATAGAAAATTCTGTGATTTTTGCAATCGTTGGTAAGTACAGTAAGGTAACGTTATACTACAGCATGCACCTTTCAATAAATTTAAACATACACACATAACTTATGTCAAGTACACACTGTATGCTGTATATATATCCATCTACCACCGATGTATGATCAACCGGTTAGATTAATAATTATTTATTTTGTCCAGCACCGATTGCATCCCTGTTTCCAACACTAATTGGCTTTAAAGCTGATTATAATAAACTTGAACGCCATTTGTATTTTTTTCTATGATATTCTGGTAACGTTATACATATGTACCATTTTTCCTTTTTGGCATTCGTTATAGCCAACATACTGTATGAAAAAGTAAGTCGTTAGTCTTTAAACATCCATGGGGTGGCGTTTTCTCCTTATTACAGATCCTCATTACCTAAGTCTATGGTACCTTCAAGTGCATAATAACCGCTCAATATATTTCTAAATGTTGCATCAGCATTGATTTTTTTCATTAATAATATACCAAAACGTTAAAACTCTCATATTTACAATATGGTAATGCTTAAAAGCCATTGTTTCAAGTTAAAGACTTACAAAATCCTTTACTGAGACGGACAGTGAAAAGGATCGAACATTCTACAATTGGCTGTCAAAGCTCAGAATTGTGCTCACACTGGCAAGATGGTGGTAGGTGTGTGTGTGTGTGCATAGAATGTCTGCTTTTCTTGAAAAGAATAAATAAAAAATAATATTAACAAAGACAACCTGATAAACTATGAGACAGTTTAGTTACCATTACAGTAACTCTCCAAGGAGGTCATCAGTGTGCAAACCTATCCAAACCACACAACCTGAACTCATGCTTCAAGACTAGCAATGCCAGCCAACCGGTACAGATGACTGACCTACGCCCTGGCTGAGTTCCAGGTGGTTCAGTTTCTTTATTAATCACAGATCAAAAGGGACCTTCTAAGCCAGACCACCAGTTGCAATCTCATTCAGAGAAATGTTTTTCAGTATCATAAGAAAAGAAAGATAACACATTCATATCAAGGAGCCACCTTCATCTTTATTATTGAAATGGTTTGGTTAACACAGACTCTGGTAGTTCAATGGCTGTCAGCGAGTGAATGTGGATGAACACTCCATTATCTGTCTATCATATGCACCAGGCTCAGCTGTGTGACTGCATAGGAAGGGCTTTCTTTAAAAGTTACACAGGGCAAAGAAACCTTGTGTAAAACCTGCCTGTTCGGGGCTTTATTTGTATTTTTTTTAATCAAAAAAAAAAGGGAAAAAAAGCATCTGTAGTGTGAAATAATATTCATCTTTTCACATATGTTACATTTGTTTAGATTTACAAAAGTGCAAATAGATCACGTTCAGATCTCCTAAATAAAGGCCATCGCATGTAGAGTTCAAACAGCCCCGCATTTGACGTAGCAAATTTTCGCCTTGACCTTGGTGCATTTGGTCCAGCTGCACCAGGAACAGAATGAGGAATTTAAACGTCACTGTTTCACATAGCGGGGGAGATTTTCAATACAAGTTCTCAGCAATGAATATTGTTATACATATGGAACACACCTTTGGGTCCATTCAAAGACACAGACATTTCTTGTTTGCTAAATGCTTAAATAGATCTTTGTGTGGATATACAATGTGCACTGCTGTGTAGCCCCCCCTCCCCCCATCCATGTTATCGGTTGAATTTCATACATAATGGCAATACTGGGCCTGACTGTACAAGGGTCAAAGGTCAGAATTTACAGGAAGTAATCTGGGGTGCGGCGAGTGACATGAGGCTCCCCTCTGCGAGGTGCAGGATCAAACTGCAAACTGGTTAGGAGAAGAAATAAAAAGTAGAAAAAGACATGAGATTTGTCAACCAATCATAAATGCAACTCATACATATTGTAAGCTCACTACTAAGCATTGTTTAGAATGATGCATACACATGAAGCATCATTTAAGGCATTACACATTTGAGAACACAATCATGCAGAGCTTTAACTTTTAGGGATACACAATCACATACTGCAGCTCTCAGTTTTTTGTTATACTTACAATGAGTATTTGAGAGTGTCGTCTAGTTCCATGATAGCTGCCTGGTTGCCACAGCGGTAGCAGTAGTTGGGAGCACTAAATATCGTCACCACATTCCTCTCATGGCACCAGTTGTAACCCTGGAGGAAACGGATGCATTATTCACCGGAGATGTATAATTCAGTACAATTCAAAAAGTGCTACTGTAAGGAAAATCTATGTTTTTTGATTCTGTATATGACAGTTCAAGCTGGTGATACAGCCCTTTGTCTTATTGCTTTTCTGTAGCAGTGGTGGTTGGGAGAAATCTTTGTTTGGTTTCTGCTCATTTAGTAGTTTTCTTTAAGCATTACTTGAATCAACAAAACACCACTGAAGTGGATAATTCTTGACTGCATCTGGGAAGTCTATGTATTGTAACAGCCACAGTCCTGAATTATACTAAAATGTATAATTGCCTGGTAAATTTAAATAAGACACGCACCTCCATAACCAGCTGGTGGGCACGGGACACCAGCGTGAGGCGGTTGGCATGGTTGAAAGTCTCAGAGATGTCCTGGCCGAAAGTGTAGCCGGCTCCTCGAGGGGAGATGCCCCAGCCCCCGCGGTCGTCAGGGTCCGACCACAGCAGGTCACACATGGGACCCTGCAGGAGACAAAGGGGAGCATGTTGGCGAGCCACCATGTTTATTTGCAAATGCACTGAATTATGGAGAAAAGACTATTTCAACACAATGCTTCCTTTTTTGCCTTTAAGTATTGTTTATGATAAAGTTACTGACAAACATTTGTTGATGGCAGTTATTTTACAACCAAAATTGTGTGTTAAAAAGTGTTAAAAGCCGCTTGGACAGGAACATCAAAATGAAGTATTATCCATCTACCTCATGTGGCACTTCCTGTAAACGGTCCAGTGCTCTGATGTGATCCAAAGTATCTATGGACGGTGACAGGCCTCCATGAAGGCAGAATATCTGGAAGGATGAGAGGATGATTTCAGTATAAGTAATAAATTCAATTACAAAAATACTTCTCTCTGACCATCAGCTTCTGTATCCATCACATCATTGAACTAATAATTCCCAAACTAGCAATGTTATATATTTTATTCTACAAGGCAACATTAAACTCTGTTACAACAAAAAGTATATTTATCATATCTGTGAAACCAACCAGTTCTCACCTGAGAGTCTACCAAGGCAGTGAGGGGGAGATAATCGAACAGGTCGGTGAAGTACTTCCAAACATTGGCGTTGCCATATTTTCTTAGGCATTCATCGTAGAAGCCGTAAACTTGTGTGATCTGTCGGCTCTCGTGGTTCCCTCGGAGGATTGTGATGCGCTCCCGGTAGCGTACCTGAAACACCAGCAAACAGAGCTGTATGGTCAAAACCCCCATTCAGTTTCAGTTTTGGAACTGGTCAAATGTGTGAGGACTTTTAAAAACGATAACTTACCTTAAGTGATACTAATAAAGAAACGGTTTCTACGGAGTAGTACCCTCTGTCAACGTAGTCTCCCATGAACAAATAGTTTGTGTCTGGAGATTTCCCTCCGATCTTGAACAGTTCCATGAGGTCGTGGAACTGGCCGTGCACGTCGCCACACACCGTTACCGGACACCTCACCTCTTGAACGTTTGACTCCTTGGTCAGTATCTCCTTTGCCTGCACAGAAACACACAGACACTTTAACTTTGGTCCATGGATAAAAAAAAAAATTAATAAAATAAAACAAAGACACCAGAAAAGTGTGAAATACAAAAACTGAAGGTGAGGCAAAACCCCATAGTGGCTTAAAATACCTCAAAACTCAAACAAGAGTCATTTTTCACAATTAATATATTGTGTGCCACTTTACTGTGTTTTGCTCCTTGAAATAGAGGGAAAGCCAAGGGCCTTTACACTGTAATTTTGTTATTATTTGTTCTTCAGAGAACAGACTGGAAAACGGTCACTAGTGCCTGGGATTTAAACTCTTGGTTTCCTAAGATTACTGTTTTGAGAGCACTTTGTTTTAGCTAGGAGGGCAATGGCAACACAGTCAGCCACTACAAGGTGGTCTCAAATGTTGTCTTTCTTGAACACAGCTTTTTCTACCCAGATTCTCATGGCGCAGTCTAAAAGTTGCTGTGGCAGTGTAGGACTCAGTCGCTGACAGCTAGTTTATTTTACACTTGGTTACTGTTGCCTGCTGATTCAATGTAAACAGGAGATAGTCACACACACCGTAAATTATAGAGTGTGGTCTAGACCTACTCTAAAGGGTCCTGAGATAACTTCTGTAGTGATTTGACACAAAAAAAATAAAATTTAGAAAGATTCTCCTTCTTTGGGTGTATAGTTGTACTAAATCTGGAGTCCCACAACAAGGACTATTCCTGCAGTCAGTCTAGCTTGGCCTTCTGGTGTGACTAAGGGGTCAGTCAGCGGGATGAGCTCTTTAAAAAGGAGAAAAATAATCCTCAGGCTGAGAGAGAAATTGTCTGAGCTGAATGACCACCAGACATATCTGACACACTAAGCCACACTGGAAATGTGGAACAAGGAGAGAGCCAGAAGCCCTGCGATCTGAGTGAGCCAGCAATAAGGGGACAGCTCTAAGTACAGGTGGGAATGCACACAGGTCACATTGAGATCCCATCACTCAGACCAGATTTGGAGGTGGATTAGGCCACATATGACCACATTCTTTTAGCTGTGGGCCTGTTTTGAACTGGTTTAAACATCTGTCCTGAGTGATCCGATCACAAGTGGTTGGGCGTGTTCCCACCTAGGAGCAGAATGGATCTCCAAATGCATCCTGAGGGACCACTTGTGATCCAGTCTCACTTCCGCTCTATTTGCAAATAAACACGTACATTATTTCTGTTTGCATTTAGGCTGGTTGTGTGTGTATAAAGTTGTTCCTCTCACATAAATTAGAATTAGAAACATGCGATTACTACTGAAAAAGCGCTGCCTACAGCATTTGTCCGTGCCATTATAAGGTATTAAGAATGTCTACTGACGGGCACCGGGACCTGTGCAGGACAGAAAGACATTTTGAAAAGTTGTGTGTTCAGCTCTCAGAATGTTTGTAGCTTCTAACTAAATCTCTGTGGTTGGTAGTTTAGTTTCTATAAGGGGTTTATCTTACATTTGATGACAAAAACAGGAGAGAGGCATCTGCAAAATCATGGGAAGGTTGACAATAGAAACAGTGGAGGGTTATGTCCTCCCAAATAAATGCCTGGTGTTTTGTCTGGGGCAAATTCTGAGCAGCCCCCTATCTTTTTATACAGTTCCCTTAAACAAATGCAATCACAGAGAGATAAAGAGAACTGACAGATGGATTGCTGAAGTTGGCCTGTCATCCAGGCAGATGACACACACACACAGAGAGACAGAGAGAACTGCAGCGCTGCACAACGCTGACCTATATTACATCCACATACACATCCTCCACGTGGCCATACTACCATGTGGCAAGAGGCATTTCAATGACTGGGCTGTGGATGACAGATTGAGCAGGGCATTTGACTCTCTAGGTACATCCCTGTGCTAAAGTGGAAAAGCAATATATGTTCGTCCCCCCACCCCCTCCTGATTACGTTGCGTGAGACTGGCTATCTACTAAGGCTGCACAATATGAGAAAATTATCTATTTGCGATTATTTTTGACTGATATTGCAATTTGAGTCACAATACTGGAGGGAATGGTCATTTTATCATTCTCATTGCAAAATATTAAAATCAAAAAAATGAAAATCATTTCTAATGTGATTTTTATATGGATCTGTAGTCTGTAGGATACAATTTGTAGGCCGGGGACGTCTCTGCAGCACCACACTACTTCATTCAGAATGGTTTGACACATACTTTGCCTCTAACAAAAAATTGGGCAGTTTGTACTGTGGATGCCAGTTCAGCTGTAAATGAAAAGGATGACGGCAGATGTTACGCAACCACCTCGACCAAAGTACCACACCTGTAGCAGAAGTGCCACAGAGAGGCTGCAGGGAGGGAACCTCCTAGATGACAGTTGTGCTAAAGACGTCACACAGACATCAAACTGCTTAGCCAAGTGCTAAGAAGTAAAGTCAGCATTTTAACGTCAATATAATCCCAGTAAAAGTCAGTTAAACACGGCCAAAGATTTTCCTGCAGACATTACGCTTGACAACTAGGCACAACTACAACCACAAACAATGACGTCACTCAAGAGGTTTAAATTATGACAGCAACAGCACTATAAATCAGTGTGGAAATCAGCACCAGCTAGATGATGGCAGATTGGGTCCGTGTTTTCTACTATGACAGTTTGTGAATTTTGCTGAGATGCATTTAACAACATTTTGTTAACATTAGTCTTTTTGGTTGGAGTGGGTTCATAGGGACCACTGTTGTTACATGCTTTCATCTGTCTTTTTGATTGTGAAATACAGTTTTTCTGATATTACTGTTACACTATCTTTGAATTTCTGCTCTGCTTGAAAGGTGCTCTAAGCCATGTCAGGTGACGTTACTTCTTGTTGACGTTAGGAGTATTTTCAAACAAAATGAGACTAGCTTGCCCCTCCCTCCTCCGCTTCCGCGCACCAACCCCCACCCCCAAATCCTTCTTGTTGGTTATTGGCTGGACCACTGTGTATGCTTTGTGGTGCAGGTTGGCAGTTTATTTTTGTTGCCGTTGTTGACCCTGGGCTGTCTACAGAGACGTTTTTTCACAGTGTGTTCAGACAGTCAACTCGCGGATAGTGAGGAGATGTTTGCTGAATGTGACAACAAATGTTCTAGCCTAAAACACACGTGACATTGCTTAGAACACCTTTAATGGATACACAATGCAAACCTAGTTCTCTGTATCAGGCGTTGTGGTAGGACAACAAACCATCATTTGGAACACAGCCTCATTTTTCTGAGTAAAACCGTGACCCTAGTTGGCAAAGAAGGGTTTATACGCTGCCCTGACTAGCTGCATCCAACTGGTTTAAACAGCGACAGGTTTTAGACAGTGGTCATAGAGAGGACTTCAGCTCCAGGAAGTGGGGCAAGTATTGCCACATGACCAATATATTACATCATTCTGACAACCTTTGGATGATGCCATAGGGCATTAATGTTTGAGGAACACAAGACCAATTTCCAGTAAACAGAGCATTGTCTGCACTCGCTTAATGTAAATACGCTTAAATGATCAAGCAGATTACAATAGAGTTTAGGCAGTATGTGAAAAAAAAAAAAAATCAAATATCCCCATATTTTTGACCAAATACATCAATGTTGATTTTGTCGGGTTGAATAGCTTTCACAAATATTTACACAATGAACGTTTTGAAATTAATCACGATAATGTGGATACAATGACTAAGTTCTGGTAAGTTGATAAGGTCAGAAAATGACACACACACACACACACACACACACACACACACACACACACACACACACACACACACACACACACACACACACACACACACACACACACACACACACACACACACACACACACACACACACACACACACACACACACACACACACACACACACACACACACACACACACACACACACACACACACACACACACCACACACACACACACACACACACACACACACACACACACACACACACACACACACACACACACACACACACACACACGATATCCAGCCTCATATATCAATATTGATATAATATTGATATATTGCCTGGCCCTCGATTACAATACTACAATGTAAACAAACAACCCACCCAGGGCCATGCGAGGGGGAAATACTGCAACGTTGATTATGATTGACTATTCCCTCCTGCCTGCTCACTAGACACCACGCAGAAACTCTGCCTTTTCTGAGAAAGCAAAAATGAAAAGACTAAGGACAGATTACACAGCACATCCCTATCCCCCACACCCCCATACATCCCAAAACAGAGACGGCCGTTCTCGGAGTCACAATGAACAGTGTTATCCTGATTTGAGTCACACACTCTGATCCCATTACAATAGATGTGATAGTGTCGGTGATGCAACTCAAAAATCAATCATATCCTCTGCTATTTTTAAAATCGAGGAGGATGTGAGGTTGCA
>NC_045745.1:15248777-15254380 GCF_008692095.1 Etheostoma spectabile | reverse complement strand
TAAATTAACAAAATCCACAGGGTGGAGGATGGATATTGTAGATGCAGGTAGACAGTTTAGAGCAGTTGAGCTCATACAAGCTGTGACAACGCTACAGCAAGGTGAGGGAACTGTGCAGGTTTCCTTTTTCCTCTCAATTATTTTCATGTCATCTTTGCTGCAATTGGGAGGAAACAGAGGAGAGCAGCAGGAAAGAGAAATGTTATGTTCCTTGGTTAACTTCCAGCACTCCAAATATAGTAGTGGGCCTAGTTTTTAAAAGAAAATCAAGAAACACCACATTGTGATGATTGGCAAATGTCTATAGGTGAAACTGTGTGTGGCTCTGACATCTAGAGCTGGATATCAGCTGATTGTCTGAGCAGAAATATGTTGAGGTGAGAATGGAGTTAGGCTCCAACTCACACCAGAAGTCTGCAGAGTCCGTTGGCCATTTATCAGCTAAAGCAGGAGCAAAGCAAAAACATGGATACCGAAAACAATGTACATGTTCGGTTTTCAGTTTCTGTTTGAATGAATCACAATAAGTGCCACAGTTAAATAAGATCAACAAGCAAGCAGCAGTTAAGTGGCTTAAAGGTTAAAGCCACGCTAAGATGACAACACCTCTGTGACCTCAAAGATGACAGTGTCAGGGGAAAAGTCTAGCCATGCCGTGTTCAGGCGTCCACGTCATTTGCTTGCATTTCCTCTAGGTTTACCTGTGTGACACATGTCTACCAAATGGAAGTAAAAGCAGAGGATAGATAAGGTTCAGAAGTTAAGACTTCCCATTCACACGATGTATCTTTGACCAAGTCATGTATTTCATGTTTAAGTTTGAAAGTTGACTACTTTATTGCCTAATAAACAAGTCAGCCTCACTGCGTATTGACTAGAGAAGTGAATACAAACTTAGCAAGGGTCAGAGGTTGATGCCAACTTGCTAAACTACCCGTGAGAAAGTCAAAGTAATCATGTAGCACACATGCATAGAGGACGATAAGCCAACTTAATCTAAGTTCACCCACATTTTTAACTTTTTTTTTTTTTTTACAGTAAGCCTTTACCAACTTTTCGGGGGGCTGCAATGTGCTGCACATTGGCCTACATTAGGATAGTCTTTGAGGGTAGAAAGGCTTAAAAGTATTGTTTTGTGGGTTGTTTTGGTACCCTGGCGTCACATTTACACTGCATATACTGTCATATCCACATTCCGCAGATATATAAGCAACCTATAATTATTAATTCTCTCTTTATTCCACCACTTTTTATGGTGTATTCATTGCAATGCCCTACTGCATTACTGTTTACAATCCTCATAGAGCGGTTTGTTTACATGTGTGTCTGTAGGTGTGTGTATGTATATAGCTGTATGACTCTTTTGTTTTTAAGCTAAGAAGACATAACACAGGTCACACTGACAGTTTGAATAAGGAATGCTGTAAATGTGGTATGTGACTTGAATCCACACAGCAATGCTGACCCTTCCCTGGCTAGCTAGCTAGTAAACCCACAGTCTGCGACAACACGTGCTGGTAACTCATTAGCGTTAGCTGGTCCACGCCTCCAGAACAACCTTCATTAAGACGTGAGGGCAGCACCGACTGTCGATACTCTTAAAAGCAAACTAAAGACCCAGCGTTACCTTTTTAGTCTGGCTTATAAGTGAGCTTTATATATTTATCCATCAAAGTATTCGTCGGTGTATTTATCTATGAATTTTAGCTTGTTTTACTGCTTGGTGTTCCTCTCTGTTAGAGATTCATGATATCTTTTCCTCAGTAAAAGCTGTTATTTTTTTATCAAATACAAATCTAAACTATTGTTTTGTATAGATTATGTGAAGCACTATCTGTTACATTTTATATCTATGGAAAGTGCTATACAAACAATGTATGATTGATTGATTGATTGATTGATTGGTTCCCAGGCAACGATTTAAACACCCAAAACAAAAAAACCATGAAGTGATTGTAAAATACGCACGGCACAGTGAAACGTACACTGTAGACGCCATTTTAAGAATGTCTGGAAGGCGTCGGCGAGGAGAGAGGAGACGTTGACAGTAAGTTAGAGTTGAGAGAGAGCTCACCTTTTCACATAATGTTTTCACCTGTCCCTCCGACAGCTGCTTGCAGTCGTTAAGCTGCTCGATCCACTGATCCAGTTCTTTCGTAAACGGCTTTTCGTCCATTTTTGTGTTTTTTTTTTTTTCGGGGTGTTCGTTTGCCGTTACGTTATCTAATTTCGGTTAGAAGACGTCCCACAGATGTTCTAGAATGTTCCGGAGCTTACAAGAGCACCACAGAAGGTGCTGGCGTGTCTCTTGTTAGAAGACGCATGTATCTGCGCTGTCCGCCAGATTGCGATGATTTGACTTAAAACTGAATGGAGACGTCAGTTGGTGATCCACCCATGATGATCCACCCTGGAATTTACTCTCCGCAATAAAAGACCGCAGTTCCGGTTACGACCTTCTAAATAAAAGCATGTGGATGACGTGGGGAGTTGAAAAAAAACACTTAATTCATTATTTATTAGTTATTTACCCATGTGCAATGGTGGAAATTAACTGTGCATTTACTCGAGTGCTGTACTTAACCCATGTATAGTATACAAATTGACCCATTTCAGTATACATTTTTTCTACCTGAAGATCAATGGTCTTACCTCATTTTCTGTGATAAACATGTATTCCTGACTCAATTCAGAAAATGATTCTGGATATGTCCAGTTATGTTTTTTTCCATAGTGGATTTTTAACATGAATTATTCCCTTATGACAAAAAACGAACCACACTTCAATTTTTATTTGTGTTGTATAGAGACTTGATTGCATTCCCTAAACACATATGTTATCTCAATTGTTTGAAATTGAGATAAAGACAATATTTGTTAACATATTATGAAGTAAAATGTTATTTCAGAATTGTTTTGAAAACCCCAAATAAGTCACGGGTCAATTTAACCCGAGGGTAATGAGAGGGTCCAAAAGTTAAGACAACACAAGGGTTAAGTACAAATTTTAGATAGACTACTTGTACTTTTCTTGAGTACGCCCTAGTTCCATTTTGTGCTACTCAGAATAACCCTAACCCCAATTAATTTAAAGATGCCCTCAATGTACTTGCACGCAGTTCAAGAACAGAAAAGATAGAATTTAACATATGGCTTGAAACAAGGACAACAAAGCTAGCAAACAACTGTATAACAAATAACTATTTTGTAGCTACATATAGAGAGTCTATGTTATATACTTTCACACTATTCCAGACAGTAACATTGTGATCAATAATACAAAATATATATTTTTGAGGAAGGGGAGGGGGGGGGGGTTATCTAGCAATATAAACTAATTCAAATTAGCTCCACCTTTATTAACTGCAACATTTAAGTGATGCTTACACATGATTGCATTCCTATTTATAATCCAAATAGGCCCATATAATATACATTGTTCTACAGTTTTGAAATGGACTGAATAATGGGTAGCCTACTTTTACTTTTAGTGATATAGGTACATTTTTGTGTACTTTTATATAATACATTTATGTAAGACACTATATTTTAATTTATACAGCCCTTTTATATTTAACGTTATTACTTCTTTACTGTACATGGTTGAACCAGGATTAAAACATTTCAGGACTCCAATGAGGCAAATAAATTCAGTTAAGTTAATACAAAAAGAAAATGTAGCCTAATAGATACAATAATATAAAAATAATGATGATAATAATTAAACAGAGTTCTTAATGAAATGTTTTTTTTTAGATACATTTTGAGAAGTGATTTAACAGCCGCTTGGTTCAGGCCTATTCACTGCTGTAATAATGGATCCATAAATAATATCCCCACCCTTTCAGTTCAGTCTGTCCTTCCTGTCAGTCTAATATCCACAAAACAACTGTAAAGGAGGTGTAACTGCTCCAACTCTAACCACAAAAACACCGGAATTTAACACTTCCTTCAAAATAAAAGTGTCTGGTACGTAACTAGACTGAGTACAATTGTACTGTACTTACGTACAATTTTGAGGTACTTGTACCTTTCTTGAGTATTTCCATAATATGCTCTTTCCTACTTCTGTACATTTATGTAAGTGCTACATTGCAGACATTTTGCATTTGCAGAGATTTTAGAACAAGCGTGGGCTAAAAAAAAAAAAATAGACGGCTTTGTACATTTGATTCTTTGTCAGGAAGTGCACATTCTCTGCTTATTCATTTTTCTGTGTCTGAAATTTAGTTTTGTGTATGAAATTTTTAGTTCTATAGTGGACAATGTATGGGTTACAGTATTGTCTTGTGGCTGCTGTAATATGTTCTTTAGTCTTTAGTCTTTATTTTGTGGACATTGGACCAGAAGCTGTGGAGGAAATTACTTTTGTATCGGTGTCCTGGGATGGGCCACACAGTGGCATGACAAACACAAATAAAAAATCATTTATTCATTCACCACTTAGCCTACATATTAATACAATATGAACCACTGATTATGTTTGTTATGTTCTCTGACATTTGTCCACAGTGATTCTAAAAGAAGTAAAATTACAAAAACAAAGAGTTGATTTGCTGCTGACTGAATTCCACATGGACACAGATGGATGCAAATTCAATTTCTATTATGAACAATGAAAATTAAGAGGGGGTAGGACTTGAAGAGTTCTTAACTTCTTCATACCCCTTTTGAACAAGAACAATCCTAAATTTGCTTATTTGTGGCTTATATATTGCTGATGATCTTGTTTGTTTTTCTTTCATATAACTTACACATTTCACTTTGTGTTTCTAAATAGATTGACTGAATAAAACATACATTAATAGTTCACTGGGCTACACTAATCATAAGTATACGTTGAAATTGCTTATGAAATGTGGTTTAATTCCTTTAAACCATAATACTACTGTAAGGTTGGCCGAGGCACAAAAACTAAGAGGAAGACCCCGTTTGCAGTCCTGTATATTTCGGCCTACACAAACCCAGCTACAAAATGTTGAGAAAAAGATGCACGCAAAAAGATGCCACACATTATACAAAAGAAGTGATCAAAGACTGAATTACCTGAGCTGCCTTTGGGGGCCGCTTACTGAAGAATAGAGACATTTATCATGTTAATTAATAATTATTGTTTCTTTAATTAAACCTATCAGGTCCCTTTGTAAATATGATGAAACGACAGGCAAGATGAAAGAGGGTGACACATGGCGAAAGCAATATGATTAAATTAAAAAGGAGGGAAGGTCACTTTTATTTAATGTTCCACTGCTGGCACACAACCCTATGATTGGCAGGTTATTTTTAAAGTGTGCAGGATATTGATTACGTGCAGAAAAGTGCACTTTTCATTTGCAACCATCAAACTTTACCCCAAATTAATTAGATCAAAACTGTGCAGTTAGCTAAATTATTGTCTTGCAGATTAGTCATCATCTTTGTTATCAACAATCTGTAGTTAGCATGCTATCTCTCTGAAAAAAAAAAAATGAATACATCCTTCACTTTGGTTCAGCTCTTCTAAAAGAAATCAAATCTATTTTCCTCCAACAGCAATCACACAGTGCCACTGAGGATGTGTGTGTGTGTGTGTGTGTGTGTGTGTGTGTGTGTGTGTGTGTGTG
>NC_045745.1:15247200-15248754 GCF_008692095.1 Etheostoma spectabile | reverse complement strand
TGTGTGTGTGTGTGTGTGTGTGTGTGTGTGTGTGTGTGTGTGTGTGTGTGACTCTCTCAATAAGTTTGTGGTTTTTCAGTTTTCCTGATTTAGCCTTTTCTGCAGGAACAAACCATGTAATAGTCCATATTTTCAAGAGCGCTCTCCTCCTACTTGAAAATGTCTGTTTGCAGGCTCACAGTGAAAACAGGCAACTACGTTGCATTCCCCAGCCATCTGAATTCCTGACAAACCTCATCAAGTTTCAAGTCTGTTAAACAGTGACCCTGTGGCCTTTTTTTAGATCATGATAAGCATTCTCTGGATCGTTGTTTTCCACATCAACATTTCATCAATCACTTTGGAAACAAACTCATCCGGCTGTTGGATTGTTGTAGCCCTGGGCAGTGGACCAGGCAAGCGCCCAACCTGGCACACCCCAGTGACTCATTGGGCCTTGTGTGATCGGCCTGCATTTCATTTAATGATGTAATAGGGAAAACTTTTAGATTGTTCCCTATGTAAAGTCTCAAAGTTGTTTCTACGTGTTAATGGCTCACACTACACACAACAAAGTGGCATCTACACCTTAGCAAAATGTTTAAAAAAAAGTTACATTTCAAGATAATATATATTTTAAACCGGTAGATCACACAGTTAATCAGTTTTCATCGTTTAGCTTCAGCCAATCTTGTGCATGTCTCTAGTGATGACAGAGTGTCCCAAATGTTTGTTGATAGTTATGCGAGTGATGACATGTTGATCATTACTGCATAAATAAGCAGGAGACAACAGAGGCAACACAATACAAGAGCTTAATCCAAAGTAACACAACTCTCAGCTGCACTGTGGCGGGACGGAGCCAATGTGATCTCCAACATGCCATTAAGAATGTGCCAGTATACAGTGTTGATGTGGCAGAGGACAGTAAGACGCCAATGTCACTTCTTTTGCTTAACGCAATGATCATCAATCGACTATAGTGTCAACAACATGCATTTGTAATGCACAGAATCATCTCTCATTATTTGCAGACGATGTTTTGGTCTTTTTAGAAAACCCATGTCAGCCTCTTCCTCATCTTCCATCTTTATGCTAGGAGTATGGAAGCTTATCAGGCTTTAAAATCAACTGCTCAAAGTCTGCACTACTTCTTTTAAATGACTGTCCGTATATCAACCATCTGTGCTGACATCCCCATTGTTAAGCAGTTTAAATTTTTAGGCATTGAGGTCTTCCCCCGCTCAAACTATTCTGTTGCTCTGAACAATGTTTTGAAAGATACGGAAAGATGGAGGGGTCTCCCCACGTCGATTCAAGCGCTGGATTTGTTTCTTTATTACATGCGAGAAAATAAATGATCTGAGAGAGAAACAATGTTTGAGAGAAAAAGTTATCACACTGATAGCAAAGAAGCATTTTATGAGAGAAAAAAATATATTTTAGAGAAAAGGTTTTCATACCAATAGCAAAAAATAACAATCTTTGAGACTAAAGAAAGTTTTTTTTTAAATTTGAAATTTATAAAATTATTTCTGGGAAAAAACATCTCTCTCAAAATACTTTTTTAAACTC
>NC_045745.1:15243504-15247190 GCF_008692095.1 Etheostoma spectabile | reverse complement strand
ATATATTTTTTACTATCAGTGTGAACATTTTTTTCTCTCAAAATAAAGTTTTTCTCTTAAAACATTTGTCTTCTCGCTCTCAAGACCTAAGTCTTTGCTCTCGGTGCAGTTTTTTGCTCTCATCAGGATTTTCCATAGACAGTTAAAGAAATGGACCAACTGATCCCGTTTATTTAGAAGTGGGCTGGCTGCTGGTTAGCTAACGCTAGTTTCCGCACTCAGCTATGGTGGTGACAATGGTGTAATGATTCAGATGGACTCCCAAGACATGACGGTGCTCACCCGACTGGCCAATAGGAACGTGGCCCCGCACATGACCCTATTTTCACATCAAGAGAACAATCCTGAGAGAGCAAAGAAAAACGTGTTTTTTTTCACACTGATAGCAAAAATATATATTTGAGAGTTTGAAAAAGTATTTTGAGAGAGAGTTTGTTTCTCAAAAATAATTTTAAAAATTTCAAATTTATATTTAAACTTTTTTTAGCCTCAAAGATTATTAATTTTTGCTATTTGTATGAAAACTTTTTCTGTCATATATTTTTGTTCTCTCATAAAATGCTTCTTTGCCATCAGTGTGATAACCTTTTCTGTCAAACATTTTTTTTCTCTCATATCTTTTATTTCCTCCCATGTAATAAAGAAACAAATCTAGCTCCACGTGTATCTCAATGGTTAAAATAAATGTTTTACCCAGGATTCATTTTGTGAGCTCTATGCTACCTTTCTACCCTCATGCTGGCTATTGGCTTAAATTACAATCAGCTGTGTCTAAACGTATCTGAATAGGCAAACGGCCACAACTTAAAATGTCTACTCTACTGAGGAGGAGAGAGGAGGCTGGTCTTTCTGTTCCCAACTTCAAACATTATTTTTGGTCCTTCGTGTTGAGGTCCCTACTCACTTGGTTTAGAACAGATATGTCTGTATAACCGATAACAGCCCCACAATGGGAACAGAGGGGGCTTCATTGTCTAAAAAACATTTTTAGCGAGGTTGGCTTATTGCCTTTTTCTGACTTGCAGAACATATTTGATCTGCATCCATCCTATTCTTAAGTTATTTACCTTGCAGCCTAAAAACTGTGGTATTGTATCCAGGCTTTATCAGTTCTTAATGATATCTGGCCACTCTGACCTTCATCTTGAGAGGATCTGGGCACGCAATTGCCCAGGCCTGAGTATCAATCTTGATTGGCATGATGTGTGGCCCAGCATTATAGCAGTATCACGCAATCTAGACCATCAGCAGATCTACTAAAATTTAATTCCTAGGACATATCTCACCCCTGTGAAAAGGCACCACATCAAAAAAAGTAACAGCCCTTTGTGCACTTTTTGCCCAATAAAAGCACAAGGCACATATCTTCACGTGATCTGGGAGTGCTCTCCTGTTAGTCGGTTCTAGAGCAATATTGCATCCAAAATTTCCACCTTGTTTCAATGTTGTACCTGTTACTGGCAATGTCTTGATTCTGAATGACCAGTCAGCCTTTTTAGCTCTCTGGAACTCAGAAACGTGCTGTGTTTACTGGACTTACAGCTGCAAAGAAGATGATTGCAACCCGTTGAAAACCGCCCCACGACCTGTCTGTGCGCACATGGACCCTTTCCTATTTGGATGTGGTTTATATGGAACTCTCCACGGCGTGCGTTGATGGCGCCCCGGGCAAGACTCTGGGCACGTGGCAGTGCAGTGCTGGATCTGTGAGGGCTGTAGCTCTAACTTGCGCGGGTGTTTGATCCCTTGTCTCGTGTCTGTCTGTTTGAGTGTGTCTATTTCTGCGTGTGTTGTTTTGTCTCCCTCTCCCCCGTCTTTCCTCTCTGTTTTTTTTGTTGCCTTGGACATGTTCTCCATCCCAGTGTGTTGTTTGTAGTTGATTGTCACTGTTAGTGTTTTCTTGACTGTATACAAATAAAAATGAAAATTTGATCACAAAAATAATATGCCAGCATACATGATTATTTTTTAATCACCAATCAAATGACTGGAGTTTATCAGTGAGCCTCATTTTTGTCGGTCCCATGAAAGCTATTTGGGTACCAGCTGCTGCTGCTGCTGCTGCTGTTCAACATCTACATTTAAATTATCTGTGTGTGCCAAGGAGGTTTGGTTAAAAGCCCTTCTAGGCGGGCAGATGCAGACTGCATGTTTGATGCTGATGCCAAGCTATCAGGACAAAATGGCTGAACCCTCTTGTAAACAACACTATCAGAGATAGGTTTGTCTGCAATGTGGCGGAGGATTAGATCATGACAAATGGGTTGTTTTGGATAGTTGGTTGATGACACTGTTTGTGATGTCAGAGGAAAGGAGGAGAACAGAACCAGTTAGAATCCTGGACGGGATGGGACAGAGACCCATTGTGCATCTCTCTTCGCTCCCCCCCACCAAAAAAACAAAAACACAACAGCTTTTTTACACATGCATAACATAACATTAGCGGGGCATTGTGAGGTCATCTAGTGATTACCCACTGCATAACCTTGAGCAACTCCAAATAAGGAAAGACTACAAGATACAGATACAGGTTATTTAGTAGTTTTAGATACAGACCATAGATGAGTGAGTGATTATGAACACATACATGTATACAAATAAGACAAGTTGAAACTTATGACCACGTTTAGAAAAGTATGAAGTCACAGTCATATGGCAAATTCAATTGCAGTGGAGTAGCAATAGAATTGCAG
Organism: Etheostoma spectabile; assembly: GCF_008692095.1. Lineage (NCBI taxonomy): Eukaryota > Metazoa > Chordata > Actinopteri > Perciformes > Percidae > Etheostoma > Etheostoma spectabile. The sequence goes on along the minus strand of NC_045745.1, from coordinate 15,244,497 downwards.
GTTAAACGTGAAAAAGCCATTTGGCACATAAATATAGGTCTACATAATACTACATTGTAGGACACATATTGTATTATATTTTTCGTTATCTTCATCCTTTTTATTTTTAATGTTATAACTACACATTTGTCCTACATTACTACTGCATTTATCTCTTCTTTGGGAGTTAATCTGTGAGGTTTTTACATGTCAGACTAAATATAGAGATACAGATGTGAAACAAAAAAGAGAGGGAGCAACAACCTCTACCTCTCTCCTTTTCTCTCTCCATTAGCATGCAGTATTGTGTCTCCAGGTTGCAAATTTTGGTTTGGCAAAAGCATGTCCCGCCCTACTCTGCCTCTGATTGTTTTGTCCTGGTATTCTTACCTTACCCAATCTCACTCCTCATGCCTATACCTAACCAATCCAACAAACAAAGGTAACGAGTACTAGCCAATCAGAGGCAGAATAGGATGGGTCATGACTTTGCAAATCTAGGGAAGGCAAATTTGCCTCCAGGACACCTGATACCATGACAACAGCAGATTACTGTTTCCATCTAATATCTTGAGCTCCATCTGGTGTTGACAAAGAAGAAGTCCAGGGTACTTGTCCATAGGAAGAAAACAAGAGCAAAAAGCCTTGTAAGGGCAAAAAAATAACTTTTGTGCTACACTGCATTATAGTCCACAAAACATTATGTTTGAATGTTTATGTTAAAGGAAAGCTTAGCATGAACAATAATAAAGTCTCCTGAGCTTAAAATGTGTTGCCTGTCCCTGTCTGCAAATTTCAACCACTTTTGTCTTTTATTTCTCTATGTCTGCATTTTAACACATCAGAAATTGAAATCTGTTTTCTAAGCGAGGTGCTTCCAACAATTTCTACTATGCATCTTTAAAGTTTTTTGTCTTGTCCTTTCCTGACTTCTCATTGCTCTGTTTTGTTCATTTCAGTGCCACCTTGCACACTTTGTATTTGCGGTGGGGTGCGGTGTGTGTGTGTGTGTGT
>NC_045745.1:15238947-15243494 GCF_008692095.1 Etheostoma spectabile | reverse complement strand
GTGTGTGTGTGTGTGTGTGCGTATGTGCATGTGTGTGTGTATTAACGTTTGACAATGCTCTATGCCTCTGATACTCTTGCTTCTTCCAAGGTTGGCTAGAACTCTTACGTTTTCATTCCTCACTAATACATGCGGTATAAATGAATTGCTACAAAAAGCCTTGCTGTTGCATCCGTAATGAATAATTAATTGCAACTCACGGTAATCCACAGTAATTGCATTTGGTTTTGTTCATTCGCCAAAGTTCCACATGCACTCTTACTGTAAAGACTGTGAGAAGCTTTGTAAAAACAGAAGCACTCTGTTACCACATCAGACACAGAGACACTACATCAAAATGTGTACTAATAATCAATGATTTGTTTTAAAGGATCAGTTTAATCCACAAAAAACAACATTGGTATAATGGCGTACAGATTTGTTTTGTGGTGATACAACAATTGAAAAATCACATTTGAAAACCCTCACTGTAGCAATTTTCACAGTTTTGACACCAATATTCAGCACTATTGTTGGTTTTTTCTATAACATGGGTGGACCAACCAATTTAAAAAATTGACAATGAGAAAGAAAAGTATAATATATCCACTTAATATCTGTCTCTTACTCCAAGGCTGAGTGGATCCATTGGTAGGACACATCATTTTGGTAACTAATAACTTGTGTACACGGTTTCTTTCTATTGCTTCCTATGGTCCTCTGTTAGACACACTGTTTAATACTGGAACACTGGAATTAAGACATCCTGCTCCAGATAACCAAGTGATAGGCTACATGATAACAGGACCATGAGTCTGCAGCCACAGTAGGGGCTATGTGCCTGTGGCTGTGCTAAGGCACAGTGTTGCTTTGAGCAAAATGTTAACATGCTCACAATGACAAAGTTAACATGCTGATGTTAAGTAGGTGTAATGCATGGTAGCATTTGCCAATTAGCACCAAACAGATCTCTCTCAGCTCTTGAGGCTGATGTCCAAATACCTGATTATGGTGCCAGTGGAAAAATTGAGGGACACCAAGTTTATTACAAGTCACCCTGTTGGGGACATGAATGTTTGTAGCAAATTTTATGGCAATCCATCTGATAAAATGACCACCTTCCTGATGTGAACACTTTTAGCCACACATCATCTTATGAAATATACCGGTCTTATTTTGTCCAGATCCAATGACAACATCATTTAAATCCATTTAAACTTCATTACCGCCACTCAAAGCACCATTGCCCTTCACAGCTCCTAAAGGTTGACCGAGACACTCCAACATACTGCAGGCTTGACAGACTGCCCAAACACTCAGACACCAGTCAGCTGCGTAATTTAATTACCACTAGCGCCCATGCAGATGTAATGGAACATCACAGGTCTCATGAGACAATTAGCTTGTACCATCTTAAAGCCTTGCTCCGCATTAGCACTGATGGCAGCAGTACATGGTCATGACTCCATCACAGCCCTGCCCCAGCACTCAGACTGGAGTCTCCCAGCAGAAACCGGCAGGTTTCTGGCGACTAATGGGTCATTAAGACTGATGAGTTAGGTAAAAGGCCCAAGTGACCCCTCTATCCACAGAACATGAGGAAGAAAAAGGGGAGGGAATCATGTCCTTGATGTGATTTGATGCCTGCTGCAGATCAAATTTCCATTGGGTAATAAAGTTTAAAGTTGGAAGTTGAAGGTGAAGGTGAAGTTAACATTGAAGCATACTGTAAGTCACAATAATGTTTAACCAACACAATTTATGAATGCTAAAAGAAATACTGATATTTTAGACTGAAGACTGAACCTGTTCAGCTGCAGGGAAGACATGACAATGAAACAATTCACTGCATTATTGCCAAAACAGGCCCACTATGCAGTTGAAAACATTATTTTGAAATCCATACAGAGCTTCCATTGTAACAGAAATGGACAAGAATAGTTGACATTTAATTCTGAAATTTCATCCAGACTTGAACATCTTTGCATATTTCAATGCACTGTTGCACACAAACAAACATGCAACAACAGGTTAGCTTTGTATGTCAGTATAGATCTGTGATGAAAAATACTATGTGTGTTTAGATATCAGTTTTCATGCATTTTGCATAATATACTGTAGCTGTAAGAACTCCCATGTGGTTGACAAACATTTCTGTTTTAAATTTCAAAGTTTCAGTTAGGACCCAAAAGAATCAGGGAGAGTTTAAAACGATGTTGTTACGATGTTTCACATCATCAAGTTGTGTTGCAGAATGATTGTGTTTTTTTGCTGGATCTAGGGGTTTGGCTTCCGACTGACAGACAGACAGACAATTACAAGACAAACTATTACTAGTTGAAGAATAGTACTGTTCCATAGCTGATTAAAAACCTAAAGACCACTTTCCTAGTCCTCCTTCAACCTCAATGACTTTATGTCAGTATTTCCCATCTGGTAGGAGACAGTTTTCTACTGGGGATGAAATCTCATAAATAAACCTGTTTCCTCCCCCAAGTGCCTTGATAGCGTCATGTAAATGTGTTTTGCATTACATAAAGAGCATGCTTGTCATTCCCGGCTCTTGGGGGAGCCAGAAAAGACTAGCGCCGGCCCTTTTGTCAGTGTGTGACCTACATTCTCTCAATTGCTAAATGCTAACAGGGCAGTGGGTCTATTGATAGCCACAATCTGGACTCGCTCTGGGAAATGGTCAAGAGAACGATAAAACTAGATTAAATAGACAGTTATATTTGCTAGAGCTTTGAGTGGGATGTCATTGAAACCCTGCAGTGGGATGGTGCTTTAGTTAACTCAGTATGTGAGTCACAGTATGGAACTGTGTCATGTTGATTCTGGTCTTGGTCAGTTTCTGCAACAATTTCTGCCATTTAAAAATCTTAAAAGAAGAAGAGACAATAAAGTCTGCAATGACTTTACCAGATGCTTTATATGCACATCACTTAAAGCAGTGTAATGAAGCTGTTTACATCATTCTAGAAAGTTTCATTCCACTATTTTTCTGCCTCAGGAAAAGGAACCTTTTAGTGGAAATACTAAAATTACAACAGAACACATTTGGGCTGCAACTAACAAATATGTTCATCTATTAATTTAGCCTATAAATAGTGATAGTACTGCTGTAGTAGTAGTGAAAAATATTTTTTTATCACATTTTCATAAAGCACAAGGCAATGTCGAGCTGCTTATTTTGTTTGACCAACCATTCAAAACCTAAAAGTATTGAGATTATCAACATATAAGGCAAAGAAAAGTAGCAAATGCTCACAATTGAGAGGCTTGAATTGGGAAATTTTTGCCATTAGAGAAATGAAAAAATACTGAAACACTAAATCAATGATCAAAATAGCTGGCAATTGCTTTGTCTGACAATTGATTAATCAACTAATCATTTCAGCTCTGGAACACATGTAATTATGCATCCATAATTTTACAGTATCTGTACCACCAGCGCCAGTATAAACAGAATTTTTGTGTGTGTGTGCAACTGTAACAGTTTGAAAATTGTGATAAATGAAGGCATGTCTTCTTCTTCTTCTTCTTCTTCATACTCTGATTTGAGCACTCAACATGTTATTACTGATTTATGAAGGTGAATTTAACCCACAATCACTACTTGATCAGTCCATATTTTTGCTTACATGATGTTAATCATTTTAACCATACAGACAACTACCAATGGATTATGTAGGTGTACTGCTGAACAGATTATTGGACTGGTGAACATAAATTTACATTTTAACCTGTCATCCGTGAGAAGTCAAGGTGGGGTGATTGTATTAGGTAGATGACAGCTTGCATTTTCTTTAACAGACAGACTTTTCCTCATGCACATTGCGAGATGGATGACATTATGGGGGGCCGTTTGTAAAATGACTTACGGTGAAAATAACAGTAACATTTTGTGACATTTAGCTTCAAACAATGTTTAAATCACTGCTATGAATTTTTGAGGGTCATGTTTTTGCACATTTACAACAATATTTGTGAAATTAGAAATATTTTTAAATAGTTAAATCCAAATATTAAATGTTACACCTAAATGTTAAATGTTAAATGTTAAATGTAAATGTAAATGTTAAATTTAAATATTAAATCTAAATTTAAATCTAAATGTTAAATATAAATTTTAAGTCTAAATCTAAATGTTAAATATCAATGTTAAATATAAATCTAAATGTTAAATATCAATGTTAAATCTAAATCTAAATGTTGAATCTAAATGTTGAATCTAAATGTTGAATCTAAATGTTTTGGGTGAAACTAAATATTTAACTAACGGCATTGTGAATTTGCATACTAGTTAAATATTTAGTTTCACCCGAAACATTTAGATTGAACATTTATATTTAGATTTAAATTTAACATTTATATTTAACATTTATATTTAGATTTAGATTTAGATTTAACACTTTGATTTAGATTTAGATTTAACATTTACATTTAACATTTTGATTTCGATTTCGATTTAACATTTACATTTAACATTTCGATTTCAATTTAACATTTAGATTTAATATTTAGATTTAAATTTAACATTTAGATTTAGATTTAGATTTAACATTTAG
>NC_045745.1:15236894-15238937 GCF_008692095.1 Etheostoma spectabile | reverse complement strand
TAGGTGTAACATTTAATATTTGGATTGAACTATTTAAAATATACCTAAGTTGACAAATATTGTTGTAAATTTGCAAAAAACATTTTACAAAATGTGCAAAATGTTGCTGTTATTTTCAGCGTGAGCCTCTTTACAAACTGCTCCCCATACATCAATGATAATGTTAGTCCATTAAAATGAAATATGTTGCACGTCTCTTCTCCACTCCACTGTCACTGCTGCATTAACCTCTAACAATGTTTGCAGCTGTTTAATAGAATGATATGATCCAGTTACGATATCTAGGGCCTGCAGCTCAGTATTTATTTTATCTCTACTGTTATTCTTGTTTTTATTTTTATTCTTTTTTATCTTGGCGGGTTCTTGACTCTAACCTTGCCTGCACCTGTGTTTCATTCTCACTGCTGATGCTGCTAAGACACCGGAGTCTTGAGCTGCTTTACCCTGCATAAACAAAATATTGAAGTTTAGGTATAATTTTCAAACCAATGGCAGAGGCAAGGGATGTTACACCCATACAATTTAGGTTCTAATATCATGTCAGGTATGTTCATAGCTGCGTGGGATTAAAAATAAAAATGCCTTAATACAAGTATCCCTGTTGACAAATACAGCCACCAGAATTCCTGCATCAATTTAATATTTGCCCCATATTTAATATTAGGCTATATCATTGAGTGTATCAATATTAACAGCTATATACTGCACCTCATTGTACTTTATCTTTTGTTTGCAGCCTACTTTATCATTTGTCATACGTATTGTATTTTTGATATTGCATTGTTATTTATGTTAAGCACAGTAGGCTACCAGAAGCGGCAACAAAGCAAAAATGTAGAAATATGTTGAGTAGGCCAGGCTATGTGACAAATAAAACATAGAACTAAAAACTTGCATCACAGAAATACATTAAATTCATGTAGGAATGTTGCAACACAATAGTGTCTTTATGTTAGGGTGTTCCGACCTGGTTCCGACATTAAAATGACTACATATCACACAACTATAAGACTTATATGATATATAATATGTGTTATGCCTCTATGTTATAAGGACTGCTGCTTACTTTGGCTTGCAGGAGGCTTTATGAATATAGTATTGTTTTAGGTATTGATATAAGATGTAGGCTATTTTATACCTCACACCAACAGAACTATAGTTGGATTATATTTTTGGAGCGTTTTGATAAACATCTTTTAACATCGTCATTGTTTCTAACATGAAAGGGGCTGTACCTCTGCTGGACAGCACTGTAAGCAACCGACGACGTCACCAAAAACAGCTACCCAGTTGTTTTGGGAGAAGAAGAAAAGGGTTACAAGCGGAAGAAACACCGGATTTGGTTTCGGATAGTATTCGGTCTATGTTCCTGCCTTAGTTTTTAAAATACATTTTGGACAATGTCAACCCCGGCAAGGAGACGGCTTATGAGGGATTTTAAAAGGTACCGCAACGTTTTGGCAATCATCTCTTCTATTTGTGTGTGTAGCTAGCAGCGTTAGCTGATAAAGCTGTTGGTAGCTAGCTAGCTTAGTTAGCTTAGCGTTAGCTGTTGGTGCAGATAATACTGTAAATAGCTAGCTAGCTAAAGCTTGGCTGGAGTTATTGTTATTTTTTTATTTGTCTTTGCACATGGCATTTGTAGGATTGACAAATGCACGACTGTATATTTTTAATTCTTGGACGATGTCCGAAGAGTGAACTTCGGAGGTTTTATGCTGTGTTTTCTATCCAGGGAATAACGTTAAGTCTTTGCATGTTTCATCTCCTGACCAAAGTAAGTTTGTGTGTTAGCGTAGGTGCAACTTCGGCTAGCTAAGGTGGCTTAAATTTGGCTTTCGAGAATGTTCCACAAACCCTTTATCTAGCCTTAACTGGCCCAAATTAGAAGTTAAATGTGACACGATTTATTCTAATTACTCCGTGTAGTCTGCATGCTTTGGATTTAAAATCTACTGCTATAAAGGTAGACAAATCCAACCAGCCTGCCAGCATTATGGCTCAATCCCCCCTTGCACCAACTGGGCTCACAGGTGTTGCACA
>NC_045745.1:15222530-15236876 GCF_008692095.1 Etheostoma spectabile | reverse complement strand
TGTGTTTTTGGTCGGGGGGGGGGGAGAATATCTCAATATCTTGAGTGGCATTATATGTGCCTGCCGACTCTTCTTAATGTAAATTCAGTTCCGTTAAATTAAATGTAAAACAATCCCAATATCCCTCTGGTGTAAACTATTATATTATCAAACCTGTGCTTTGACGACAAGAATATGTTTGGGTGTGCTGGGAGAATCACACCTGGCAAGGGCCTGCTTGTAATAACTGCCATCCCCAATCTGTTGCCTTGCTCCATATGGCATCCTACAACGTTTGTGTTATTCACACACACACCTGTCTTGGGAAAAAAAAAGATCCTAAGCTATTCTACTAAGAACTGCCGTTGAAGCCGGGCAGATAAGGTGTCACTGTAACTCTACGCTGCTGTGCCAGTCCCCAGGTGGTAAAATGTTACACATTGAGGCAAAGAAAACACAAAGCACATTCCTGGATCAGCCTGTGTGTCCACGCCAAGGCAGGCTGATTGAACTCAGCCTTGTATGATATTGCCTAACCTCCCTTGTTTGATCTGTAAGGCAAATTATTTGCACAATGTGTTTCTTGAAACTGAGCAAAGTAATTGGAACAGCAACATTTTTGTGTGATGTTTTGGCTCAGTACCTTGGATGTGAAATGACTCTTTGGTGTTGAAGTAAGCAAGAAATAAGCAATTTTGTGGCTCAAAAAGCATCTGAATCTCTTCAGATTATATCCAGTAAAGTATCACTTTCATTTCCTCTCTAAATTGATTTTTAGAAGCAAATGTCATTGTGAAAGCAACAACCTTCATCTTCTGTTTCTTTTTTTTCCAATCTTATTGCTCCTCAGAGTATTTTAACCTAAAGTTCTTGTAACAATAGAAAATGTATTGTTGCATTTGCAACACGGACCAAAGTTGTTTCTTCAAGAGGAAACAGGCTATAGGCCTAACTAGTAAAGATGTTCAGAAACAGGCTGTTTTGTGAAAATGTGTGCCAATGACAATACCTCCTAATCCTACACCTTCTTTTCTTTTTTTTCTTCTTAATTTTATCAATGCGAATCAGCGCAATAACAACTTGGAGGGCTTGCTTTGGGGGGGACATCCATTTTTGGCACAAAATCTTTTCCACGTGTCATTTTTCTCATGTGTTTTCCTAGTCTTGCATTGCCAGACCTTCTTTCATGGCGCTGTGGAGGAGGATCTGGCTACTCCACACAGCATTCTGGGAAGGGAGAGAAACATCCTCTGGTTTATTGGCATTTCTTTAAACCGGGTATCTTTAACAGGGGGTCCTCAGAGCAGGGGGGGGGTCCAAATAATTGTTTGTATTGTTTAATTTTTTTTTTTAAGTCTCTTTCAAAAATTAAAAAGTTGTAACATGAATCCAACAAAATATTAGCAAATAAATCCACAGTGCTTACTGGCCTATAGGTAAGGTAGTCACTAAGGCCATCCACAGATCCTAAGGGTTCAATGTGCCACATGTATGTTTAAAATTTAAACATTTATAAAATCATGAGAACAATTATTAGGCTATTTTAATAGCTTAGTATTCTATGCAAAAAGGTATGTATAAATGCTTTAGGCTGCCCTGCACGTTATTGTAGGCCCAGCTTACTATGCAACTTAATTTTATACAATATATGTAGTCGGGGGTCCCTGCTCTGCCTTACCTTCAGTTAAGGAGTCCTTTGCTTAAAACACGTTGAACCCCCTCCTTTAAACCAATCACAATCGTCATGAGCGGTGCTAAGCTCTGCACAGAGCCCCAGTGCGGCTTCAAAGTAGCTTCGGGAAGGAACATGTTTTTGGTGGATTGTGTACATGTACGTTCAAAAGTTATTTTACTCATGCAACAGAAAACTCTGATTTGAGAGAGAGCCTAACTAGCTGTCTCATTTTACCCTGCAGAGATCTGAGGAGTAGTTAACCATAGTCCTCATAAATCAACCGAAAGGGAACATTGTGGATATAGACCAGCGTTTCCATGACAAAATGAAAATTGGGGAAATATGTCCATACCAGTGTCCTGGGTGATTTCCTCAAATGTCTTGTTTTGTCCAACCAACAGTCTCAACAATATTCAGTTTGAAAGGATATAAAACCAGCAAATAATCACATAAGCCAATCAGAGAATGGTTGGTCTTTTTTTCATTAATCAACTGTTTAAATTGTTTATCAAATTAACATATATATTAACTTAAGACTGCCCATTACCTCTACTAATCTGCTGTCTGCAAGACTGGTCATTAATCCCCAGTTTGCAAGTAAAATGAAGCATTTCTCTGTCTAGTGAAGCTGGGTGGAGCATCCTTCCACCAGCAGAGAGCCTAGGCAGCTGAGATTACAGTAAATGAGGTTAATTGCAGTGGGTCTGTCTGCAGCTAGGGACTTACTGTAGACATGGATCGACATTCACACACAGGCACACAAATCCGCCCACCTTGTTTCATAGCTGTAAGCTCTTATTAAACCAACGTTCATACTAGGAGTGGGATTGTAGGCCTAAATAGTCTGGTGATTCTGGACCTGGCCTACATTCTTTGGTGATCTGAAGCAACCCCTTATTAATATGACACATAGTATCAACAACAGACCAATATGAGTAGTCCGTCTCATTTCAACACTCTACCTTTATTTGTCATGCAGGCCTGTTTTATAACATTTACTCATCAATAGTTTACCAAACCAGAGGCTGTTGGAAACCTAATTTAAAAGAAGTTTTGATTTGATGTCTCTGTTGCTAGGCAGTAGTTGTTGTTGTGGTGTTTTTGTATGCATTTTACCATGAATTGAACTTGTAGCAAATATTTTTTAAGTTGTCAGAAAATGAATCACCAGCTATTTTGATGGATCAATTGTCAATACAAATTTTTTTTAAATACTAAAAGGCCAAACAATTTGTGTGTTCCAGGTTCTCAGATGTCTGGATTTGCTGCTTTTCTTTTTGTACCACTGGGTTTTAAACTGCTGTTCAAACTCAATAAGTGATTTTAATAATTCACTTCAAGCTCTGACAGAACTATTTTCTTACATTTAACGGACTAAGTAATTAACTGATTAAGCGAGAAACATAATACGCAGTTTAAACAACAATGAAATATACATAATTGTATAAAATTAACCTGGGCCTACAATAACCTGTAGGACAGCCTAAAGCTTTAATATACACTTTTTTTTGCATACAATACAAAGCTATTCAAATAATAATTGTTGGCATGATTTCATAAATCATGTTTTGATGTTAAACATACATATGGCACAGTAAATCATTTGAATTAACTGTGGATGTGGAGGCCTTAGTGACTACCATACCTATGGGCCAGTAAGCCTATTATCCAATTTACATTTGCTAATAACATATACATAGGGCCCGACCAATAAAAGATTTTTAAGGCCGATATCAATAGAAATATTTGATTTAAAAATCTGATATTCCGATATATCTGCCAATATATACAGTATACTTAAGGAAAAAAATAAAATCCAGATACGCGTATCAAAACAGATTTTCCTAACATTAGTTATTTGTAGTTATTAATGAGTCCTCACTAAAATAATATGATAAGACAATTTAACGCAACACTAGAGAAGCTGTGATGTACCCAGATTTCCAGATTATGAAAATGTTGGTCATAGGCCATTTCAGGTGAAGGCCTACTCAGCGGATACAGCTCTTTGATGCTCAAGTCATGGTACAGTAGTGCTTCAGATGAGCGTTAATGGTACAGCCTATGTAAATGGACATGGGACAGCAGGACGGGCAGTGTGCAGTTGATCCTGCAAGTCTTTCTGTCTACTGAAGTCATGTTGCTACAGCAGTTCGTGTTTTGACTGATAATTATCCTGCAGTTAAGGTGTTTATTAAAATCGTCTTGTGCTCTCCCATCCTTTTTTTTCTCTCCCTCTCTCTTCTTTCCCCCATGTATTTTTTTCTGCCTTCTACAATCCTCATTTTATTCCTTGTTTTTAATTGTTTTGTCCTTTTTTATTTGTTTGCCACTTTTTGCTCCCTATCTTTCTTCATTTCCCTTTGTTCTTATGTCTCTCTTTCTTCTTGCTTTTCCTTTTGTCTCTTTCTTGCCTCACATGCTTACCCCTGTCTTTCTCTTACCTTGTCGCTTTCTCTCTGTGCATCTTTCTGCCTTTCACTGTTTGTTTTTTGTTTTTTCTTGCATCTCTTTCTCTCTCTCTTACCCAGACTTCAAGAAGATCCTCCCACTGGTGTGAGTGGAGCACCATCAGAGAACAATATCATGCTTTGGAACGCAGTTATTTTTGGGTGAGTCATGCTCCAAATCCACCCTGCTGTCTTTCCTGTGCCACTGTGATTCCCTTACCCAGCCACCCTTCTTTGATTCTCGCTCTCCATGTTCACCCTGCTTTTTTAAAAAGTATTTTTGATTACAGCCTTGAATTCTGGCACAGAACAGTCTGGAAAATCAGCATGTAGTGCAAGTTTTTGATGGAAGGACACTGAGACACTGCTGGGACTGGAGTTGAGGGGTCAAGGGAGGTTGAGGAAGCAAGAAAAAAAAGTATTGATAAAGAGCAAACCAAATTGTGAATTTTTATTAGATTTGTGATATTTCTTGGTCCACAATTTGTCGACCAATTGAAAGGAGAACTACTCATGAAAAAGCAAGAAGAAACATGCTAATTTAAACTCTTCTGATAGTTTGGTTGATTTCCAGTTTAACCGGTCTGGTGTAACAGGCTAAACCGGCTAAACAGGTTTGATTGTTTACAAACCAATCAACCTGGCATTTGTCATTATGCCATCTTGGCGTAGTGAAATATAAAGGTTTTCTAAATTGTTAATGGAAGGCGGTCAACTCAGGTGTGATGTGATTCCCAGTTCAGAGCTCCGGCAGCCGGCCTCCAAAGTAAATTCAACTCAGCATAAACACTGCAGAAAAAATACTTGGCTTAGAGGTGCGCTACCTCCACCTAGTGGACTGGAGTTGCAACACTTATTATGATTACCGTCACTGTTAATAATTATTAAATATTTTTAAATAAATATTTCAAGTATTTTATTAATTAGCATGTTAGTTGACACAAGCTTTTACTTTGAAAAGTTGGCTAAGAGAGATATTTGTTAAAGTATTTTATTTTGAAAAGTAGAAGCTCAGGGACAGCACCAGGTGGGATGGCAGAACAATTTATTTTAGTTTGCCTATAATCTGCATTTATTTTATAGGCAGAAATAAATATTTTAAGAATTTTTATTCATAGCATGATAGTCAACGCAAGCTTATTTTGTCCAGATGCAAGCTTTTTATGCAAGCTCTCATTGGTGCCACTTGGGAGCAGCTGAGGCAACACCTAGTGGTCACCTTTGGTTTACTGGTCTGGTGTTTGGCAAAATATCAAACATAGGCTACTTCTCAGTTTAAAAAAAAAGCAGAGATTAGTATGTAGTATGTAAAGTCAAAGCAAAACATAATAAAAAAAATCAAGAGCACAAGCTAATTGCAAGCAATAATAGAAAGTGATTGAAAACTCGACAAGAATCAACAAGGTGCAACAAAAACAAACCAGAGCAACACACTTGGGTTTAAAATAGAACTTGCTAATAGTCCCTCGCCTAATTCAAAGTCAAACGGGAAGCTGCCAGAAATGTAAAACCTGTGGACAGCTGTTTAACTTGGCTCCTTTACACAGTCTGTGTGAATATGAAGAGCTGAGTAAATAAAGACTGGTGTATGTACAGAGCAAATTCTTGAAGGATTGATGGTATTACTTATGTTTTTTAACAAGCCATGTCTTTTTTCTAGCATTGGGAATTTTAGATATGGAAATAATTAAATTTTTCTCTTTTTCTGACTTCTGCAGGCCTGTGGGAACACCGTTTGAAGACGGTAAGGGCTCAATCTTGGTTCATCTTGTCTATAACGTGCTCTGGATTTGATTTAACTGCCCCCTGCACTGTTATTATTGTGGAGGTGCATTTTTCCATCAATCTATTTCAGTCTTCTGGGCAGTGTATTGTAAAAGTGATGGTGGATTAACTCAAACACATTTAAAAACATTCCAACACTTATAAATATATATTTTTAGAAAAGTACTATAGAGATTAAATGATGACCAACCGGATATCCAAGGTTCTTTAAAAAAAAAAAAAAAAAAAAAATCTGAAAAGGGTTTTTAATTCTCAGTTCAAGTCCTAGAAGTCCTTTTTTAAACAATTTTTTTCTTTTTTCTATGTAATTACAAGTGGACCTGCGCTAAATGAACTTACGGTGCCGTTTGCACAGTCATTTTCCCGAGGTTATGGCTCTGCACACAAACACATTTGCGAGTTGAGCTGCGTTTCACCCATTTTATACATGGCCTCCTAATTTCTATACAGTGCAGTGGAACAGTGACATACTTTTAATAAGGATACTTTTCTTATTTTCATAGATAACATAATGTGGACAATGTACACAAGTCACATAAAATAATTACAATAATGTTTTAACGCAGTGAAATACCTTCCAATGTAAATATACAATGGCATTCAGACATGTTGCCTAAGGTATTGATAAGTAGTAGAGTACAGTCCAGGAAGTCCAGTTTTATAAAGTAACAATGAATCCATGAATTTGAAGGCTTCTCAGAACACCAAAACACTGCACAGAGGTTTATAGTACTTTGATACAGGATTTTATAAATCATAGCCTATCGTAGCCTGACAAACCAGACCCACGTGATCAAGGTCTGGGATTCCCCATTGGCAGGGCTCAATCCAAGAGGCGGGATAACCGGTTGTCTTTCAAATTCCCGCTTCACGCAGTAGATTAGCGCTACAACCAACCAGAGCAAAGCAAAGCTAGTTGATGAATACCATTTTTGCTGTACCTTGTTGGAAAAACTCTTAACACATCTTCCTTTTTAAAAAATGACTTCAGTGCTTAACTCCAAGTCTTCCAGAGTCGCGGCCAAAGCCGATCCAAAAGACCACTGTTCGCCAGCAGCAGCAGCCATCTTCTTTGTTTTCAGGTAGCAGGGAATTCACGCAGAACCGTTGCAACTCTGCTGTCACTACGTTAAGCCCTCCTACCGACTCTACGTATACACGATTTGATTGGCCTGACCAGAATTAGTTTTTTCTAGCTCAAAAGGCAACGGAGAGTTGATCGACTGACTCTGGCTGCAAATTACATTTACTGCCGCTAGGGTGCGTCTAGATTTCTAGGCTACAGGTCGCGTGAAGAACAGTAGAAATACTGCATGTTCACCAGGAATGTGGATTTACATGTGTTTGGCTACTGCGCCGTGCCTTTGATAAATGACGTTGCATTACAAACTCTTTATACTCTTGTTGTTTTTTAACTGCAGTATATTCTGAACAATAGAAATTTGTAGACATTTGATAACATTGTATCATCGCTAAATTAATGATCTACAATACCCAATCGTTTTTGTCTAATGTGGATTTTAACACCCTAAAATGTAAAGCTGCAGGTCTGCTCTTTAACCTCATAATCAGGGATTTATTTCAATGGAAATTGAATGAACTAACACAACAAAAGTGTTTCACTGTCCAACAATGCAACAGACTCCACCATATGTTCAACACGTGTTACACAAAATTGAAATAAGGTAGATGTCATTGTATTTGGTTACATTTAGCTGTGGCTGGGGCCAGCTGTTCTTAATGTATTATATTGCATGCACGTAATGTATTCATCAAATTTTACTTACTTTGTGCATATAGCTCTTGTTGGTAACCTTGATCATGTATAAATCTGGCAGTTACGCTTTAGATAAATGGCTGACATCAGTACCCGTAACTGAGTAGCTGAACATCCAGTAGATGTGTTCAGTTGGCAACAAACTCTACGCAGCTCTGCTGTATAATACAGTACAAGAGACACACACACATATGTATGCACATATAGAGACTTTTTCTCATATACTCTTTTTTTGCTTGTAATTATGATTTAGGTCAGGCAAGAAAAGCGCTGACTCTGGGTTTATTGTTTTCTCTTCTCTAGTGAGGCTTCTCCCTTCTGTATTCTCCTCTTTAGGCTGCAGAGTCGACATCTCTGCCTGAGTGAAGGATTAGCTTCTCCTTCCAGTCGAGCCGGCTGTATTTTTAGTAATGAAATTGTTTCTCTCGCTTTCTCTGACCTACTCGATCCTTCACATCTGTAATCTCCTCACAAAATTATTTCACCTCACACTCTCTCTCCCCCTCTCTTTTGTGGTTCACTCTGTCTCTCGCCCTTCTCCTTTTACCCGCTCTCCCCCTTTGTCTCTCTGCAGGAACATTTAAGCTGCTGATAGAGTTTTCAGAGGAGTACCCAAACAAACCTCCCACAGTTCGGTTTGTCTCCAGAATGTTTCACCCAAATGGTAAGCGGTACAATTACCCTCACACACTGATTCAAAACGTTTTATTTTAAAATAGAAATAAATGCCTACCCCACTTTATTCATAACCAACGCCTACAGTTTACATTGGTGTATGAAGTACACTATTCTATTTTTGCACCGTTTGTGCCTCCGTTATCTCAAGGCTTCAAGTTCCTCCACATTCAAACCGTTTCCTCCCATTCTTCTCTTCTCCCAGTTCATAATTAAAATGAAGTAGGTTAGGTCAGCGAGTGTGTCAGTAAAGTCCACATGGAGTATATTTTTTTTGTATATGTTTGTACAGCCAACATAAGGGGTTTTGCAACCAGAAAAGTGTTCCATTTGGTTTTTGAACGGTTTGGGCTGTATGTTTTATCATTTAGTTTTACGTCTTGTATTTGCTGATTACACCAGATCGGTGTAAGGTCATTTCATATACTGGGGACTTGCAGTGTTTTTCTGTGCTGTAATGCTGTAGTCAACTGCAATGTGAAAACACAGCAAGTGTGTGTCCTTTGGAATATACTACCAGCTTGAGAAACTGCAATTGTCCCCAGGATTCCTCTTCACCTTCTCTTTTGTTTAAAAAGCATCTGTTCTTTCAGTCTGAGTAGAGAATGGAGAGAAATCTATCTCTGTGACACTGACACAGAGACATCCTAACTGGTGGTGTGACGTTGGTCGTAATGGTCGGAAGCGTGGGAGTGATTTCTCTCTTGTTTACCAGTTTATGCAGATGGCAGTATTTGTTTAGACATCCTTCAGAACCGCTGGAGCCCCACATACGATGTGTCGTCCATACTCACCTCCATCCAGGTTGGTTGGTTTAACTCTTTACACAAAGCTCTGTGTTAACATGGGCCCATTTTTTCTTTTTTTTTGCACTGCACTTGCTTCAGTCTGTTATTGGATGCAACTCAACTGCTTGTGTGAATACAACAAATACAATCATTTTCCAACAATTCAAATAATCTGTCCTGGTTATTTAATGCTGATAAGATCAGGTGGATATTTTTTGTTTATCACTTTTCTAACATTTTTCCGCCAGTCGTTGCTGGATGAGCCAAACCCCAATAGCCCGGCCAACAGTCAGGCCGCACAGCTCTATCAGGAAAACAAGAGGGAGTACGAGAAGAGGGTGACGGCCATCGTGGAGCAGAGCTGGGTGGACGTCTGAGCTTCCCTCATCTCCACCAACCTCTCTCCATCATCCTTTTAGTCTTTCATTTTTACCTCATCAAGAAAAAACAGCAACCATATTGGAAGTACTCAAGTGCCACCCTGAAAAAAGGAATTAAAAAAACAAAAACATCAAGAGAACAACCAAATCAGAATGGACATTAACTTGCTTTTCAATACATTTAAGGATAAATAGGGAGGGGAAATCAATCTTATATTTGTGTTTTTGTCCTAATTTTACTTTTTTTATTGCATGATGTGAAATAAGTTATTGCTAACATAATTTGTAATATATATTCGTTGTTTGGTTGGATTGAGGCTGTTAATGTTTAAGTTTGGGGTTTTTTTCCTCTTTTTTTGTAATGTCTGCTGGTGTGCACACAACTTGACTGTTTTGGAAAGGGCAGGTTGATGACCAAATCCGCATATTTTGAAGAATAACAACCCAGAATATGCCTTTCAGAGTCACTATCATTGTTATTCTCCAAAGTCAGCCACAGATGCAGCTTATAAAGAACTATTTCTGATCTGTTCCAGCATATCTGTTATTTTAAGAGACACCGTAGGTTTGGGCTTACAGACGTCACAGGCTGCAACAGCGCCAAGTCTCCCTTGCACTGGTGAATCATGACTCCCTGGCAAAGCAGCTCTGAGCTTTTATTCCATCGTTTCTGCTCCAAGGTAGAAGAGTAGGTTGGAGAGGGAGTGCTATGGGAAAGTAAATATTAACACCAGGATGGGACAGGATAAACGTGGACTGTGGATCCCAACGTGGAGAACAGGCTTAGTAGAAGAGGACGTAGGAATTCCGGCTGAGCCAAGGAAATACTGTATTCACTAAAATCATTTAATTTTTCTTAAGTTAGCTAAGTGAGTCCATGTTCCCACTGCTGTCCTTTGCCCCCCGTGTCTTTCTTTATTAAATGTAATCAAAATGTGTGTAGAGCATCGGAGCCCCTGAGCTCAGGAGTTCAACAGTACTTTTAAGATTTTCTTGAATGGTGGTGCTATATCATTTCTATTATGGTGCATTCGTGGCTAACAGGGCTTAGACGACAGCGGTAGCAAGCTGCGAAGGAGACCGGCAAATAGAATCAGGGTGCCGTTGGTAAAAAAAAAAATAAGAACATGATTTTCTTCTACAATATGTTTTGTTACAGTCTGCTGGTTTTCTGTAATACACCTTTGTTACATTTCATTATTTAACTCCGAAAAAGAAGATAAATGCAGAACTAGAGTTGAACTGTTGTCAGCTCCCTCTGCTGACAGCTCATCTTAGAACTGCGCCCACGTGGTTTTCCAGTTTCATCCACCACAGAAAGCAAACGACTTTCAAATGCTTTGTTGCCTGTGACGGTCGTAAATGAAGAGTCAGTGCTTTTGAGCCTTCTCTTGAAATGACACAGCTGACATATAAATTAACAAATGAGCAGAGGATATAAGCAGTGCAGTCCAGTCTTTTTTGCTCTAAAAGAAACATTAGCGGAAATGAATTTGCATGCAGTTTCAAGAGTGTGAAATCACCTGTTTTGTTTGTTTCTGATACCCTATTAAAAGACCGCTTGAGTATAGTCATTACTTCACCCTGCCCAAATCTAGCTAAATAATACATGGAAAACAGTCATCATAAAACAAAGTGTACTCTTTTCTGAGACAGTAAAGTTCATATCGTGGCTAGTGACTTATTTCACTTAAAAAGCAGAAGGGATATGTTATAAAGATTTTGTGAATTAAACAAAAATATGTATACTTATAAGAATATGCTGTATAAACATAATAAAACACATTTTTCAGAGTTTGAGACAGTTTTTTTTCTCTGTTCTTTTGACGGTGGGAAATTGTTCTAACTCTTTTGTCCTCACGGTTTCCTGTAGTACAGTAACAGTCACTATGGTGAAAAGGTGATGAGTAATTAGAGGAAAGAGTTCTGCTCTGTCAATGCTTGTTCAGTTCTATTTGTGAGAAATTGTTAAAACCAACCCAATCCTTTTCCAATTTTAATGTTTAATATAATTTCCTTTCTGGTCATAAGGGTTGGGTTTGTGCTCGGAAGTATTTATCATGTTCTTTTGAGAAGGAAAAACTCTGCCAGCAGATGAATTCAAACATGAAGATTAAGTATTAAAGTGCTCATATGCTAATTTTCAGGTTCATAATTGTATTTAGAGGTTGTACCAGAATAGATTTGTTTATTTTCAGAAAACACCATATTTTTGTCATACTGCAGCTCCTCTTTTCACCCTGTGTGTTGAGCTCTGTTTTAGCTACAGAGTGAGGCATCGCACGTCTGTTCCATCTTTTTGGGAGTTGCATATGCACAGTAAATACCGCTAGCTTGTCAGTGGCTGACCATGAGGGCGTGCTACGCTAGCAGTTGACGAGCATTATAACGTGTTACAAAGTAACAGAGGTAATGGCTGGACTACAACAGAGCTGTTTGTGAACAGTGTTTTCTCTGGAAGATGGTAAGTCACTTTGGGGGTTTTCACTTTGTAAACCTATAACGTGAATAAAAAAGATGAAGGGAGAAAGCATAATATGAGATGCAAAACCAACCCGTAACTAAGAAAATTACAGAAATGTGCTGCTTTGTTCTAGTTTTGTTAAGACCATGAGCTTTGCGGTAGTGATATGTCCTAAGTTGTTTGATTACTCAGAAAGTCTAACGGCACAGAACCACTATGATCTGTCTTGGAAAATACAAACAAAAAATACAATCCATGAGAAGAAAGGAAGTTATTTATTGTGCTAAACACATGACAAAATTGTGTCATCTTTCATCTAAAATTTCTTTTTAAAAACAATACAAAAAACAATGATTACGCTTTAAAAAAAAAAAAAGTGTAAAAATGGATGAGCAGTGAAGCTCCCACACTGTCAAAGACATCTTTGTTGTGTCTATACAATAAAATGCAGAATAACACAATATCTCTGCTTTTGTTAATAAAAAGATTTTTGATGTGTACACTCTGATCATATCAATTACCATCACGGTGTTGCAATCTTACACTGTTTAGAAACAGTGTAAGATTGTAACAGCACGTGAAAAGTGGCCCGACTTGTTAAAAGCACAGCCTGTATGCACAGAACAGCTGAGTCCCATCAGGCTTCAGGCTTCATCCGACACGAACAGAAGGGTTAATGTCGGTCATCGACCCTGTGATGAGAAGAAAAGAAAAGAGGAATAAATGAGGGATTTTTCCTGTCAACAAATCTGTGTGTGTGCATGTGTGTCCACAAACGTACCTGTTGCTTCTTCATAATCTCATCTCTTGTCTTGAAGACCGGTGCGTCCTCCACCACGACGCCTTCAGCCATTTCCTTCACTTTCTCCAGGAGCTCTGTGCTATACCTGCCATTAGTGGAAGGAAACGTTAATATTCGTACCCACAACGATTCAGCATCATTAATTCATCTGTGGTTCACGTAGTTTCCTAAATGATAATAGTGTACTAAAAACAAGGGAGAATATTGCTGAAATTGATGCCAGATTGATGCACAGAGCATTAAAAGATTATAATTGTGGTTATTGATAAATGAATGTAGCTATAATGATAAGCTGACTAAGAGAAAGTTAACCAAAATAATTCATTATGATTGTCATATCTTAAGTGCCTCCATTTTTTAGAACATTATGAATAATGTTTGCTTTTATTATGCATTTATGAAAATCGGCCTCTGATCTTCGATCGGCCGGGCTATAATGCAACAATTGTTAAAGTTATTGCAGGACTGCCCATCCTTAAATCAAACAGCACTGTGCATTTGATGCTAAATTAACATCGGTCAGTAAGTCATTATATCTCAAATATCACTAGTGGAATCACAAATCCAAACCTCCACTGACAACTGGCCGTGGACAGCTTGTGTCATATCATAATCTTTTTCGTTTTGCAAAGACAGCCTTGATTTAAAAATGGAGACACGGTCTTCATCTTTCTCATCTGCGGTTTGATTTGAGAGAAGTGCAGCCTGGGGCCCATTTGTTTTCAGGACGCAGCGGTGAGCCCGTTATGAGATGAAGAAGATTGTGAACCCAAAACATCCAACACAAGGTGAGTTTCGTGACTTCTCTGACGAGTTTGGCAAATCTATTTAAGGTGAACACAAACGGCTCAGACGTTCCGCTCTACTCGATACATTACGGGTTAATGTAGCTAAGAGAGAGCTGCGGAGGTTATAATCTCCTCCAGCTCCGGAAAGAAAGCAACAAAGACCTGCTAGCTAGATAAGGGCGCAATTGTGCTAAACTGTAGCGGTCGCGAGAGCACGTTGTGTTTACGCACCGACAGCCGAGGAAGACGTTGTTGGCCCAAACCATGGACAGGGAGATCAGGTGGTCCAGATGCGGGTCTTCAAAGTCGCTTATGTTCCGTAGGATGAACTCCCTCCTTGCCTGCCAGTGTTTTTCACTCTCCCAGTAACCTCGAAATGTTTCTACCTGGTCAGCCAAAGCTCTGTTTTGCTGAATAAAATCCTCCACGTCCAGGTTAGCCATCTTGCTTTTTCCTTGAGTAGTCAACAAAGGCCACTTCCTGTCTGCGAAGTGGGTCCCGGAAAAGGTTTTTCCCTTTGAACGTGTTTTTAACAGCGCCACCCAGCGGTAGAGTTTCGAGCTGCATCTGACCCGAACTGCCCTCTTGCACAGGGGCTTCGCATTGGTTATTGGTTGTAGTCGTTTGGATTTCACCTATTAAAGGTGCAACATGCTAATTCATCAAATGAAGAGATTATGGTAAAAATAAATAACAGACCATTGGCAGTAATCGCAAAGTGGAGCTGGAAAGGCAAAAGATAGATAGATAGATACATACATACATAGATACATACATACATAC
>NC_045745.1:15221850-15222520 GCF_008692095.1 Etheostoma spectabile | reverse complement strand
CATACATACATACATACATACATACATCATTACCGGATGACAAACAAATCTACATGAATAATATGGATAATAAAGGAAAAGATACTAAACAAAATAAAAAATTCACATGAATGTATTAAGGGATGTATAAGCATGAGCCGCTTGCAGTAACAGGGCAATTATATTGTGCATTAGGTGCTCTATAGTAAGGTGTAAATAGTGCAAGCAGTAAACAGTGGGCCAGTGGACAGTCAGTAGATAACTTTTGTTATAGGAGGTAGTGGAAGTGGTGGAGAGGCAGACAAACTATGCAGGGAAGTCTGTCTCTCCTTTTCTCTTTTGTGAGTCGTATGGCCCTGGGGACAAATGACTTCCTCAGTCTGTCCAGTTGTGCACGGCAGTGTGCGTAGTCTTGAGCTGATCATGCTTTTCTGCTTTGTGAAAAGCCTATCCACCCCCTCCAACCCCAAAAGAAAATAGGTCATTTTCATCATATGGGGAGATCCCATGGCAAATTTGAAGTTATTGAAATAATTGTTGTTAAGAAAATGACTGTATCTTAATTTGTATGTTGCTGAAATATGATATGTACTTTTTGACACTGGCTGTGCCCATGGCAACTTACCTTGGCTTTACCAAACTTGCTCTATACTGTACATAGTATATTTGAAAAAGTAGTGTATATATATAT
>NC_045745.1:15216995-15221840 GCF_008692095.1 Etheostoma spectabile | reverse complement strand
TTTATGAACAATTCTGCAAATACTACATAATATCTTTTGACAAAGAGTTTTATCACTTTAATAGACTGGCAGCCTCCAATTAGAAAAGAACCTGGTGCCATAAATGTTTTGTGCATTGTCCCTTTTAAATAAACAATAACATTCAGTTTTTTTGTATAATGTCAAGATGTTAAAACTAATACAAACTTAAATAACAAAAGTTGATTTTTTGTAAGAAACCATAAAATATGTTAAGAGGGTAGTGCCAGAACTGCTTTAAAGAAGAAATGATGTGTTAAGAGTGCACATTATCAACTCTCACGATATGCCTTTTTTGCAGCAGACATTTTGATTTTGAAACTTATACTTTTAACAGTGTCTCTTTCCATTTAAGTGTCCCAGTGAGCCAGACCTGTGAGTGAGTGTGTGCATAAATCCCAGGAAGAAGCTCACCAAAATGGAATACAGCCACCCATCACTAGTTAAAATAATTACATTTATGCTTTTCCTGCCACGATATATCAAAATGTATGTTGTGAAAAATGCCTATTTGGATGTTGTAGTCTATTATAATTGAAGCAGTGGCCACTCACTGCCATTGGCTAACTGCAGACGGTACGTGAACTAACACAGCTTCAGGCTTCCGAGGCTTCTTCCTTCCCCCCTCCAGCTTGATCTCTCTGTGTGTCTTGCTTTGCCAGAAAATCTAAAATTCACAAAGTAAGTAGTGTGGTTGTGAAGTGTCTGCAGCACGCATGTACACACACACACACACACACACACACACACACACACACACTTTCATTTTTTGCCTCCTTCTCACTTGAGCGACATATCTCTCTTTCTCCGCACTTGACCAGTCTGCCAGGAAGATGCTTAGAGAGAAACACTGGACTTTTAACCTCCAGTCTTTGTAAAGAGGCTTATGAACAGTCATTCAGACTGATAGATATGCACAAACACACACCCAACACACACACACACCACATACACAACACATCACACACCACACACACACCACACCACACACACACACACACACACACACACACACACACACACACACACACAACCTCCTTTTATTTTGGCTACACAGATATGTGAACAAACCGCTGCGAGATTCTCCATCTTCTAACTCTCACTCACACACGCACACACACAGCAGAGGGGGATTTGGGGCTTGTTTTGACATGAAGTCATTGATATGCAGAGGGATTCCAGAGGAAAGCAAGCCAACATGAAGTCAGACAGATAGACGTACAGACCACCTCACTGCTCTGTCGCTGGTTTTGTTTCCACAGCACAAACAAAACAATTTAACTGTAAATTATGTCAAGATGTCTTGAGACCATCATCGTAATAGCCATAACAAATAAGAGGAATAGAATGAAGGGCTTGGCCTCTATGATTTGCTGTGAATGAATTAAGTAAATATTAACAAAAACAATGTTGACAAGTCCCCGTTACCTGTTAGCTTTACATTCTGCATGGGAAATAAATAATCACGTAGAGAGGGTCTATTAAAGAATTATTCATATTGAATGGAACACATGCACACGATTGAGAAGATGGTCATTATTAATAAAAAGTGTAACCTTATGATATTCTTTTAAAAAGGTTGATTACTGTTTTATAGGTATGCAAATTGTTACATTTGACACACAATGCATAAGTAACCTCCTACAATGGATTATGTCAACGTATTTGGTTTAAAAGAAAAGAACAAGGCTTGCCAACAGAGCATCTTTTCATAGCATCTCACCTGAAATCCCTTTCAAAGCAGTTGTGAAGGAACAGTGAAGCCGCAGCCAAAGATAAACTGAGCAAGTTGGAACAACGGTCGAACATGCAGGGATGAAATACTGTCTGTACAGAGCCAGACAGGAGTTTCTTTAATGTGCAACCTGACAAGAACATTGATGAGAACGGATAAAAGAACGGTCTCACCTTTAGAAATACACTGCATTCATTCTCCGCATGTAAAGGCCAAAACACCAAGCAGTCGGCCAAGATTAATTTGTTATGCATTTGTGACCTTCTTGCTGTAGATTTAAACATCTAAGCATTCATTTGAACTCACTTTAAAAAGTGACATGTTGCTCACACACAAAAGAAACTATTTCAGCTTTGTCAGGTATTTTAGGTTAATTTCATCATTAAGGCAACCAAAAAAACCCAGAAGAACTATACTTAAATTTGACAAAAATCCCTGTATGATGAATCAGTCAGACTACAGCAATACGTGTTTCTGTGCATTAGCAATAACTTTGTTGAAAAAATGTCTCTGTTGGGTTTTTAACTTATTCCACTCTTAAACTTCTCCCGCATACTTCTGCTTCATCCTGTTTTCCATGGAGCTCTGAACATAGTAATTCTATTTTCATGGAGTGTCAGTTTACTGTAAGTGGTTAGAAAACTTCTTCCCAACAGGCCAAACTCTCCTGATGCTCTGAGTCAAGTGTTTTGCTAACACGCCACAGAGAGAGGAGACATTAACAAACCCAATTGGCACAGGAACGTGATGCTGTCTGACTCTTCCCTCTGCACACTGGACCTGTGTGCATGCCCATAACCTCTGTGTACTGAAACAACATTATATTCTCACGTTAGGTGCACATATATGCACATATGTACACACATGAACACACATTCATTTATTAACCTTTTGTTTACCTAACCATCCTTTACACTAAATCCCAGCTCTAAACTAGTTTCTGTAAGAAATGTTCTCTTCTCATACATTTTTTCAGTCCAACAAAGACAAGAAGACACACAAGTAAGCACACATAACAACATAACAACACACTTTCACCTCTTCTCAAATTCCCTCAGAAAAACCACCAGTGGCACTCCTGAGTATGTTATATTTTGGGTAGCTTCCAAGTCATACAAGTCACCGCTTTATTGAGTGAACTAACCCATTAAGTTTATGACCTCACTCTCCCCCTCTGAGCCTGAAATATACACTGATGCTGAAATAATACACTGCATTCCAGCCAGCGCTGGCAGACAGTGTTCTTGATGAGTCACCTAATGTATGCTTACTCAGGAGAAAACTATAATTGGGAAACACAAAGACAACAGGTAGCCCTTTCAGCTGGAGTCCTGGGGGAGGGCCAACGAGAAAGGATTAACCCACTCTGCAAAGTGTCTGTGGATATCAAGGTTACTGCAAGGAGAATGGGGTTGTTATAGATCACGGTAAACCTTTCATGGGTGTAGAACATAACGAGATGTGTGTATATCGGGATATGGCAGAGTGTAATTCACTGAGTGCAGAGACTTCCAATGAACTCCTCTGAAGCTGACTCAGACTGATGAACAGTTAACTATATATATATATATATATAGTTATATATATAACTGTAACTATATTCAATTCCTGTGCTTCAACTCAGGTCTGGTTCAGTTTTCTACTAATTCTACAATTTTTCTAGAAGTAGTTCTACTACTAACTAAAAAGGATGTTAAATAGTGTGCAGGTACCTTTGATTAATGTTTTTTTTCTTAGTCCCAAGAAACAAAAAACAGCATCAATGATTGATGTTTACGTTCAAGTGACAAATAGCTCTCTACAATGGCTACAGGATTTGACTATGTGACTATGTGGCTAAATGATTTATATAGATTATTGTATAGATTTATTATAAAGTTTTTTTTAAATGCCACGACTGCTCCATAAGTACCATGATATTTCCCAAATAATGTCATAAGTCGTGTTTGTGGCTGAAGTTAAAACCTCAAGTTGGAAATGGTATTTTCACTGTAACAACTAAAATACATTACATCCTACTTCCTGTTCTGTACTTTCTAATCTTCCTGTTTATATTATTTCCTGTTCGCACCCACTCTAATGGCAGATGAAAACAAATATTTTCCTCATTTTGAAAAAAACTGCTTCTTGATCTAATATATCTGATCTACAGTACACTTAATGAGCTAAGGTAGGCCACAACTTTTAACTGTCAACTTCTAAATTTTATGTATTTAGATGCCTTTTTTGTTTTTCTCTTCAGTTTTTCTCTTCTTCCTTCTGTGAATCTAGGTTCGGTGTTGTTTTGTGTAGAATTTCAATGTCTGGAGACGTCTTGTTGAGTGAAGGTTAAAAAATAAACTTCTAAATCAAGACACAAGCTGTCTAAACCACTTCAGAAGTTATAGAAGGCTAAAAACAATATTGTAATTAAGTAGGAAATGCAAAAGATTGACTGCAATGGCACTGCTCCGCTTGCCAGATCAATACCATCTATGTAAATCCTGATGGTAAATTATGCTTACACCCTACATCTATTTTAGTTGTGAGTCTTAGTATGAAATTAGCCACCTATGACGGAGGAAGAGCATCTCTAAAACTTGTGGAAAAGGCATTGTCGTTTGCAGCAGGACTATCAGAATCAGGCTGCACATGACATTGCATCGACTTTAGTTTCCCATAGAGCAGGGGTGCTTACATTCTTTAAGCCTGGGACCCAAGTGATAAATGCAGCCTGTCACCCTGGGACCCAGACTAATTAAAACTAGTTCTCTTGACATGTAGGGATGCAGGGATGCTGGAGCAGTAGGGCCTGTCAGCTATTTTAGGTCCTGAATCCTGACCTGTTGTTTAAAAAAATGAGGATATATACCTGTCTTTTGGCCTAATTGAAGTTGACATGGATATTGTGGTCATGATACAGTGCATGCATCTTCTCAGTGCACCCACGCAAAACCTCCACACAGCTGCCTCTGGACGAATATTTGTTGTCATCTCCTTGTTGTCATCTCCGTATTCACTTATTGATCTTATTTACTGGAATGTGTGGTTATGAAAATCAAATGCAACCTATGTCATGGAAAAATAGTGTGTTGGCTGATGCTGTGTGTGTG
>NC_045745.1:15199295-15216985 GCF_008692095.1 Etheostoma spectabile | reverse complement strand
TGTGTGTGTGCGTGCATGCGTGCTTATTTGTCATCCTTTGGACAACAAAGGAAGAAAAATACGGAAACGTTTGGAACTAATTAACTTGACTGGAGTATTTCAAAGCAAACAGACTCCAAAGTCCTAATGTAATGAAGAGAATTAAACTTGAAGGGGATCACACATTTTGTATTTGCCCTCTTTGTGCTTTTTGACACAGCTCTGCTACCGTTACTGTCTTTAAATCAAATATGAAATTTGAAAAGTCAAGTTAGTGTGATGGTTTTACCATCGAAACATGACGTGACACATGAGACAAATAATGTACCATGGCAAAGTTACCGAGGTCACTGACATCCATATGTAGTACGTTTTGGTGTTGTGGTATTTGTCATGTATAAATGGTACCTACTGTTGTACTTAAATAATACTACGACAACACCATGATATGCCATGCAACATATGGCATGTAACTCGCTGTACAATTGTGCACAAATAAGCCTTTTCCACAGAAGACATTTTAACATGTCACAATAGGAAACGGTGAATTGTAAATAAAAGAATCCATGATGTCTGAATTCCATTTTGCTGCTCCGTTTTTTTTTGTGTGCAGACTGCAGTTCACTGCAGTGTGATGTTTGTGAGCCAGGTTGGCAAAACATTAGAAACACCTCCCAGTACAATGCAGTCCAGTTCAACACCACTGCAAACTACAACCACATACTTATTATATTAGTAATAAAAATACAGTCAAATTAATATCTCTTTTGTGGCTGGTTTGGTAGAGCAGGTGCACAAATATGGAGGTTGACTCCTTGACACAATGGTCGCAGGTTCAACTCCAACCTTTTGCCCTTTGAAGCATGTCAACATCTCTTTGATGGGGTTAATCCAAAAAAACAACATTCTTATCTTTGTAAAGGAGGTAGAAGGTATGGCTGAGGTGCCGGATTGCATTAGATTTGACATTTTTGTAAGAACTTTACACTGAACGTAGCTATATCCTAACAAAGCAAATTTAGTGAATATTAGTATCATCACAAATTTAGGCTACAAGGCAGTGCGTTGCTGTAAACAGTCAGAGAGGAACACAGTAACAGTTCAAGTCAAGTCAAAGTCATCACTATTATTTTAAACATTTTATCCTGCAGTACAAATAGTTATACTTAGGACTGAACACCACTGACAAGGTGTCCTGTCAAGAGACAGAATCTTAAAAAGCCATGTGGCTCAAAACTTGCAAAATACCTATGTAATACTTCAACTAGTCTACTTTCTCTCTACATTTATTTGACAGCCATACTTACGGGTTCCTTTTTTTCATTACTTCTATTCTAAATACTGCTTCCACCGCTGCTTAACAACTTTATATAGATGACGCACTATATACACTTTATACAGGCTATGTTAAATGCTTTAACTAACTGTAAATATTATAACTTTCTCTGACGCAAATATAGTATTATGATCTTAGGTGAAAATATGTGACCTATTTTACTTCTATAAAAACAACCCCTTTCCCCCATGAACTTATACAAATGAATAAGTTCTTTTCAATGATGGAAAGTTTGGCGTCAAACTTTAACAATATTATTGAATATTTCTGGTATGTAGATGATATAGTCACGTTTTCTAACTAATTTTAGGTCGTACAGAACAAAAAAAGAATCCATAGATGTTGCTTAAAGTTTGGCCAAGATTATATTATTCAAAGATATTAAGTCAACATGTTGGCAAAATAAGGACCATACATTTTACACATAGAAAAATGGAAACCTCTGTACAGTGCAATGTAATCTAATACAACAACCTTGTAATAAATCCAAAATATTAACTTTTGGTTGAGACTCACTTTTACATGGTGTTGAGGCTATAGCTTGTGATGGTATTGTCTTACAAATCCAGTCATATAGACCAGTAGCAACAGACTCATTAGTTAATTTACTTACTTATTTACTAATGTCTCAAAGTGAATGTATGTTGCATCTTTAACAATGTAACAATCAAATGCTCAATCCAATGCTAAGAAAGGCTCTGCAGCTGTAAACCCCCCAAAAAAGACTACAACTCCTTTTTGACCCAGATCTGGGTGGATCTGCTTCCTAAATAAACAATGTGTGCATCTCATCATCAGACAGTTAATTCTATTCCCTCACATTAGAAACGACCATGGAGAGGGTCACAGGCTGTTTCCTCAAGGGACGCTGCCTAGCTTCGTTATGTGGTGGAGGAGGAGGAGGAAGAGGAAGGGAGGAAAAACGGTGGGATGCTGCTGTTGCATTTGAATGTGTGCCAAAGACATCCCTCCTCTGTGTCCTTCACCACCTCATTTCACTTTGTGCCAGACAGCATCACACCTTCTTTTCCTCGTTCTCTCCCCCTCTATCTACACTTTTTGAGTGACACCTGATATAGCTCATATGAGCGTTTGTGCACCTGACATTCTTGCCTGTGTGCATGGGGTTTTGTGTGTGTGTGTGTGTGTGTGTGTGCGCAATGCAAGTCTGTGTATTTGATACAAGTAGAATTGTCCCATTTGTTAATCTGAATGACCTTAATTTTAGTCTGCCTCGTGGCTCGGCATGTGTAGCCTATTGACCAGACATTTCAGATACAAAAAAGCTGAGCGAAGATGAATTACAACAGTTGAGATGATCTGCTGTCTTAAAAGCTGCACAGACTTAATGAGACGGGGAATTTCATGGGGAATGAAGACTAAAGAAAGTAAGAGGAAATGTATTCCTGCTTGATAACAGGCAGAGGACAGTGATTTAGAGACAGTGGATGGTAGTAGATTACGGATTGATCAAACACCCTCCTCCCCTTTTAAATATAGATTTTAGAGAAAATGTGGAGGAAGGTAATTTACTTGCCAACTATTCCCTGAAGATCACTGTGAGAAAATCAATCACTGGTGGAGAGATATTATCACTTACAGTAAAGTGCAACTACAGGCCTTCACTAAAACTGAAGCTCCAGCTGCCAATTATTTTGACAGCAGTTATTGAAGAGGGTGAGTTAGGCATCACCTTTAAAAATAGGAGAAGGGACTGAGATTCAATTTGAAAAAAAGGCTATGAATTGCAAGTTGTGGATAAGTTTGAATTCTAACTCAATTCTTCCTGCAAAGGAGTCCACTCAGTCAAAGTCAACATAAGACATTGTTTTTAGGTGATTTTGAGTAGAAAAGATCCCTTTTTTCAGAAAACAGAGTAGTTAGCCCTACCTTGTGAAAACTTGCAGCCTAGAATTTGCAGATATTTCTCAAATCGATTCACTTCTTTATTTGTGCAATTACTCTTTCAGGGGTTTAAATAAATATTCATTTAAGTTTAGAACATTCATCTTATAAAACGGATGTGCTGTGCATTGCATGATTGAGTCCTCCATTCATAAATAAACCAAGGCTTTTAAATTATTTTCAGAAACAAGTTTTCTTTTAAACTGGCGACTTTTTTTGCCACACGTAAAATAAGAATAGATTATAATCACTGGCACCGGATACGGCTTTTTTATGTCTTATTTCAACACTTTCTGCCACAAAGTAAGCAGTAGCCTCTGACTGACAGAGAATCGGCAGGTGAAGGCTCAATGCCCATCCTCTCCTCTCCGAGGCGCAGTAATCTAGCATTTCAGAGTAGGAAGTGCAGTTTGCGGTTACAGTGAATTGAAAGTACGCCATAAATATGGCGCCAAAAGAGTTTTCAAGCTGATGATAAGAGCTGATTTTTCTCTGTGTTGTCTTTTTTTTTCCTGGGGGGTGGGGGAATAGGTAGCAAGACAAGACCCGTCTGTGCATTTGTGCAGAGAGCGGTGTGTGCACGTCCACCGGTAGACGAGTGGAAGCGAGGCAAGGCAGCAAGTGAAGAGCTCAATTATTTTTGAAGGAGGGACGTTGCGAAACTGGCTTGCAATCTTTTCTGACTCATCGTTTGGAAATAAAGAATCCTTTTCTTTTTTTTTCTTCTTCTTTTTACTCCTCCTCTTGCTTCTCCGTCCCTTCCTCCTATAATACCGCTGGCACCCGAGAGGAAAACATCGTCGGGGTTTGACACCACGTTTAGGCTGCTTTTGCAAAATGCGACATGCTTTCCTGTGAGCGGTATGTTGTGCGCACCTCGCAGCCTGCTAACCCGTGAACAGCAGCAGGACCAGCGGCGGCACCTCTGTGTTTGTTGTTGTTGACTTGTAAAGGCAGCAACAACTCAGCCTGGCAGCCGCTTTTGGATTTTTATTTCGGATTTGGACTCGGTGGCCGGTCTTCGCAGTGCTGACGCGCTGTCAACACGCACCGTGAAGGGGAAGGGAAGGGAAGGGACAGTCCTGTCACCCAACGTGGATTGTGATCCGGGGCTGTTAAGCGGCACTGCTAGTAGCCTGCCAGGGCACTGAGTGGGCAAACCGAACTACTGCTAAACCCTCCGCTGTAAAACTACATGTGCCTGGCTCCCAATGATCTCCTAATCTCTGGGAATCGCTCGCCGTCCGGGACTGTGGACGTCTCTGCATCCGACGCTGACTGCGATCAAGGTAAAATAATGACCACTAATAAGCCGATGGAAACGATAAAATGTAACAGTGGGAGTGTTGCAGGACCGCTAAAGTCCACTTTGCTGCTGCTGCTGCTCTGCAAGTGCTATCAGTGCTAGGCTAACAGCAGGGCAGCAGATCTGTACGCACTTTTGCAGCGGGCTTGTCAGTCCCAGTCAGCGGCAGGGACGCTGTCGCCTGAGCGGTGCATGTGGGTCAAGGAGAGGGTTAGGCTAACGTTATGTGTTTTTAACGTTATGTGTTGCAGGGAAGGAAAGACAAATAATTCTTTGAAGCCAGAGCCCTGTGCAGGCAGGGAGATGAACCGGGTTAACTTGACCATGTTGTGTAGACAGTCTGCAAACGTAACGTGAACGCGCCCGGTGGGAATCAAGTGTGCGAGCGGGTAGTTGGAGAGTGTCCAAGTGGGGTTATTTTTGCGCGTAATTGCGACAAATAGGGCCATTTGCAGCAGCGTAGCGAGGAATGTGAGTTGTGACTTGCAGGCGAACGTGAATGCTGAAACACACACACACACACACACACACACACACACACACACACACACACACACACACACACACACACACACACACACACACACACACACACACACACACAGGGGGATAGGATATGATATGAAGTTGTGTGGACAGCAGCAGGGCTGGGTGCAGGGTGAAGGCACCAAAACGTTCAAACGTCTCTGGAGGTTTTGCAGGTTCCTGTACTCCTCCGTAACAGGGACGAAAGGAAACCAGGGGGAGCAGCACTGCTTTTAGGAAGGCTGAGCACGCAACCACACATACACACATCAAGGAATTAGAGCAACTCTGCCTCATTCACCCTCTCCTCCTCCTCCTCCTGCTTCGTGCTGTGCAGATCTAGCTGTCTTTAGAAGAGGGGGAGTGGCTGTTGTTTACCTCCTCAAAGTCATAGCTGTATCTGTGGATTGGGTGAGTGTTGCATCCTTAACCTGTAAAACAACAACAACAAAACAAGGGCTTTGCATGTGGATGCAGATGATGATGATGCTGGAAATCAGTTGTGAGCAGGATTAATATGATGTTAATTGGGCATTTGCCTCCGGTGTGATTTCAGCAGCATGTTGTGGCCACCTACTCTTCATAATTTCCTGGAGAACCTCCTGAGGTATAATATGTCTGCCTATTAGTGCTGATAATTAACAGATGCAAGCAATATATCCAGATTTAAAAAAGAAAAGAAAAAAAGAATTTGATGGCACACGTGAAGCTGAACTGGCTGTAGCCTTGAATCAATTAAACTAAAATCGTCTGGGGACTTGTTAAATGTTCCCAGTTGTGACAGCAGCCCCCCTCTTCCATCATCTCTTACACACCACACCACACACACACAAACACACCACACACACACACACACACACACCCACTTCACAAAACTGTGCCTCTCTCTAAACACATATTCAGTAAGATGCACAGAACCATGCTCTTCAAACTCTCAACAGTAACACACACACACACACACACACACACACACACACACACACACACACACACACAAAACCCTCCTCCTCCTGCTGGGTATGAAACCGGAGATGAGTCATGGTGTGTGGGGGCATAACAACTCTCTCTCTATCCCTCTATCCCCCTTCTCTGTCTTTCATATCTTTCCTGATGCAGTGCTATCTTGTTTTCCCTCATTCTCTCTCCCTCTCCTACTCCCCCTCCCCTCTGTCCCTCGAGGCTCGCCTCTCTCGCCTAGAGACAGTGGTTGTTTACAATGCAAGCGAACAGGGATGAGAACTGTTTTCATTTTGCTTCCGTTTTATTTTTTAACAGCCCTCCTGCCATCCAATCATCCATGTTTGAATCCCTCATTCCTTATCCATCCCTTTACTTTTTATCATTTTTTTTCCTTCCTTCTGTTTCATCTTTTCATCCATCCATCACTCTCATCTTTTTCCTCCTCGTCTTCTCATCATCTGTCGAACAAACTTTTACTGTAATTTCTCTCATCATCTGACTTAGGAGCCAGGTCAAATGTGTAGGTGACCATATGTATACACTCTCCCTGTAGAGCATGTCACGTGAAACTTGAGCATGTAGACGTTTTAAGCCTCACATGTGTACATACTCACACGTGTGTGTGTGGGTGGGGGTGTAGCGTGTGTGTGTGCGTATTTGTGTCTGCTGCGTTAAGCGGCGAGCTCGGATTGGCTGGAAAAGGGGGTAAGGACCCCCACGTGGTGTGTTGTATTGCATTAGCTGCTACGTAGTGAAGAGGAGGAGGAGGAGGGGTGTTGTTCATGAATGGACCACCGACGTCATGTAAACTGTGCCCTCAATCCCTCACACATGCCCCCCCCATGTGCACATACATGTTGTTACACACATTGCTAAAGAAGGCTGCAGGGGGTGTGTGAGTGTGTGAGAGTGTGAGAGTGTGAGAGAGAGTGTGTGTGTGAGATGCAGAAATACGTGTCAGATAAGGATGGGAATCAACTGTGTGTGTGTGTGTGTGTGTGTGTGTGTGTGTGTGTGTGTGTGTGTGTGTGTGTGTGTGTGTGTGTGTGTGTGTGTGTGTGTGTGTGTGTGTGTGTGTGTGTGTGTGTGTGTGTGTGTGTGTGTGTGTGTGTGTGTGTGTGGTGCCTGCAGGCGGGTTGACTAGCTGTCATGTCACCAGCTCCCTGCTGCTCTCTGCTCTGCTTACTAACTAACCAGCATGTTGGTCAAAAGGGTATTACTACTAGCTGAGTAGGATTTGTGTGTTTGTGTTGTCTTTTTGGTGTGTAGTTCCATGTGCTGTGATTTTTGTGAGTCAAAAAGAGCCAGATATTGGATTTCCGATATTGATATGAATCTTAATTTATGATCCAATACATATTGTGTCTTTTTATAATTTGTCCTCTCATAAAGAATTTAAAAAGAAGCAAGGAATACAATGTAATGAAAAATGTTGTCTTAGAATTGATTATATTTAATGAAGGACATTACTGTAACTTGCATTAAATTATTAAATGAAGAACGTTTATTATACTTGCGTCAAGGACAGACAAAAAACCCTATGAAAACATCTGTCAGTTTAGTTTGTGGGGTTGTTCTGGTTAGCTCATGTGCAGGTTTTTGTCATGCTTTAAAGTTCTGCGACATGAAAGCAGTGGTGGATTAAATGCTGCAGGCATGTTTTTATGTAATAACCAGTGTGTTTTGCCAGTGTTTGCTCTCAGTAGATGACCCTGCTGTGGCGTAGAACCTCATTAGTGTGTGTGGGGAGAGGGGGTGTTCCAATTTTTTTTTTTAAAGTCTCCTGTGCTACTGTGACTCAGCCTTGTTAGTAAAGGATAATTACAACATCTCCACACCTGCACACATTGCTGGTGATGTAGAAAATGGCACGCATATTTCACAAAAGGATTTTTGCAAGAGTAATTGGAATATGCTTCATAACTCTTCTTCCTGCAAAAGCGGAGTGAATAAGAGCAGTGGGGCATTCTGGTGCAGCAGATGGGTTTTCAGATAAAATTAATGATTCATTTTTTGTGATAGTTCACAATAAAGTCTATGTTGGTACCACAAAGTTGACAGTGAAATCATTCGTATATTTCACCAAGCTTATGTTTGGTTTCCTTTATGCATATTTGATGGGTTTTTATTTCCCCTCAGTAAATGAAACATTCACCACAGTATGGAATGGAATATATTAGGGTTTTGGACTGTTGGTTGGATAAAACCAGCAATTTAAAGATGTCTTAAGATTTGTAGACTATATGATTAATTGCTCAGTAAAAAAATGCTGTTGCTTGGATGAAATAATGGTGCTTTAATGTTTCAGTAAGTTTGTTTCAACAGAAACGTCCTGTAGTAAAAATCTGTCATCTCTTCCTCCCATTTTTAAAGCTCCCATATTATGCTCATTTTTAGGTTCATAGTTGTATTTAGAGGTTGTACCAGAATAGGTTTACATGGTTTATTTTTCAAAAAACACCATATTTTTGTTCTACTGCACATTGCTGCAGATCCTGTTTTCACACTGTGTGTTTGGGTCTCTGTTTTAGCTAAAGAGTGAGACATCTCACTTGTTTTAGCTACACAGTGAGACAATTTACTTCTACACTATCTTTGTTGGGAGTCGCATATGCTCAGTAGCTAGGGAAGATCACATCAGCTAGATAACTGTTTCTCCAACTTTGGTCAGAACAAGGCAGCATAAGCTGGGAGACGTCTTCAATACGAGGGACACTTGTGAAATACCTGCAGAACAGCGACATGGAAGTAGTTCTTTTGCAGATTATGGTTAACTACTGTGTGTTGAACAGTGTTTTGCCATTGAGAACGAGTAAGCATGCTAGCGCTAGCATGCTACGGTTAGCCACCTCATCTCGGCTAGTTACGTACAAAGCCGTACAAATTTTGAACAGCTCACCTGGAGACTGAAGGCAGAGGACATTCAGAAACCCGTATCTCACTCAAAACAGCATGGGTAGTTTTTTTTTGTATGTGTGTGTGGAAGCACCAGAGACACAAAATAATACCCCAAAACCCCGATTTCATAATATGGGCACTTTAAAACCAACGCACATGTCCCTGACTCTCCTGTTGGCTTTGCTGCACCTTTTTTATGGGTTGAACAACTTGTACCTTGTATTATTTGTATATGGCATTCGGTGACCTCATGTAATTCTCAGCATAGCTTTAACATCAACCTGAGCGTCATCCAGAACCACCCAGAACAATTGAAAACATGTGTGCAGGGCCTTTAAGAAAAAAAGAGTTGGCAAAAATAACCAATAAATCCAATCATTACTAGCTTCATGTCACATTTATGTTAGTAAGTTTGTTTAGTTTTGTGTTGAGTTTTATGTCCAAGCCTAATTATGGTTCCAGTTTGGCTGGATGAAATGCAAAATAGCAACTGTCTTGACAACCAGGAGAGCTATTACATGACAGTATCTTTGTGGGTATGGAAAAGCATATGTCAAGTTGTTTAGTTGATGTCCATCATGACGAACTGCGTGGTAGAAGTCAAAACTGGCATTGGGATTTTCAATGGGCATCTTCAATACCTCAGACATCAGTATGTGAGAAATCTGGCATTGTCTGTGGTGTCAGGCTTTACCATATAACAACACACAAACAATCCATTTACATCCAAAAACTTATTAAAATTATCCATTGGGCACTTTCTCCCTATATAACCCTAAATGGCAGACTATTTTCTTTCAGTCCGCCTGCTATCTCCCACTCTTCTTTAGGGGAAAAATTGTCTGAAGGCTGTATGCACAGTGATGGACAGGCTGACAGATGCTGCCTGAGCTCCTGATGGGAAGAGTTTTGCGTGCGTGCGTGCGTGTGCGTGTGCGTGTGCGTGTGCGTGGGCGTGGGCGTGGGTGTGGGTGTGTGTGGAGAGAGAGGGCGAGTAAACAACAGACAGAAACAGTATGTCAGACCTTCCTTTTGCTGTTTCAACACGCGGTTATCCAAGATGGAAATAAGCGTCTGTGCCATCCTTGAAGATTACATTTGCACTTAATGTACATTTAAACCCATCAAAAAAAAACAATACAATTCTTGAAAAGGGCTGTTTAGCTGACTTTTAAGACTAGAGACAAAGTTTGCAGATATTAAGTAAAGGTAACAAATGAGAAGATAGGAAAGGTGACGCCAGCAGGGACAGAAGGCAGAAGATAGGAGGAGATGTCAAGAGTGCAGGATGACAGACGACAGTAAGAGGAGGGGGGGCGGGGTTGGGGGGTGGAATGAGGTGGAGTTGTAGATGGACACACAAGGAGGTGGTAGCCAGGGTTGTTGGGAGTGAAGGGCAGAGTGCTCATCCTCCATCTTTCTGTCCTTTTCATCCCTCCCTCGCTCCCTTCCAGGAGCTAATGAACTCCTGATGGCAGTGGAGACGGGAGCGATGGATCAATCCTCCATCTCTCTCTGTGTTTCTTTCTACATCCCCTCCCACCACCACCACCACCACCACCACCACCTGTCCTCTCCCTTTGCACTTGCTCCTCCTGGATTTTTGGCAGGGCCCCAGCCCTGCTGGCTCCGACTCACCTCCTTCATTGTTTGTCAGCAG
Source organism: Etheostoma spectabile (assembly GCF_008692095.1). Taxonomy (NCBI): domain Eukaryota; kingdom Metazoa; phylum Chordata; class Actinopteri; order Perciformes; family Percidae; genus Etheostoma; species Etheostoma spectabile. The sequence goes on along the minus strand of NC_045745.1, from coordinate 15,206,416 downwards.
ATTTCAGGAGACGAAGCAGGAGGCTTAGTTAGAAAATTATTTGGACCTCGCTCTCGCTCTCTCTGTCTCTTTTCTGCTCCCATGATGCAGCAGCAGGAGCAGTGGCAGCATCAATACATATTGTTTTAATGTTCTGGTGGCTGGAGCCAACAAGGTGATAAAGAAAATCTATTTGATATCCATGGCACATTTGTTTGGTGTGGATACCGTGTGTGTCCACATGGTGTAAATTATACAGTATATTTGTGTGTAGGCCTGTCGCGATAGTCAATAAATCAATTAATCGCAAGATAAATAAAAATGAGGTAGATAATTTTTCCGGCCCAATACTTTCCATTTGCGTGCTTGTTTGTTTTCCTCATCTCTCTCTCTCTCTCTCTCTCTCTCTCTCTCTCTCTCTCTCTCTCTCTCTCTCCCTCCCCCTCCCTCTCTCTCTCCCTCCCCCTCCCTCTACCAAAGAGACTGGATGACCAGTCTGGGTTCCTTAGTGTAACAAGGAGTGAGGCCTCTAGTCACTTGTCAGCCGAATGATCTCTGTGTGGGGAGGCGGGACGCCTGGCGTAGCCTACAAGCAAAAGAGCCGCGTGAGGAGAAAATGTTAATTGAGAGTTGGAGGAATAAAAATAAAAGAGAGATGGAATTGGTTTCAAAGATGAACGCGACAGCTGCAGTGTGGGAGCACTCGGGATTCAAACCGAATGACCGTGGTGACCCACTTAACCTGAGCGAGTCGCTATGTCGCATTTGTTGTAAAGCATTAGCAACTAAACACGGCAACACAACAAACGTGCACCTAAAACACAATCATCCAGTGCAGTTTTCCGAGCTGGGAAAAAAAACCACAACAGATGGGCCGTCTCCGTCTTCCTGACAGTACACACTAACTGTGGCGTTTAGTCAACAAAGTACAAACAGGACAGTGCAAAATGGTGTGCACTCACCGACGGTGTAGTTCTCCTCGTTGCTAAAGAGATGCTGCCCTTTAGTATCGTCAAAGAGCCGGCATTCCGAAGAACGCACGCTCTCTCTCTCTCTCTCTCTGTTGTCCTTTGTGAACACCCTGCTGTGGACATAGACGGCAATTCACTTTCGCTTTATTTGAGCAAAGTTTTATGCTGGAGAAATTATTTTTATGCAATTATGTTTACATCCATTTTATTTATTGTTTTGATTTTGTTTTGTTTTTATACCAGTGCATTTTTGGGTAAGTTTGCATCCACTTGTCAATCAAATTATCTGAAGTTTGGTAAAAAAAAAAACTCGTGAAGAAAGCTGGTGGAAGTGTGTTTCCATCCAACGGCTTTAAAGCGAATAAAAACCTGTGCGTAATGACGTCACATGCTGTTTTGCGATCATATTGGTATATCGAATTGATTTGAGACATTTGAAGGCGTTTCCATTCAATCACACAATGAATGAATGGAATCACACAACAAATGGATTGTGCCGTCTACCAACAAATGATCAACATTGCACAAGTTGTAAATAGTGCTTATGTGCATATCAATTTATAATAAGAAAAGAATGAAACTATCGACACATTGCTATGATGATGCAGATGCAAGTTGCCTTTTGTTTTCCCTCCGGCACCGCTGTGAGACAACTCTTTTTGAGACATGTCTCGCTGTTTGAGCGCCTTCCATTTACTCCAGAAGACGTCCCACGGCTTGTCGTAACCTTTGTTGGCAGTTTCCTCCGCAAGTTCCTGATAAATTAAATTCAAAAAAGTCTCTAGTCTCCTTGTTTGCCCACTTACATGTGTCTTTGTTGACACCCACCATGTGGGCAAACTAAGAGAATACTGGAAGTTTATAAGGCCTTTACCGTCATGCATTAAAGGCGATCTGAATACAAAGACCGTTAGCTTAAACTTAACGGTAGCAATTGTAAAATTCAGCCAGCCGGTGTTGCAAAACCAAGCTAACACTGGCCTCGTTGATTTCTTTTTGATTGAAAGATTTAAGAGTCTGAACCACAGTGGGACTGTAGGCTTCCTGAATTAAATGTCAACATGGTTGTTTCATTATATTTGCCTTGTTGCAGTCCTGAAATGTTTTGATCTTTGTTACTTTGCTTTAAACCTGTTTAATAAGGTTTGATATATATAAGTGCCTCAAAATAAAACCCATTTTCACTGCAAAAAAAGTGATTGGTATTTTTAAAGGCAAACTTAAAACTTAATTTTTTAGCTGCGCCTTTTATTAAACAAGTTATATGTACCCATTTTAATTGTAGTTTTGTTTTGTTTTATAATTAATTTGAGTTGTTTAATAGTTTGTAGTCAATGTATCTGTATTTTATGTTTTAACAATTTCCACTTTATGTAATTATTATCTGTTGTTATTAGCTTTTATCTATCTATCTATTTATTTATTTATTTATTTATTTGAAGTATTTGGTTTTAGGTGTCTTGCCTCTGGTGTTTCCTCACATATGATGTTGTTTCCCCAGTTTGGTTCAGCTTGTTTCTGTTTTTTTTTGGGGGGGGGAGGGGTGTATCAACCACTTTGTGCTACATTTTTATGTATGAAAAGTGTCTGATTGATTTGTAGTTATGTCTGTCATGTCAACGGAGGCTAAAAAGAAAGTTACTCATAATCCATCTAAATCTAAAAAAACCTGCCCAAATAAAGTACTTGTGGGGAAAACACTGAAATGAGAATAATTGCCCGTAGGGTGCATTTATTTTTTATTTCTCTGTTATTTTACACTTCACTTAGGGTAGCTTTGCTTTCCTATAGAGCAATACAAGAAAACTAATTGACTTTAGGGAGGCAACAGTCTTCTGTATTTGACGTAAGGAGCGAGCTTACTTCTCCCGATGGAGCCTTCAGTGTGGGTGGGGGGCACAGGGGAGAGGGCTGATGGGAATGGTGATATCAGCATCAGAGAGTGACTCATGACTGCTCTTAAGTGGCCTTCCAGTCATGCAGGAGGTGTGTGTGTGTGCGTGCGTGTGTGCATGTGTGAGTGCGTGCGTGCGTTTGACATTTTGATTCTTTCAGCTCATTCATAATAGTTGCCCCATTTCTTTGTCTCTCTCTCTCTCTTTCCCTCTTGCTCTCTTATCTATCTTTCTTTGTCTCTCTCTCCCTCTCTCTGTTTTCTTTCTTCCTTCTTCTGTCTTTACTCTCCCTGGTCTCTTAACCTCAAGTTATAAATCTTTGTGATCCTTTTCTTTGGTGTTTTTTCTTTCTATACCTGTCAAACCCGTTGGCGAGAAACTCTCTCTTTGGCCTACCTTTTCTCAAGCGGCTCTGTCTGGAAATAGCCGTGTGTGTGTGTGTGTGTGTGTGTGTGTGTGTGTGTGTGTGTGTGTGTGTTGTGTGTGTGTGGTGTGTGTGTGTGTGTGTGTGTGTGTGTGTGTGTGTGTGTGTGTGTGTGTGTGTGGGCGCGCGTGTGCGCGTGTGCGTGCGCGCGCGCGTTGCGGACGTCCTGCATGCCTTCTAACTGTAGCTGTCTTGCTTGTGCATATAGCATTAGAAGTGGTCCTGCACATGCACTCCTGTCCATTCATCTCATCCTGCTTGTCATTTTTTCCCCATGAATGGAGGAAATATTCAGTGTCAGAGAGTGAGATGAGAACAAACAGGGAGGAAGCTAAAAATGAAAGGGGTGAGAGGGAGGGTGAGGCAAAGGGTGATGGAGGGAGATGTGGAGAAGAATGATGGACAAAGATGACTGGAGGATGTAGAGTAGCAGCGAAAGAGAGCCATGGTGATAGAAAGAGATGATGGCAGTGTGGATTTAAAAAAAAGGGAGTGATGGGAAGAAAGCAAGAGAGAAGAAATAAGTGGAGGAAGAACACAAGTTTGTTTTTTCCAAGGCTTTTTAAACTTTATTTTAGGTTTTTTTGTCCCTAGGCAGGCAGGTCTTAAGTCTCACATCACACCACACACACAACACACACACACAACACACAACACACACACCACCACAACACACACAACACACACACACCACACACACTCACCACACGAACAAACGCAATACATGCACCGATTTACAAACCTCTCTGGACACACACACACACACACACACACACACACACACACACACACACACACACACATCCTCAGAGAGATGGCTTGTTATGAAGCATTTATATGCAAGGATTCTTTATCAAACTGACTGACCTCTGGCTCCTAAGGAGCTCTGGACCGGACTCTGTGTGTGTGTGTGTGTGTGTGTGTGTGTGTGTTCAGGCCGTGCGTGCGTTGATTGGCAAACAGCTTAACTTTTACAGATTGTTGTTGTTGATGCGTTTGTCGTTTTGTGTGTGCAAGCATGCATGGAGCTACCATGCACCTTCATCACCTGCACTATTGATATCCTTTTTAAATGCTTTATAGATAAAAACAAATGTGTATCTTCATCATGTGTGTGTGTGTGTGTGTGTGTGTGTGTGTGTGTGTGTCCAGATGTTCCAACAGTCACTTAATGTTCTGACCGCCAGACTGCCTACTCATCTCGAGAGAGCAATGTGTGTGTGTTTGCGTGTGTGTTGCCTGCTGGGTCTCTGTAGCTACAGTCTCTTAATAATGGATCACCATCATGGCAGCTGTTGTAGTGTGCTGACCTTAAGTGCTGCAAAGTGCTGAAAGACACCAAACCACAACCATGTTTTTGCTAAGTCATCTACAGGGCTGACTTAGGGAGAGGACAGACAGACAGAAAGACAGACAGCAAAGCAGAGGGGCGACATACTTGCAGACAGACAAACAGATGGCAGGCAAATGGGTAGATGGGCAGAAAGGCAAAGAGTCAAGCAGTCGGACAGACAGAAAGACAGATGGCAAGCTTACAGGCAGACAGACGGATGGACAGAATGACAAATGGGATGCAGCCAGTCAGACAGATTTTGAAATTTGAAGGCAGGCAGACTAAAAGTCCAGCAATCGTTGTCTTTTTCATTCAGAAGAGACCAGAACATGAATAATTTTTGACATACAACGTACAAATATATATCTGTTCCACTACTCTGTCTAGCACTGATTGATAATAAAATAACTGTTGAGTCTACTCCCAGTTCAGGGCTGAAACCAATAGACAATCGACAGGCAAGTAATTGCTATATATTTTGAAAATAGAATAAGTAATTTTGTATCCTTGTAGATGGAATTTCTTTTGGGTTTTGGACTAAAGTGCAATACCTGCACTTCACTTATTGCAATACTGTATTTCAAATGTTTCTTTAATTTCCATTTGCAGTGGCACCTGTACACTTCATAATGACATCAATGAAGCTTTAAAGTGCCCATATTATGAAAGAAATCCCTTTTTCTAGGATTTGGGGATTTTTTTGTGTCTCTGGTGCTTCCACATGCATAAAACTGGGAAAAAACAAACATCCATGCTGTTTTGAGTGAGTTACGGGTTTCTGAACATGTCCTGCCTTCAGTCTCCGGGTGAGCTGTTCAAAATCGGCTTTCTGCGTCACTAGCTGAGACTGTAGCATACTAGCGCTAGCATGCTAGCTTGTTCTCAATGTGCTGGAGCTAAACGCTGCTCCAGTTAACGCTAGTTCACCATAATCTACAAAAGAACTACTCCATGTTCCTGTTCTGCAGGTATTCCCCAAGTGTGCCCTCGTTTAGAAGAAGTCTCCCAGCTAATCCTGCCTCGTACTGACCAAAGCTGAGGATGACTCCCAATAAAGATAGTATAGAATTGAGATGTCACTCTGTTGCTTAAACAAGTGAGATGTCTCACTCTGTAGCTAAAACAGAGACCCAAACACACATGGTGAAAACAGGAAAAATATGGTGTTTTTTTTTAAATGAAACCATGGAAACCTATTCTGGTACAACCCCAAAATACAATTATAGACCTGAAAATGAGCATAATATAGGTTCTTTAATGGCTGCATGAATAAACCTGAATTGATAAATCTCTTCCTATGGTCTAACGTTGGTCGATATCCTCTTTCATTGTCATCAATTCTAAATAACAATTATTCAATATTGGCAAATCTCTTACAGCTTCCAGACTCAGAAATGTCTCCACTTGAACCTTTTTTTTTTTTTTCTTTTTTTAGTGTTAAAGATTTTGATCAGAGGGCTGAATTATGTTATACACAATTTAATCTCATCACAGTTGCATTTGATTACTGATGGGGATTTACAATAAGTGCAGGTTTCCTCAGCTTGACTGGCATTGTTTTCACCTGGCCAAATGAGCAAAGCTAAAAGGCAGAAACGCTCAGGAGTGCAAAAAAGCAGCTATGAACATGCTGTGAGTGTGAGCACACCTTGGAACCGTCTTGTATCAAGTATACACTATTAGACTTAGTGCAGTAACAGCTGCTTTCACTCGATTTTTTTTCCTCCAGCATCCAAACTGAGTTTCTATGCTTAAGCTTTCCCTACTTTAATAGAACAAGTGTGTGTTACAGATCCTGTGAACTGGTGAATTAGCGGACACAGGATTTTCTTTCCCACCTGCAGTTTGGTGTCCAGATATGGAGGTTTTTTTCCAGGCCTGTTCTGTTGCACATTTTGGAGAACTGTCTCCTTTAAACGCCCAGTCAGACATAGTGCTCTCGGCAGTGTCATAGTTAGCCAATTAATTAGCTCCCCAGGCATCTTGGCTTTCCCAGCATGCATTAGTCAACCTTCTCAATGTTTGTCTTATTATAAATGTTTTGGGCTTACACTAAACTGTGCACAGAACAATGTGGCTTACACCAGTTGATGGAATTCAAAAGAGAGCTGGAGGTGGCTGTCTAACCCTAATGGAACCTGTGAGGCGTGATTTAATTGCAGGTTTTAGATGTTTAGATTTTTTACTTTTCTTCAGTGTTGTTGGATGTAAAGTTTATTGTGCATGACTGTTGCCCAAAGGCATTGATTGATGAAGTGGAATTGAAGATGATGGATATTTTGGGTGGATTTCTGTGATGGAAATGAGGATGTTGGTATACGCATAAGAAATATGTGTTTTTATTCGGGCTCCAGGCTACTATGGTTAAGAAACTGGTTTCTGTTTAGCATGGTTCCAGCAATCTGATGCCATCTAAACAACTTTTTGTTTTTAGTTTAAGCAGTATTTATGAGCCAGTGGAACGGAATTTTGTTCAAATGTGCACTCTGTATGTACAGTTGGATGACATTAAAAAGCTA
>NC_045745.1:15175839-15199272 GCF_008692095.1 Etheostoma spectabile | reverse complement strand
ATCCATCTATCTATCTATCTATCTATCTATCTGCAATTAGAGATTCAGATACTGTAGGTCTTGCGTTGTGCTCAATGATTGTTGTTTCCCACAAAATGGAAACTCATTTGACCAATCAAAGCTTTGTATGGAGGATTAAGAAGGGGATTGTCATCCTCTTACACAGATGACTAGCTACCTACCTATTCCTTATAAATAATGACAGAAAAGTGCTGCACAAATAGAAATAAATGTAGATGAGCTTGACATAGATGGTAAAGGTTATTGTAAATCGACTAGTAGAAATAACTATTAAATGGGCATATTTAATATTTCTTCAAACAAAGAACGGCTTCTGTTTATCGCTAATACTTTAAATAATTTATTTATAATATAATAGCATGAACCTATAACAACAGTTCGGTAGAACCGGGGATTTTCAGTCCCCGACCCTACTCACCGAACAGGGCTGGGCAATTTACCCTGTTACTGGTCTTCCTTTGTACTCGGAGTAACATAGCTCCACCCAGAATTGACCTAGAAGTATAATCAGGAAAAGAAATTTAAGAACACCAATGTGGGTTTGCAGGGCCTTTTAACAGTCAACACTTATGAACTCAACTAGAGTAATCTAGACTATAATACATTTAACCAACTAATCTGAATTACTTCTCTGATGCTTTCTTCTTCACCTTTAGCAGAGTGATGATTATCTTCAAATCACACCAAATCCTGCTGGTTCAGTTATTAGCCATGCTGCTGGCCATTTCCTCTGTTGTGTTTGTACATGTGAGTGTGTGTGGGTGTACACTGTGCATTGTTTGGCTCCTATTCATTGCCCCCTGGATATGAGCCATACATGAAAAGGAGGGCACTATCTAGTCACATAGTCTAAACCTAATGTATCTTAGCAAGGAAGCGGATAGGCAGGCAACTGGTGTGTGTGTGTGTGTGTGTGTGTGTGTGTGTGTGTGTGGTGTGTGTGTGTGTGTGTGTGTGTGTGTGTGTGTGTGTGTGTGTGTGTGTGTGTGTGTGTGTGGTGTGTGTGTGTGGGTGTGTGTGTGTGTGTGGTGCATGCTGTGTATTATAAACAACCACAAGACAATAGACAAACTTTATACTTGCACGAGAGGTTCCCCTCTATTAAACTTGAATATTAACAGGGAAAACTAATTATATTGAAACAGTTTCTCCAAATTGTTTTAAGACACAGAGTTTATATTCACATCATCGGCTTATAATTTAAATTAATGAGTTCATTGGCAAAGCTAGTTTGGTTTTATATAGCATGGTGATTATAGCAGGATGTAGGGATCTTAAAGTTTATGGTGGTTTATGTTTTAGCATGTTGTACATATCTCTGCATGTTGGTCGACACAGGTCTGCCTTCCTGTGTATCTCTGTGTGCTTCCTGCTGTTGGTCTGACTTTAAAAAAAACAATCTTAGCATTATATAGTCTTATACTGTCTAGATTGTGTCACAGTCTAACTCTCTTCCTTCATCTTTTGGGATATTACTTTTTTTTCCCCTTAAACTAATCTTTCTCTTCTCTAAGTCCTGTTTTGATCTCTGATTCTCTCCCATCTCCCTGCTCCTTTCAAACTTAATTACTTCCTTCATTTAGTCAGAGACATATTTTTTATTTGTCGGAAATGTTCAGCCAAACCAAAAACATGTTATTTCACATTATTTCATATTTTGTATTTCCTTTTGTGTGGTAGTGTTCTCTCCCTCGTACAACATGATTTCATTGACTCTGACAGCTGGTTGCCTCCAGCTATTGTCCTGCTTCAACTCTGACAAAGTGCAGGTTCAGACAGTGTTGGTACAGTAGGGGATCATGATGCAACAAAAACCAATGGTATGACAAGGCAGTTTCGCACACACACACACACACACACACACACACACACACACACACACACACACACACACACACACACACACACACACACACACACACACACACAATGCTACAAAGTATGTATACAGTGTGATCAGGGCTACAGCTGACAATTGTTTTCATTATTGATTAATCTGTCTTATTTTTTTTTTCCATTAGAGGCTGAGGAAAGAGGACAATAGTGGTCACTAGTACAATATATGCTGTGTGTTCATACTGTATATGAGATTTGTTTGAGGAGAAGTAATTCACTTGTGTTTTTTTAAATATTGCAAGTTGTGGTACAAGTCTGCGTCAACCTGTAGCACACTTTTCTAATGTTGCTGTGGATATTTCTTCGGGAAGTTTATACTAATGGTTACAGGTAGCCATGTTGGATGATTAACAAAAATTCCATGTAGGACCTCTTGATGAACATAGTTAATAATAATGTCTTTCCTGTACTTGCATGGATCACACTGGTGCAATTGAAACCTCGTGTGATTCTCTTTTTAAATTAAGCCAGCAGACATCGCTTCCTCTGCACTATAAAGTTTTGGCGAGTAGCAAACGTCAAAAGTCAAATTAAAAATGGATACAACAACTTTAAGCATTTGAATTCTGGCTCTGGAGATAGAAGCACACAATTCCTGTACCATCTGTTATAGCTGTTTGGCAAGACAGCAGACAGACTTTCACAGACTATTTCTCTCTCTCTGTCCTAGTGTTTCTTTTTGTCTCTTTCGTTTGCCTTTGTGTTCAGGAAGTAACCCAGTGCAGACGTGGAGTCTGGTTCACTGGACTGATTGAGATGGAGTTGTGAGTCTTTCCCATCTTCCCTTTTCTCCTTCATCCACTCCCATCTCTCCAGAGAACAAGACATATCTCAATCTACAGTCTGGGCTCTGGTTCACTGGACTGATTGAGACAGGGTTATCTGTACTGCATAAGAGAAAGCGAGACCAACAGACATGTAGTAGACATTGAGAGAGAGAGAGAGAGAGAGAGAGAGGAATATCAGGTTAAGAGAAAAAATAAGGCAGACAGAGTGAGAGAGAAAATGAACTTGGGGAGTTTTCTTGGCAGTTGCAGAGCTGTAAGTCTGCCTCGTGCCTCAGGTGATCCTGCTCCAAAAATGAAGGGAGGGGAATTTTAAGGAGCTTCAGTGACATTTCCAATTACCGTCAGTTCTTTCACTTTAACGGGCCATCGGTTCTTCCATTTACATACACATTCAGGAATACTGGGCTGCCACCAGAGCAAGAGGTTAAAGAGACTGTCCTGTCAGTTTACAATCAAAGGTTCAGACCCAATTACAGCAACATGTGACAAAGACACTGAACCCATTACTTGGTCACTAAAGACACCAGCTGCCAGAAAATGCCTAAAATGGATATGTTGCATACATCAGTTAAGCATCATAAATCAAATAAAAGTCAATAAAGGAATGAAAACACAATTCCTTGTAACCATCATAGTCAGAGACAGTGGTGATGGTTCCCCACTCTGGTCATACAGCGAGAAAAGCGGCAGCATTGCAAAAGAAACGGTGCAGCACTAAAAGAAAATCATTATAGTTAAGTCAATTTTCCCTTCTGACTTGGCATACAATCAAGATAGTTTTTTCAAGATAGTTTTTTGCTACTGCTTGGAATTAATGCTTTTGTCATTTTTGCTTTTTGTCAACAGGCATACGCAAAAACAATTTTACAACTAAAACACAGAAAGTGGAACCAAAACTGGGACAACTTCTGCTGTAACGGAGAAAAACTGAATTATAGGGAGTGCCACCAAGGCCTGTCTTAACACAACAGCGTATACATTTCTGGATTTTCGCACTTAACCATGCAACGGCTGGTTAGCATTGTCAGCAAACCAAATGAAAACCAAATGTCAGCAGCTAGCCACAAGCTCACTAATATGCCAGTGTAAAAACATTCCCCCCTCTTTGGTGGAGACAAGTCTGGTTGACTGAATATAAGTTTAATTCCAAACTGAAGTATCAACCATCTGTTAAACGTTAAACCTGTTATGATTTGATTGGCATACAAAGTGTCTAAAGCAAAGTATATTAGTATTTGATGGTCAGATCTGTCAACTATACTAAATATAGTGTGTGTGTGTGTGTGTGTGTGTGTGTGTGTGTGTGTGTGTGTGTGTGTGTGTGTGTGTGTGTGTGTGTGTGTGTGTGTGTGTGTGTGTGTGTGTGTGTGTGTGTGTGTGTGTGTGTGTGTGTGTGTGTGTGTGTGGAATTCAGCCACCCTGAAGTGTATTATTTACACCTGTGTTTTTCTCACTGTGACAGTTTTTCCCCTATTGTGACATTTCAAAAAGGCCCATTGCACGTCCCTGACTCTTGATGTATAAATCCGTCTGGGAGCCAGCACAACGACTCTACAGGTTTCCCCACTCTCAAGCTCTGTCAGATGTAGTTGATGGAGTTTCTTTGCAATGCTGGAAGCACTGCACCTGGGAATTGAACCCCGGTCGCTGTGCTGATGGGTAATAGGAGAAAAAGAGACACATTTTGCCATTGGAGCTACAGTGCGACTTGTGTAGCTAAAAGTGCTAATGAATCCTTTCTCGTCTCACAAACTAAAACATTTGTTTTTATAGCATTTGGGAAGCTTAAAATGCCTCCCAGCTCATGATGAATGCTTTTCATAACCCTGACCTTTCCACTTAAAATGGTGTAGGAGTTTCTTATATGTAAATGCAACAAGTCAAAGGGTTCACGTTGATGGATGGAGCCCCGCTCAGATAAACTAATCATGAAAAATAACCCTCCACAGCTGTTGCCAAAGGTATGGCTACCAAATATGTGCGAGACACCTGAAGAAATATTTCTGCCCAAATTTTCCTTTTTATGGTTGGTTAAATCACGAGAATCTGATCAAATTTGATGTTCTCATGTATTTAATCCTCCGTGTTTGGTTAAGCTGTTGCCATTTCCGCCACAAAATACTTTGTTCTTATAAAAGCGTCTAACAACTTGTAAAGCGACTCATTTAGAAGGCCAGTGTAACAAATAGATCCTCACAAGTATTTTGTGTCATTTTTTTCTTTTGGTGGTCAAGTAAAACAACAACTTTGGTACCCTGAATGTGGTTTAAGTGGGTCGCCTGAGAGTTTTACAGGCGGGGGGAAACCCTGAGATGAATCCACGCATGCAGACATGATGTCAGACAGACGTAGCTGAAGGAAGTCAATGATGTACTTAACCACTCTCCTCAAAGGCAGGAAGACAAGGTAGAGCTAGACAGATGGGGCAGAGGTGGAAAGATGGAGAGAGAAGTAAGAGAGGCTGTGGAAGTCAATAATGTACTTAACCTTACTCTGCAGACTCTCTATGTCCCTGTTATTGTAAGGAAGGGAAGATGGGGAGGGGGGAGGAAAGTGGAAAAGAGTAAGATGGCAGGATTTGAGAATGGAAATAGTCAGAGGCAGTGAAGAAGCGCTGTATTTTTCTGTCAGCATAAATGTCAGAGTAGTTAAGTGTGTGCAGTGCAGGCAGGGAGGCAGGGGTACAGGAAGAGCCCCATATAAGAGGGAATAGCCCAGTTTTACGACCACATAAATCTCAGTTCCCCACACTGAAGGTTGTAACCCACCTCCTCCTCTTTTGGCCTTCCTGCTTCAGTCTAGCAGTGCGCTAAAACCTCCTTTTGACTTCTTGACTCCGCCTGCTGCTCTCGTTTGTTTCATTTCTCTCTCGTATAGACTCTCCTGACCCATGCCCTTTTCCTCCCCTCCTAGTGGCACACTATACATTTTCTTCCTTTGATCCTGAAAGCGACCAGGGCAAGAGATTAAAAATATCTCCAGGCTGTTTATTTTCGCCTCCTTTTTTGTGTATTTTTCCTTATTTCTTTTTCACATTAATCCTTGCAGACACTTGCATAACAAATCCCTGAGTTTAGATGATTTTATTTTATCTTGAATTGTAATACAGCATCATATTAACAAGGTGACCATCAGATATGTCTCAGTGCTTCAGGCTGTGTATTAAGTTGTGTGATGATCAGACAGGTTCTCGTTTTCTTGCCTGAATGTGCCGGTGAATCTTCGTTAGTGGCCCAGCGGGACTTTACTCACATTCTTGACACAATAATACAAGATGACAGCAAAGTGAGATAGGTGAAAAATGAGCCGGGTGTGGCCAGGTTGGCTCAGTGGTAGAGCAGGCGTACTGAGAGGTTTCAGGGTTCCAGGGTTCAAGTCTGACCTGTGACGATTTCCTACATGTCTTCCCACTTTCTCACCTAACTGTCCTATCAAATATTTAAAGTGGAAAAGCCCCCCCAAAAAATGAGGTTATCTGTTATCTATCTTGCGAGGGCACAGTTGCTGCACCTGGGGCTTAGGAGGGTTGTGATTGGTTTAAAGAAATATAAACAAGCCAGAGCGTTTTCTTTCCCCGTTTCCCAGAATAGATGCGCACTGTATCTAGAACATACTCCAGCACTGACACGGGGCTATGGAGATGGATAGGTCTGGCAGTGGTGGATTACCGCGAGCCTAACACGTCGACCCATATGTGTTCAGCTGGGTGGAGATCTGGTGGCCGTGAAGGTCGTAGCATATGATTCACATTCATTTCATTAACCTCAAATAATTCAGTGAGCCCTTGGGTTGCTTTGGTATGTTTAATCACTTATTTATTCAGATTTATCCCTTTTTACTTTGGCATCTGTCTGAACCTGTTTAGACCAAAAAATTAAAACGGAGTAAAAAGTGCCGTTGTTTTCTCATCTGTCAGGTTGATTCTTCCCACTGTTAGTGCATGTAGCTTTCTCTTCAACTGGTCTTATTGTCTGCAAGTCCCTTACAGCCACTTTGATTTTAAAGCCCATGTTGCAGGTTAACCATCTCTGTTGATTATTGGGTACAAAAAGCACTCAAGATAAGTATATCATTTTTAAAAATGTCTCTAAATGGTGTTACAAGTTAGTTTTTGGTCAGAGTGTAGTTGGAAAATATAGAGGGTGCCATTTAAGTTTTGGCGGAATAAATAAATATTTTTTTTAAACACATTTTTTTCACCTGAATAGTCAAATTTTATGTATGTGTAAAAAAAAAAAAAAAAAAACCCTTTTTGTTTGATTTATTTCTGCCATTTTTCTCTCTGGCACACTCTGTCCTCGTTCTTCTTTGTCTGTCTGACTCTTTCTGGGATAGCTCTCTTTCTGTAACAGCTCCTTTATTTTCTAGTCCAAACTTATTTTTTCTCCACTCTTTACAGACAATTGAGTTAGACTTCCAGTGTCTATCCGTGTCAGAAAGAAAGAGTGGACACAGTAGCAACAATTGAAGTGGTTTTCGACTGTTACTTGTGAAGTGAAATTGCATTCTCTTTGCAACACCTTACTCATTACACTTGGTGTTACTCTTGGAAAATTGGTGTATTTTGGCTTTACTAAAGCGTATATCTGTTGTGGAGGCATAAAGTTCACAAAAGCAATTTCATTTAATTTCAATCATTGCATGTAGATGCTTTGTAACTAAAATATTGTGCAATGTTGTTGTTGTTGGGTTAAATTTGTAGCAATTTCTGTGTTGATTTTGTTGAAAGGCGCCCTGGCTGTGGAGTACAGAAAAGTTATGTTTACATTCAGTGTTACTCACCAAGTGCACTGTGGATATCATTGACATCTAAAAAACTTGGGCAATGTATTTCCTTCTTCATATCACATTTCCCCTGCTGTCCCGCTTTATGCCGACGCACATATTGTGCACAAGATACAAGGGAGAGCATTTTTGTTGCAGAAAGTTCAAATATTAGATAACTGTAGCCTGCAAATACAACTTTTTCCAGTCCTGAGGTTGTTAAATAGAGATCAACATACTGTAGAGGTTGGTTTTGACTGTCCTTTATTACCAAGAAACACCAAAAAAAAAGCTTGTCCGTTGCTTAACGCTGCAAAAGTTGTCGTAGTTAAAGCTGCTTGAGAGAAGGGTTTTTTCTTCTTCTTTATTATAATGAAGAAACAAGCGCCTACAGCATTTTTTAAAAATTATTATTAATTTTGGGCATATGAAGGCCATTATTTGAGAGGACAGTTTAAGACTGTAAAGGGAAGAGAGAGGGGGCAGCAACGGGCCGCAAGTTGGACTCAAACTTGCGGCCGCTGCAGTAAGGACTAAGCCTTTGTACATGGGGTGCATGTTCAACCAGGGGAGCTACCAGGGCATCCTGAAGCACCTACAGTATTAAAGCAGATGGGGAAAAAAAACAAGCAAGGATTGAAGCAGATGCATAAAATGGGACTTGTTTACTAGCTCCCAGTGAATACAGCATTATTGCAGGATGCAGGACAAGGACTCCAGCAGAACAACTGTATGATTGTGAAGTTCCCAGGGAGTCCAAGTGCTAATGTGTAACGGTGATCAAGTCAGTTTATTCTGGCAGGCAGCCGGATGGAGGCCCTGGCAGATTGGTGCCATCACTGCATTATTTCATTAACACTTGTGTTTTCATGGTGAACATCTTCTCACTCGTCATTTTTCTCTCTCTCTCTCTTCCCCCTTCCTCCCTCCCTCCCTCCCTCCCTGCCACCCTCCTTGCTACCCTGACAGATGGAGAGCGAAACGAAGAGGAGAAAATACTCCACGAGCAGCAACGACTCTGACACCACCGACAGTAAGTTGGAGAGAGAGGGGGGTGTGTGTGTGTGTGTGTGTGTGTGTGTGTGTGTGTGTGTGTGTGTGTGTGTGTGTGTGTGTGTGTGTGTGTGTGTGTGTGTGTGTGTGTGTGTGTGTGTGTGTGTGTGTGTGTGTGTGTGTGGTGAATTCATGTGCTGCTGTTGTACGGTGAGCTGCCTGGTTCTAGACAACTCCCGTAGGGTATTCACTCTCCACATAGAGTTTCTTCCTGTCTCACTGTCGTCCCTCCTGAAGACATGAAAGGGGAGAGTGAGATGGGGGAGTGACATGCAGCAAAGAGCCGCGGGTTGGAGTCGAACCCTGGCCCGCTGCGCTGAGAATTAAACCTCTATATATGGGCGCCTGCTCTCCCAACTGCGCAACCCGGGCACCCAGACTTCAATAGCAGTATGAATAGGTAGCAAGCTACCAATCAGCTGTTGGGGATTTTTTAAATTCTGGTGTAAGTCTGCATCTGGTGTCTGCAGGTGAAAAGACGGCACTGAGATTTACAGTAGCCACAAGAATAAATATGGTTGAAAATTAAATATGAAATAACCTTTAGTCTGCTGAAGTCTACATTTCATATAACAAAAAAATAAATAGGTTCTTATAAGGTAGAAAATAGAGCAATAATCATAAATGAACATGATATTGGATTATTTGTGACAGCAAACAAACAGAGGTGAATTGAATTGTGGTTTGTGTTCATTAAACTTAAATTTGTGCAGTGTTTTTCATATTGCATTTCTGCGATCATTTGACTCTTGTATCATTAATAATGTTTTTTATATTATCATTTTATGATTGAAGTTTTACTCGGGTGGAGCTGCACTCCAGGGAAATAAATGTTTTGGAAGATCACACCATGTCATATTATTTTCTGAGCTTGTTGATTGCAGACAAATTCTAAGCTGATCTGCGCCTCGTCCGTCACGAGTGCAGTCCAGGAGCTGACTGTGTAACGACCTGCTGCTATAGTAAATCAGACGCTTAATACACACAGAAGGGGGGCCACAAATTCAATAAAACTGGCGTTGCACATTTGCGGCGTGCCATTTTATTATTTAATCTGGCTTCATGTGCTTTGAAAGTAATGTTAAGCACATGCAACATGTACTTCATAGGCTCACTGATTAACAGATATCAGATGGATGCAGTTTGATTTAAACAACAACGGAGACGGACTACAGACTGGACATAAAGTCAGACTGTATATAAAGACTCATGTCTCATGGGCTCTATATATCTTACACACAGACAGACTGCCATGAAGAGATACACTGAAAAGTGATGGGAACATCTGGCCAGTCTAACACATTACCGACACTGGCAGCTTCTGCTGGAAAATTGTTTGATAATAAACAGTTTTTGAACAGCGGTACAGTGTTGCACACTTGGAACTCACAACTGATAACTGTCCATAAAATAGGAAGATTTCGTCATCGAAGACCGCAAGCAATTTTTTATTTTATTGAAAATGTCATTCTTTTTGGCTTTTGGCAGTTCAACATGACTAATTCTTGGTATTTTGCGGTGTGCATTTTACAATTACAAGCAAATGTATTTGTTTGATTATTATTCTGACACTGTCATACCGACATAGACAGAAAAAATAGATACATCAGTGAACTGGAAAACAAACTATTGGGTGCAAGAGTGGACCTCACATTTGGTTTATGTCTCCATAAAAGCTCTGATGAACTGATTAGGGTTTCAGATATTATTTTAATACTATGCTAAATTAAGCTGCGGGCATCGTTCTTGCTGTTGTGTTTATGTTGTGTCTCCCTCCTTCCCGTATTTCCTCTCCTCCTCCTCTCCTTTGTTCTAGAGTGAAACATTTGATTGCAGGGAATGATTGTGGAAAAGGTGCGCTGTGTCTTCTTCGCTGTGTGTAGTGTACTTTGCTGTATGTTGTCATCTGGACCAATGTTTTGCACTTTTGTTTGTCTCTTTAAATAAAAAAATACTAGGCTATATTAGTTTATCCTATGTAACATAAGAAACCAGAGCAAAGTGGCTTAATCTGCCTTCAGCAAGATTTTAACATGTTAAACTAGAGTTTTGTCCTGCTTGTCCAAACATATGAACCATAAACATATTTTTCTACTGTTGGACATTTTAAAAGTCACTTTTGGGACTTTTTGAAGTTCCTTCAAGCTACATAGCTAACATGAAACATTATATAACATATTCTGAGTTGTCTTTTGGCACATTTTTTGTACTTTTTATTCATTTGGGATTTTCCTTCTCTGGAATAAATGCAAAATCTAATTTTCTTGTTACAGTGTAAGAGAAAATTCAATAGAAAAAGCAATGGTTCTTCCAAGTTCAGGGAAGGAAGTTTCTTTTGGAAGTAAAAAAAACAATTCTCAAAATAAAGCTGTGGGCAGTCTCAGAATGAGGAACATCCTAAACCTTTTTACTAAAAAAAAATGTTTTAACTAATTTAAAATTGAGATATATGGAGATGAATTCTGGATAATGTAGAGAATCAAACTTGAAAAACTGTTTTACTGCAGCTGGGCCACCAGAGGTTGAAATTAGAGCTGGGCAATTTATCAATATTATATTGATATCGTGATATAACACTAGATATTGTCTTAGATTTTGGGATATCATAATATGGTAATATGGCATAAGGAGTGTTTTTACTGGCTTTAAAGGTTGCATTACAGCAAAGTTATGTCATTTTCTGAACTTACCAGTCTGTTGTAATTATATCCACATCATTGACGATTATTTATCAAAAATCTCATTGTGTAAATATTTTGTGAAAGCACCAATAGTCAACTCTACAGTATCGTTGCGGTATTGATATTGAGGTATTTGGTCAAAAATATTGTGATGTATGATTTTCTCCATATCGCCCAGCCCTAGTTGAAGTGACCATGTACAGCCTTAAGTGTTGTGTGGTTACAGGTCTGCATGTATTTATTTGTTTTTACAGCAGGTTTAACAGGCTGTTTTTTCAGACCTGGCTGAGCCACCCTGTGCACAAGGCCGTACTCTCGTCTTTATAATTAGCCGTTAGCTGTTAGCTTCCGCTGGCCAGTGCAGCGTGGGCCCCAGCTGCATCTGTTGACTGGAGGTTATCAGGTTTCTAATTGAAGGATGCCCATGATAATTTTGCCTGCCGTGCACCAAACGGGGCTTTTAATTAACACCGGGCCATGATGGTAACCTCCTACTGTGCTGCGGCCCGTTTAGTTATCTGGCCACACAGTGATGATGTGGTGCAGCCTCAGGGGGCGGGTGGATGTAACCTGCAAAACACACACACAGACACTCTAATGGAGTGCAGATGCATAAGTACACTCAAAAATGTTCAAAAAATTGGCACACTGTCTCCCTGAATATATACAAATATAGAGATCAATGACAATTGTCTAAGGTGCTGTTCCATTTTGAGCCTCCACAACAGCTTAATTTCTTCTTGGCAGAGGTTCTCCAAGTGTGTTTTGATGATAGTGGTGGAGAGCGCTGCTGTCTTACACGTCACTCTAAATTCTCCCACCGATGTTGGTTTGTTTGAAATTGAGATGTGGTAAAAAATGTACAAAGGCACAGATGCACACATGGACACACCTATTTAAAATGCCACCCCACCTTTCTCACCGTGTTTGTGTTGTTCTGTGGTTTTGATGTGTTTGCCTTACCTTGCAGAGCAGCTACATTATCTCAGTATCACGGGATCACGTGGGAATGGCGGGATTACATATGACACGAACATCCATCTCGTCAGGCTTCAAGTAATGCTGGCAGGTGTTCGACCAGTCAGTGTCATGTGAGGCGCTACTGGCAGCTACGTGTGTGGTTTAGGTGTATGACGGCAACAACATTTTGTTCAAGATAACAATGCCGGACAAAATGCCTGCCCCTTACTAGAGAAGTTCCTGCTTCCGATACTGTCTAAAACGCTGGTAACGGAAGTACTGGAGTTTATGCACCGATCCGATACCGCAAAATAAAGTCCTAAAGAAAATCTACATTAAAGTAGTTTATTTATGTTCTTTCCGTTATAACAGACTTTCCAACTGCATAATAAAAGAAAGTTCTGTGGCATTCATTGTTTGAGAGTTTAACTTGAGCCAGACAGACAACAAAGATAGAAACAATATCACATCCATACAGGGAGAGCAGTATACAGATGTTAAAACAATAATAAAATATATGACAAATTGGAATCGGATCAGGACTCTGTATCGGCCGATCCACAAGTTCAGGTATCAGAATCGATATCAGGAAGCCAAAAATGGTATTGGACCATCTCTACCCTTTACCAAACAGTTTCCAGTGATGGCTTGTCAGATGTTTCTGCTACAAAACATCTGGCGCGTCAGGTTACTATTTGTCTTGGACAAAGTAGAGTCTCTCTGCCCCAGTTTACTTTTAAAGATTAAAGACAGGGTTACTTACACACACACACACACAGACACACAGACACACAGACACACGGACACAGATTGGGGTACACTTTAACTCAGAACAGTTCTGAGTGGCAGATCAATTTGAAATAATTTGATCAAACCCACTCATGGCTGTCAATTCACTCCTTATTCCTTGTCATGCTATGGCAGTGAAAGTGTTTGTGTGTCTATGTGTATGAGTATATAAAACTGTGCGAGAGTTTGAAAAATCAAGTCAATGCAAGCAAAATGTGAGATTGTGGGAAAACGGTGGGTGTATATGACTATGACCATGCATACAGTGTGTGGGCAAATACATGGCAGTGTTAGCAGCTTAAGTGTGTGTGTGTGTGTGTGTGTGTGTGTGTGTGTGTGTGTGTGTGTGTGTGTGTGTGTGTGTGTGTGTGTGTGTGTGTGTGTGTGTGTGTGTGTGTGTGTGTGTGTGTGTGTGTGTGTGTTTGTTGTGTGTGTGTGTGTGTGTGTGTGTGTGTGTGTGTGTGTGTGTGTGTGTGATTTTGAAGACAAGCCTGACAGCAGTTCTGCCCTAGGAGCTGTTAGTTGTTTAGACGTCACTAGTAAAATTAGCACGGTGGCAGCACTGCTGTGGTGCCGAGGGAAATATGTTGAGTGGGAGGCAGCACGCACACACACATGCTCAGGCACAAACACACACACACACACACTTACAGTCATGGTCACAATGTGCTATATTACACAGTATTGGCAAATTTGTTTTCCATTATGCCAGTGTGATGTAATTTAATTGCCAATGTGATGCAATGTTTAATGACAGCCTTTTTCGCGGCGCAGAGATGAAAATTAGCTTTCGGCTATATCGGTTGCAGTAGTTTTGTGATTTGAATTTTTTTTTTTATAGAAAAACAGCATCAATGAAATTACACACACACTCTTCTGTTCACATACTGTACATTGGTACACAGAAAAACACACACAGGGCTGCTGATTGAAGCGGTGGGTGGGATATTGGCTCCAGCGTCTGGTTAATTGCCATTAAGTTGTGTATTAATGAGGTTGTAAAGGACCACAGTGGACTAACTGCTTAACAAGATGCTATTTATACTGTCATTACTTATTAAACCTCTTAATAGATCATCATCAGTCTGCTTCAATTAAAGGCCTGACTCAGTGGTAGTATTGCCACAGGCGTCGGAAAAGTCGCTGGGAAGGTTTTTCTTTGGCTGCTTTATTTTAGTGCTTCTCTGCAGTGTTTGAATCACCTCCATCAATGTATATTACTAAGGCCATGCTCATTTAATTGATGAGCAGCTTTTTGATCTCCCTAGCAAGAAACCGATTCCTTGCTAGTTCACGATGGCTGATGTTGGTGTTTTTATTGTATTTGTATTGTAAACCCTCTCTGCCAAACAAATTTCCCTATGGGACAGCAAAGTTTCTTTTGGAGTGAATTTGAACGCATGCTGTGAACATGAAGTCTGATCCCCAGCCAGAGACCGGTTCTTCATTGTCCCCCACTTTAAATGAATTCACACTCTTGAATACACATTGTTCTTAACAAATCAAAGACAGATGAAGTTTGTCTGATGTTTTGCTTCACTTTGTCTTTACAACTGTTTCACAAGCTGTGCTAAGTTATCTCCCAGATAACTGGTCCTCAAAAGTATTTAGGAGAAAGATGTTCGCAATTCTCAATTACACTGAGCATGGTTGTGTTTTTCTTCTTCCTGCAGGTCAGGTAATGTCGTGGTCCAGGTCATCCAAGAACACAGGCACCAGCAGCACATGGGTCCGCCACCAGCACAAGAAACCGTCAGAGGTAAGTTAATGTTGCAGCTTGGTTCAGTGACTCAGGCATACACTGTACTCGAATATGGATTTAATGAAACACAGCCTCTGTTTGGGCATTACAAGCTCACAGTTTTGCTCCAGTTAACTTTCTGTCTGTTATTTGTTTTGCGTATACTGAATGGTCATAAATGGTCAGATTCCAAAATGATGTCTGGTTCTTGGGGCTGCTGAACACTGGCATTATCTCCAGCTGTTATGATCCAGTAGCTTATGTTAACCCAGGGGAAAGTGACAGGGAAACTCAGGACTGTGTATGGTTTCTGGACAAGCTCAGGTGGCAGAGTTTCCTCTGGGTTGTTTCTTGTGCAGAGCCGATTGTTGCTATGTTTAACTACTAGGGGTGTAACGGTACACAAAATTCACTGTTTGGAATTTACCTCGGTTTTGGGTTTCGTCATGTTTTCAGTACAACAGTAAAAATGAAAAAACATTTGAAAGTGGCTTATTGGCCATAATTCATCAGTTAGGGCACTCAAATATTGGCATACTGTCATATTAGAAGAAAAAAATAACACCACATGTCTATAATGCTCCATCATGAGACTCTGACCTGAGCACAATGAACTGAATAAAAAGCACTTTAGCACTTTGACCATATGCATTAATTAGGTATTTTCTATGATTGAGTGTGGTTTCATAACTGCAGCAATATATAGCATTAGTTATTATTTTGGCATGGTCTGAATCTGCAGTGGGAGGCTGCCTGGACGCTGTGGGGAGATGGACCTTCTACTGTACACATTCAAGTGATGCTGCTGTAAATTAAATCTTCCAAGTGTTTCCACAGACAGACCTGACTTTAGCTGTACAATGTTGGCATACAGTTTGAAAGAAATGGTTGTCAATTGCGCTTGACCAACCCCGCTTACCGGGCAAAATTGACTAGCATGCTACAACTGATAGATAACAACTCCAGAGTTTCTGTTCCGCTTGTGCGAGTGGTCAACATTAATAGACTATTTTACATGTTTGGGTCCCAGGGCATACCGAACCAATGATCCAAATGTCCAAAACCCTGCACATCCCAATTTGCAAAAGCAAGATAATTTTCCTGTCAAAGCATACACAATGAGACACATCTGAGTTACTCAAGGCTATTAGATTAATGGTGAGCATTTATGGAATCACTACCATGTCTTATGCCAGCGTACTATCTTGATTTAAGATTTTGAAAGCCCTGATCCAGCCACTGCAGCAGTATATCAGTTTGTAACTGGAACAAACACTTCTGTCCAATGTAAATACAGCCATCTCCACCACCACAGCTAAATCAACCAGGCGCATTCATGGCACAGATTGGTTGGCTAAAATACCAGGTTGCTACATCCCTATGGTTATGATGAACGATCTCAAGGGCTCTCAAATGACCACCCTGTGGAATAAACTGGCACAATCCAGTTGGAAAATGGTGCACTGAACCAGCTGTGGCAATGCTTTGCCTGCCACAATCACACATTCCTCCCACTCTGTCAGTGAAGTGGGTTCAAATCTGTTTAAGGAGAACTCGTCTCTTGCTGTTTCAGGAGTTTTACTTTAACTATCTGCCATTTGGAACAAATTACATCTACTTCTTAAAAAATTAGCAGGGGAGACTTTTGAATAAAGAAGAGGAGGCAACAGCCTCTGATTGCACTTCTTAAATTCAAGAGATGTTCAATGGAGTGCTTAAAACAAAGATTGTTTACAAAATCAATGAATACCATTTTAGAGGATGATTTTCTCTCACTTTTGCTAAAAACTGTCAAGTCTAAGAGCACAAATATATATTTTTTGAAAGGGGAATGAATAGAGCAAAATGGCATCCATGCCCCTGAACCACCCCGAAGTACAAGTCATCAGCAGAGCATCTGTCATGCCTGTGCATTTGAAGCTTCCTCCCCCTCAGCTCCATCCAGTTAACCACAGGCTGTTGGAAGGTCCTGTCAGCAATCAGTCTCTCAGTAATTACTACTGTAGTTCTCTGCTCTGACCTGCGCCACAGCTAAAGAGCCAGGGGCCATGTTCCCTTTCATAACACTGCCTCCTTGCTTTGCTTTGGGGCACACTGCTCTTTCGTTTAAAGGATAATGTTATGCATTCATTTTTCTGTCATTTTCAGCAGCAGTGAATGACGGGAAATGTTGAACAAAGAAAAGGGGTGGGTGACATTTGACAAAGGCTCAGTGCAAAGTTTTGAAGTCAAGATTGTGCATCTTAGCTGATGTCAGAAAACCTTGACTGGTCGAGTTTGAAAAGTGTGTTTGCATTTGTCTTTGTGCTGCTGGAGAGATATTGACGGATCATTCGGTTCTCGCTTCCTAGTTTCTAACGACTTGCACTTCTTCGGGGCTCTCTTACTTGTGGATTCTTTTGTCTGAATTAATGTGTTGTCTATGTCATGTATTTATTGCCCCTCAGGCCTGCAACACTGTCACTATTTGGTTAGTCCAACCTGCCAGCTCTTTTTTATTACTTACAGACAATGGGCAGCAACCTTGACACTAACAAGAGCGGGTAGCCTCTGCTTTATTTGAAGGACTGATTGTGCTGTAGACTGTTTTCCTTTTTGACCTGACTAATCAAAATGATGATGATGCTTTCTTTGTATCGAAGCAGTAGATCAGTCAGGCTAATATAGAACAGTGAAGAAACTACCACCATCAAATGTCACATTTACATGTGGCTTTGGTGTTGAACTAGTTCATAAGCAATAATAAAAGTCGAAAGTTTCAGTGGTTGAAAAAGCCCAGCTAGTTAGCAGATGAAGCTTATCAGTGCTATGTCAAACTTTGCTGATGAACTGGCTTGCAGTATTTCCGGTACAATCCATTATGTTCATTAACACACTTGGCTTCATTGAAATACAGGCATATTGTCTTTTTGTTATTGTGTTTTTAACACAAATGCCAATGGGAATTGGAACATGATATGGAATATTGGCTCTGTGTGGAGTTTCTGGTAAGTGTTTAAGAATTGGACATAAATGTTGTTTGTTGAAGTTTGCAGCTGGACATCACTGTGACTAAATGCTTTTTAAAATGATCAACAAAAAGTAAATTAAGCTCAAAAAAGGATGATATTTTTAGGCAGTGAAACATTCTCATTAGTGCATCTCTGCTGGAAAGAAAATTGAACAGTGGTTCACGATCCAGACAAGTTTGTTGAATGTTACTCACCCTTGGTTAAGGGATGTGTGGCGAAGGGTAAACACTACGGGCTTGTAATGACAACGTAGCTCTTTTCTAAAAATGAGCTGTCTCTATTCGCGCCTTTGAGAGGCTTTCACTCCAGCTTTGACTTTTCTTAGAAGTGGTTTAGAGAGCTTTACTTGGTGGAAGGAGGACACATTTAAATGCTTCCTTTTTTATATAGCAGTTTTTATCTCAGTTTAAATGAGGGCTGCTATTGAGGATGTTGAAGACAAACAGGAAGTCATGATGACATATAGTACACACACGGACAGCACATATTTGGTCTTGTGGTTAATGGTTAGAGGCAGCATTTGAGCACAAGAAAAACAAAAAACAAATGTATTTGTGCCTTCATGCACCTGGCATAGATAACAAAACCACCACTTAAAAAAATAAATAGAATAAAAAGCACTGTTTAATTTTTATTAAAAAAAAGTTTTTACATTTTTAGAAACAAAAAAAAAAACTAAGATAATAACAACAACATTATTCACAAGATACCTTAAAGACACATACATACATATAACATTCACAATGAAGACGGGAGGTACTTTCATAAGTATCTGTACCAACAGATACTTATAAAATACTCATAAGTACCCCCCCCCCCGTCTAAATACTGTAATGTCATGTAACACAAACACTACGCAGTCAAGTTGTTGCTCTATTGTCCATATATTCGCTAATAAGAGTCGCCTACGCTATAATCGTAGTCTGCCAGGGTTGAAGCTGCATTCTCCATAGAAAGCAAGTCCAGAAACTCCTTCAACCAGTGATATTTGTTATAGCAGTAATAAAAAGCACTGTAATGTAATGTAGCTGCAGTGGTACTGAGTCACCAGTTAGAGTGAGTGACTCTTTAGGCAGCTCTCTGCCTTATCCCTTCTGACAAAAGCAGAGCTCCACTTCTTCAGAGAAATCCCCCAGTTCTCCCCCATGGGATTGTGTGACACTTGTCAAAACACTGCAACATAGGCAGAGGACACACACCCACACATTTGTCAGAGGGTGCTATACACTATATTGAGATTTTAAACATGAATACACACACATTTTGCATTCTGGGGGTTTCTTCCAGGCTTGTGGTATTGAAAATTTGTTATCACATACTCGGGCAGAGAAATGTCTGTATTCAGATTCCTTGTTTTGTCTTTTTTTATCTATTATTTTCAGTTTGAAAATCAGGGCAGATTGAAGCCTTTGAGTTAATGAGTATAGGATATGTACTTTTCCCTGCACAGCCACACTTAATCGTAGGTCTCCAAATTTTTTTTTTTAATTTAATGTCCCTTAAATCCTATGGATTGTCATAGATGATGCAATATGGGCCAGTTTCCCATTTTACAGCCTGGCAATTTTGGAATTGACTGTGACTTGCAGTTAGTGCAACAGTTAAAAGGAGAGTATGTAAAAGAACTCATTCACAACTGGGAGGTGGAGCAGGTAAGTGTTGGGGAAAATGCACTTAACCAAAAACAGCACTTTTGTTCTTTTTAGGGACTATTTCTTTGAAATGTGTGGCATTATGGACCTTCTCTGTGACCTTTCGGTTAACGTTTTCCTTGCAGATTAGTATGTTTGTTGAAATTACTGTAGAACGGCATCCAAGCCAATCATACTAGTTACTACTGTAGTTTAAGGCATGTTGCGTGTTCTAAAGGCTAATAGGCTGAGCTCAATATTACCTGAGCTGACTTTACTGTGACCACAGCCTAGAAGAGGCTGTTGAACAGTGCAGCATGGCTCAGTCGAGCATGACTCTTAAGAATTGTTTTCATGGTAAAATGCAGGGAAATACATATTAAATATTAATAACATGTTTGATATGTCCTGCTATATGATTTTAATGGACACTTGTCAGCCAGTTAGCAGTTTTTTTATGGGCATAGTTTTTAATGTTATCATCCTTAACAACTAAATATTTAAGGATAGTTGTACCTAACTTGCCAAGATGGGATGTTTCTAATGGTTTACATGGTAAAAGATGCTAGTGGATATCAGTAGTGATAAGTAATCATCAGTAGTTATAAGTAATCTGAAGAAATTGCAGTAATTACTGTATAGAAAGTAAGCATTTGAAAAGCCATAGAGGAGTTTTTTGCAAGCACTAAATTCAGTGCTGAAGTTCAGAAAAGCAACCTATTGCTGAAAAGCCCCTAATCTTTTTCTTCCTTATTGTTTGCAGTTGTCAAGGTAATATTGCAATAAAATTAAGACATCGGAAAATTTCCTCGGGCTATTGACAAGCTCTGTGAATCATTCTCAGGTGTTTTTAAACATTAGAGTAATTGTTCCTAGGGAGAAGTATATGCATCCAGATGTGCAGATGTTATAGGTTGATCACTGTCAAAGAGGCAATGGCCTTTATTGTGTAAAGTCATCAACATGCCAACATCCTTACGAGACATAACAATTTTAATCCTCTGGAGTGTTGTTGGACTTCCACATGTATTAATGCTTAAGTTATCATGTGTACAGTTAGTGTTGTGTGTGTTTGTGTGTGTGTGTGTGTGTGTGTGTGTGTGTGTGTGTGTGTGTGTGTGTGTGTTCTAGCAGGCTAGCAGCTGTTGTAGCTCATTAGCGTCTGCTAGAAACAGCTGTGAAACTCCATGGCAACCAGATGCAAACAGCTACAGGAATGCACAAAGTTGGTGTAACAGTTTCTCTTTTACTCAATTTGCCAAGCACAGTGAGTAGATGAACAGCCAGGATGGATGGTGGAGAGCTTTGCACATACCATCCAGGAGATGAGTACACACTTACACACACACACACACACACACACACACACACACACACACACACACACACACTCATACTCATGTGAATAAAGATGGTGAAAGTGTGTTTCCATCTAACGGCTTTAAAGAGAATAAAAACTTGTAACATTCTGTTTTGCGGTCAAATTGATATATTGAATTGATTTTAGAGATTTTATGGTGTTTCCATTCATTTTCGCACTGAATCACACAACATTCAAGCAAACATTTGCAAACAAAGTTTT
Source organism: Etheostoma spectabile (assembly GCF_008692095.1). Classification (NCBI taxonomy): domain Eukaryota; kingdom Metazoa; phylum Chordata; class Actinopteri; order Perciformes; family Percidae; genus Etheostoma; species Etheostoma spectabile. The sequence continues at coordinate 15,178,355 of NC_045745.1, read as the reverse complement.
GCTAGACAAAATGGATTGTGCATCTACCAACAAATGATCAACATTGCACAATTTGTAAATAGTGCTACTGTGCCAGCTGATAGCGACATATCAAGCTATAATAAGAAAGCAATCAACACATTGCTATGATGATGCAGATGCACGTAAATGTCCGACACCAAACTGTTCTGGGAGATGGTGGTTGAGAGTCACTTCACAGAAACCCTTTGGTTGAAGCATTTTGGGATGACCAAGACAACATTTGACCTGTTGTGTAATTTTATTGGCCAGTCCCTTTCCCCAGATGTCGCAAGCTATTGCCTGATAAATGATGGCATTTCTTAGATTTTTGCTATCTAAAATTTTATATTATATTTATATATTACTTGTAAATTAAATTTAAAAAGTCTCTCGTCTCCTCGTTCGTCCTCTTACATCTGTCATTGTTGACACCCACCATGTGTGCAAACAGCAGAAATACTGGGCGGAAATGAACTAAAACTTCTTCGTTTTGTGGCGGGTTTCAACCACAAAATGACCCAAAACGTGATCGCAATTCATTATGTATGCGGCAAATAACGTTTCCATCTGCGTTTATCGCATAAGCCGTGTATCGATCAAGATAAAATCCGATGAGACTGTATGTATTTCCTTTTAGTCAATATTCATGAAATTCAATTGATTTTTACTGTTTCTTTAAGGCATTTTTCATTCTATATCAATTAATTCGGATAAAAACGTGTGGATGGAAACATAGCTAGTGAAACAGAGAAAAGCATCGAAAGACCAGCATACAATCTGTTCACAAGACATGTTTTGTCTCTCTTACATATTAATTACAGGCTGTTACAGTGTGCAAAGTCATTCTTGGGAGTGCACTGAATCACTTACTGTTGTACTGTACCAGCAGATAAAACAGATTGAGGGATAAAAGAAGTGAAGTACCGCAGTTGAAAATAAAATGACTCCTGGAGCACACTGAACATCACAGATTGATGATATATCCCTGCAAGAATATCTGACAGTGGGGGTTTCCTTTTTTGAAGAAAAAAGAAAAAAAAAGATCTTCTGATGAGTGGTTGTCACTTAAAATGACTCAGAACCTTTTAGCGTTAGAGTGGGCGTTAATATGAAGCCAGTTGAGAAGTTGCTGTGTTATTATAAGACTCTACAGACCAACTCCTATTCACAAGTCATAGGGTTTATTTTGGCTTGCACACAGTTACCAGATGGGTGGAGTTTAGTGAATCAGAGCAATTTAGAAAAGTATATAAAAACTAACTGTCAGAATATTGTTCCGTGTGACAGATACCACCCATCTGGCACTTCATGTAGAGTAAAACAAGCTACAGATCTGACAAAAGCTACTTAGACTTTGGATCTGCTATCTTGGGTCTGTTAGTGGTGTTTCTTTCTGAAAGTTGCACTTCAGGTAAACATGTTGAGCTTCCGAGCAGGCACCTTCATGTTGTCTTCTATTTTAATCAACTTTGTTATTCCCTGTTAGTAAATTCTGCTGCTAAAAAGCGGAACAAGAGACTCAAGTTGCAGTAGAGGCAGACATGCAAAGCAGCATTAATCATGTAGTTGTTTTGGTTGTTTTTCAGCCACACATCTCCAAAAGTAGGTCACATCTCCCCCCCCCCCCAGCCATTGCTTGCCATTTAACCAGACTGTCTGCCTGAGCCCGTCATACGAAGAATAATATTTGCATCGGACTCCAGGGGGGGAAATTGGTGTATTGCTCCCGCCTCTTAAGTCTCCTTCACTTTTTCTTGTCAGTGACCCAGTTTTTTAACCTTTTTTTTATTATGGGAAGGTTGTCTGAGCATTTTCGCTGTATATCTCTTTTCCCCTCTCAGAAACATCTCGCTTCATATTCATGATTTTACACACACATTAACACCTGCCAGCTGCAGAGTACAAGCACAGCCTCCATTGAGCAGATCCACCAGCTCCACTGAGTAGCCCCCACAGTTTGGGGGCTACATGGCTTGTTTAAGCCAGTTGTTGTGTAAAAAGCTTGAATTTTTATATTTAAATAGAATGTGGGTGGTTTTTATGTTATGCCTTTCATAACTTCTTATAATTGATGACTTTGTAAACTCTCTATCAGTAATGTTTTGCTTAACATTCATGCTTGCCAACATTGCTGACTACCTGATTGTGCAGATACATCCTGCATAACATCAGAAGAATACGTCCCCTTCTAACACAGAAGACAGGCTTCTGGTTTCTGGTACCACTGCAACTCCCTCCTGATTGGCCTGCCTGCATGTGTCATCTGGCCCCTGCAGTTCATTCAGAACACAGCAGCTCAACTTGCCTTCAACCTCTCCAACTTCTCTTACACTACACCTCTCCGCTCTCTTCACTGGCTAGCAATTGCTGCCCGGATCAGCTTCAAGACACTAGTACTTGCATACAGGGCCATAAACGGATCAGCCCCAGCATACAACAAGTGGACCAAGGAGATGGTCAAACCCTATACCCCAACCCCCCCCCTCCACTCTGCATCAGCCAACCTGCTTGCTGCC
>NC_045745.1:15170840-15175829 GCF_008692095.1 Etheostoma spectabile | reverse complement strand
GAGGGACAACTAATCACTCAACAAAAACCCGACTGTTTGCTGTCCTGGCTCCTAAATGGTGGAATGAGCTCCCTATTGACATGGATGGCCAAAAGCCTACAAATCTTCCGCCGCCGGCTAAAAACGCATATCTTCTACAAATAAAAAAGTGCATGTATATATATATATTTCTTGAAGCTGCACTTTAATATGGCTCTTTGTAGTTTTGCCTTTTTAAAGCTAATGTACTTGCACTTACTACTTGTTGTGAGTTTGCACCTTGAGGATTCAAAGCACTTAACTGGAAGTTGCTTTGGATAAAAGCGTCAGCTAAATGACATGTAATGTAACATATAATGCTGTTGTTACATGATTTAAAACGAGCGAGGTGCCCAGTACATTTACGGTCTTTGACATATGGCCATTTACTAGCTCCTGTGAAGTAGTTTGGAGGTTAAATGCATTGCCAGGGGATATTTGGGAAGAAGAGCTTTTCCCTAACCAGACTCAAGTCCCAAAAGTCTATGGCTCAAAATCCAGCTTACTTAACCTCTAAGCTGCTACTGCAGTCTTGAATATTGATTTAAATTTGTGGACAAGCTGCACAAATGATCGGCTCTGCCTTTATTTTTTTTCTTAATGATTCCTCTTTTTCAGACTATCTTCTTTGAATATGTGATTGTGAACATGAAAGGAGGGCAGAGTTTTAGCTTGCTCGAGGCCAAAAATCACATCTGTTCAAACGGTGGATCGCAGTCAGTCAAATCCTTATTGAAGCGGGAACAAAGCCTAATTGCATGACCTTTGAGTGAAGCCTTGGCAATCAGCCTGCCCTTGGAGTAGAGGGGAGCGCCGTGGCTCCACGCGTCATTCAGGCCAGGGGCTTGTGATGAGGAGCTGGCGTTCGGAGAAATCTCAAAAGGACTTGTTCACTGTCTCGTCTCACGCTAATGAGGGGCACAAATTGTAGACTGAGTGGCTTTTCAGAGCTCGGCAGTACGAAGTTGGGCTAATAGCTACGGATGTGACATTTCAGAGCTAAGACGGGAGAGGGGACCGTAGAAAGAGCAAGAGGAAATCCTTTTCACATTCCTATTGAATCCTTTATGTGAAATCAAGAAGACAAGTGTCAAGTCGGTAAAGGCTGTTGATGCGAGTGATTCAGTTTAGCGAGAGATACTGTAATGTTCTGCTTAAAAAACGGTGACTCCCTTCACTGTTGCTTTTACGTCTCCTTTCCCTCTCATCCGTCCTGAGCTCAAGCAGCCGTGTCGCGGCTTTTTGGTCCTGTGCTCTCTTTGCCCTGCGTGAGGCCTGTTTTGCGGCGCCACACAAAGAATAAGCTGCCTTCTGAACTATGTCTTACTCCATAGATGGTGAAAAAGAGAAACAAATACTTTTGAATTGCTTCTCAGGGCTCAGCTGTGTAAATCACAGGTGGGTTGGCAAAGAGTTTGCATAAATACAACCAATTGTATCATGAAAAGGTGGTGATGCAAATGTGATATTTTTGATATACTGTGTGTTAACTAGATTTTGACATCATTCTGCGTGTGTTTATCAAGGTTTGTAGTAAAAAAAAATCCAAGTCATTCATTTAGTGCTTTGGGTTTATCCAAGAATTCTTCTCCCATACTTTTTAAGAACAGACGTATTATTTTTGTTTTATTTTGTGCTTTTGGAGAGCTTTGATTTAAGTTTGAGCAACCCCTTGGTATTTAGTGCTCATTTCTTCTCATACAAACTATGTAGTTCAATATTTTATTCTTATATAATCTTTGCCTGAAATGCAAAGCATTTGTCATGGAAAAGATACTCCAGCAGGTGTTTTGAACAGTTGTTTTCATGATCTCATAAGCTGTTGAAATGTTGAACCAGTTTTGCAATGCATCAAGATCGAGAGTAGCATGTTATGAACAATGTCATGGGTATTTACTGTAAGAACACCTGGGCTGTGTGCTAATCCAGTCTTGATTATACTTCTGGGCATTTTCTTGGCTGATACGGGGCAGTTTTCTTCTAGATAGCCTATCCTACTGTGAAGGAACCTTTCTTCCTTTACTTTTCCGTTATGTTTTTTTATTCAGACCAATTCGTCCACTGTTCAACCTGGTTTCCAGACTTTTATAAAAGAGTTGAGAGAGTGATAAAAATGAGGTGAAATAGAAAATTCAGAATGCTGCATGATGCATCCCACCAGACAGGCTACATGTGCATTTGTGATATATTATCCTTGGTTAAATTCTTATATAATTGGTTAAATTTACTATATTCTTTTGGTAATGCGGTACCAGATTCCTGTTTTGGTGCATGTTGAAGAGATTGTGATTTTTGCTGAAATCACTGAGTCACTGCTCTCCTCTCTCTCATCAACCCCTTTCTCTCATTCTTGGTCTTTTTCTCACTCTTAATCACCCACTCAACACACACACACACACACACACACACACACACACACACACACACACACACACACACACACACACACACACACACACACACACACACACACACATACAAACAACACATGCAGACACAAATAAAACACACACACCTCCCTGATTATTGTGGACCTTTTTAAGCAGCCAATCATTAGAGCCCGTCCCTGTTCTGTGATGTGGCTGCTAAAATTAGCCTCTTCTCTCTCTCTGAGTCGACATCTGCCATGACGCACTGTAAGAGCCAGGTAGCCATGCTCCTCAGAGGAAGAAGAAAATACTTTTTATTCCTTTCTTGGCCTTTCTACTCCCCCTTTTTTCCTACCTTCTCACCTCCTCACATCCCCTTTCTTTCCTTTCTTTTCCTTCCTTTCCCTTTCCTGCCGTGTCTGCTTTCTTTCAATTGCTTCTTTCTCTCAGTATGATTGCTGTCATCTTTACCTTAGATGTTTTTTCTTTTCTTTTTCTTTTCAGTCTGTTAAGTCAAATGTTACCCATTTGAGGCTCTGGCATGAGGTCTGCCTCAATGTATGTTGCTGCTGGTTCTGTATTACTTTTTGACAGGGCAGAGATTATAAACCTTATAAAATATATGTTTATAAAATTATAAACATAATGCCAGAAGGGGTATACAGTCCTTTACAGTTCAGTCAGTACAGTCATGGCTTTATCCTCTTGTCCTTTAATGTCCAAATCCTTACAGTATTTCCCGCATAGGAAATCAATTAAATTGTCTTAAAATGTTTTTCCTGTTTTTTTTCTTATACTTTTCTTTAAAACATTGAATAGAATGGAAGCTTTCTGTTTTTCTGAGTAAAATAAGCTTACAGTTTAGGTTTTAGGACAGAAACATGCACATATTACAAAAGGCATTGTTTTGTATTGTTTTTTGGAGTCACTTTAAGTATTTTATGTCCTTGCTGTCTCCAAATGAGTTTACCGGGCATCATTTCGGCATTTGACAGCTTTTCTCTGAAAATGAGGTGTTCTGTTGCAGGGCAACTAGTTTCCCTTATTCACAGAAAGCCATAAGCCAAGTTCATTTTTACTATTTAGTCTGATTTCAGTTCTTTTGGTTGTCTCAGGTTAAGTTGTCTCAGAGCGTATTCAGGGCTGAGATATATCTGTGTTTCTTACAACTCTGTCTGACAGTTGCTTTTCTGACCTTTGTACTCATAGAAAAACTCACATGCCGGAAAAGCATGTTGCATTCCTATGACAACCACAAACTGTGAGCTGTCATGTCATTAGCTACATATTCAGCAGGGGTTGTAATATGGTGAAATTCTTCCATTTTGGTATTTTTGAAAAGGTATTCTAAAAATGTTCATGTTATTAACCCCTAATTTATAGTTTCATAACTTTTATCAGAAATGTCATAAATCAGGTTTCACATTTCATTTCACTTGATCTCATTTATACAGTTTAGTGTTATAATGATGCAGCTTTGGGTTACAGTCTTTTTGAGTCATTTATGATCTTTTGGCAATAGACACAAACCTATAGTATCATGTTCAATTGATTTATGTTGCCTGTTTTAGTTAATAGTTGCTATGATTTGATCAAATCTTTTAAAAAACTGAGTTACTAAAGTTGTTCACAAGAAAACGACAAATGTTGCTACTTAATTGAACATTTTGTATTTTGAGCTGGACTCGTGCTGTTCTTTTCACCTTACTGGGTGCTGATAACTATCGCATGTGCGACAACCAAACGGAACGAATCATGAGTGCATGATACTATCCCAAAAAAACGTGTTGCAGTTAATACACCAGAGCTAGCCAAGCAAGCCTTGCTAGCGAGTGCTTTTTCTAGTGGCATAGAGTACTACAACAACTTGAAGAGACTTATAAAAATCACCAATGCTGTAACGTAGTGTTTTTGTTTGTTGTGGCTTTGGTAAATTGTGATTGTCTGTGCGCTATATTCTTATTAATTTATGAATATTGTCATGATGTATTCCTGTAACGTTTGTAATTTTACATATGTTTAAAAAATATTATTGATATCATTATATTCATAGTCGATATTGCAATATCACATTTTATCAATTTCGCGCAACCCTTCTGGGCGTGCACCTGTGTCAGTGTGTGCACTGTATGAGTGTCAGTGCATGTTTATCTGCACTTTCAAAGCAATTTTTTTGTGTATGTGTGCTTTTCTTTCTGTGTATATTGGTGTTAAGTTGTGTAACTACTGTGTATATGTGTCTGTTAACATGAATGTGTTTCTGCTTTGGTGTCAATGTGAACATCTATAAGTGCGTGCTTCCTGCTTTGAAATGTCAGATATCATCATCTGTGGTTTCTGTTGTGTTCGGCTCAGGTTGAAGCCGACTGCTAATCTATCGCCGCTCTGCAGATGGCCAGAGATTAGACTCATTCCCAAAAATAAGATAGAGAGGCAAGCTGCCTCATACAGCAGCCAAACAAGCTGATTCAAAGCTTGCAGAAGCTATAGTTAACAGAAACAGGAGAGGATTGTTTCAAAAAGAGTCCAGGTTTGGATCCCCTGTCCAGTTTGTTTTTCTTTATTGTAAGTAGTAAGTAAGTAAGTAAGATTTATTTATATA
>NC_045745.1:15158748-15170830 GCF_008692095.1 Etheostoma spectabile | reverse complement strand
CAGATAAAAATCACAAAGTGCTTCACAGTAAAAAGTATTGCTCACTAATGCTGCATGAAAGTATAATTACCGTATAATTTGTCCTAGTGGTAGTAGTAGGGGTCACAGAAATGTAGCTGCAGCGTTACAGTAGTTTTTACTTGTAGCATTGGCACCAGAAGCAACAATAGCTTACAATGTAAGCATCGGTAGCTTTTGCGAGCATAGTATTAGTATTTGTGGTGGGATGAGTAGTGGTATTACTAGCAGAAACAGCAGTAGTACTTCTTGTGGCAGTAAAACACTATAAGTGGTAGCAAAGGTACCTCTACTAGTACAAGGAAAAGTGATAGAAATAGCATCAGCCAGTCTTGTATAAAGTACTTAAAAGCAGTATCTGAGTTGAAGTACAAGTATCTTACCAGATACAAGTAGTATAAAAGTAAAATTCTCCTTTTAGAATATTACTTGAGTTAAAGTATCTGATATTTATTGTACTTAATTATCAGTGTACTTAAGTATTATGTATTAAGTATTATGTATATAACTTTTATTATGAACTTTATGGCCAAAGATGTGTAATGCTATCTTCATCACCTCTGCGGTAGGGCTTGTCATCGTCCGTTACCGTGGAAACAGGGGAACAATGATAGGCCGGCCGCTGTTTTATTGGACAAAAAGCATGGCTGTACAATTGCCCATTAGGTTAAATTGTAGATTGATTTGCGCCGGCTCGTCATTGTGATCTCGCTCAATACTGAACCAAATTCAAAAGATTGTTGGTCACATCAGACTAAAAGACACAAATGGATGGGAGAATGGGGCCCGGTTTCAAGAAAACAGTAGTTATCCTTTAAGTACAGTAGCAAAATATTTGTACTTTGTTACATTACAACACTAGCAACAGTGGTGGGAACAGTAGAAATCATGGTAAGCTCTTAAATTTCCCTAGCCTTAAAGTCTCAGTAATATATTTTATTGTTTAATAATAACATATTATTATTAATATGTTACTGTTCAATTTATTATTATACTATAACATTACTACAACATTAGTAGTAGTGGCAGATTTCATTTATAGAGCTCGACAATAGACATATTTGTAACCTTAGTAGGATCAGTATTGAGACAGTTTTGAGAAAAGTAAATAACTGTGTCTAATGGTTGTAACAGCAGCACTATTAGTAGGAGCGTTAGCAGTAGTTTCCATACATCATATTAAAACTTATAGTAATTCTATAAATCTAGTAGTATCATTCTGTAGTTTCATTATTAATAGTAGTAGTAGAGGTCATAAACAGGAATTCTTAAACACATTGCTCTCCCATGAATGCCCTGGTAGATAAAAACCACACACATACTGTAGTTCCAAAGAAAAACACTCAATGGACATTATTACTTTGTTGTACATAAACACACACACACACACACACACACACACACACACACACACACACACACACAGCAGCCCCCTGCTCATGTCTCAGTCCAGATCTAGATTGACCTTAATGAAGCACTGCTGCATACAGCCCATAACTCAACATAGCATACTGACCTACTGACTTACTGGCCAAGGAAATATTGTGTTGTGTGTGGTGTGTGTGTGTGGTGTGTGTGTGTGTGTGTGTGGGTGTGTGTGTGTGTGTGTGTGTGTGTGTGTGTGTGTGTGTGTGTGTGTGTGTGTGTGTGTGTGTGTGTGTGTGTGTGTGTCCCTGCTCCCAAAGTAATGTTGAACTACAGTTTCTATGAGGCTTTATCTGAGCAGCTGAATCTCATCTGTTCAGCTCGGTGAGAAGTCATCGATCACTCTGCACTGCATGATTGCATGGCTTGTGATGCAAACCAAACGGATGACGGAACTTTTTTTACTTAAGTTATTGAAATGCAAATGAGTGTGATGTTTGCATCATGACAGCCTGTCACATTTTGGCAAATGAGGCAGCGAAGGCTTTGGACAGATTACAAATAATGTGATTGTTGCTGAATCATGCTTTGGAGACAAAGCTTTTTCAGAGATACAGAAACTTCACAGAAGAGAGCAGCAAGTGCTTCTGGTGTGCAGATCATTGTAGAAAGAGTAAATAAAGAGAACCTCACTACACATTCTCTGCAAATAATGAGGTGTTTTCATCTTGTTGCAGCAGAATAAAAAGGTGTAAATACCTGACGAGCAATGCACTAAAATTTCCCCAAGCCGCTAAATGCAATGGATGATGGTGATGAAATATGATTTAATTGCACGCTAAAGGGGATTTTTTGTTTTGTCTGTTGGAAACTGACTGTATTATCCCCCCCCTGCAGGAACTGATTATTATTCATCAAATTTGGAAAGCTGAATGGAAATGGCAACATTCAATGACAAGTTCTTCAGAACAAAGTCATTAAAGTTGATTGATACTGAAATTCCTTCTAGCAAATAAAGAAATCTAGTGATAAATGGAAAAAGCAATGCACTTTTTGAGTAATTGTTGACAAAGTTTCCATGGCTGCTCCAGGCTTATTGCACAACAGTCTCTGTCCACCAAAACCAGCCACAAAAGACATTTGTACTGTCCCGAACATACATAAGTCTTCATTAGTTTCTCTGTTATAACACAGCATAACGCATTTCTTTGTTTTTGTCTTTGCATGAAACATAACCGACATTAACCGACTCTGTAGAAGACAAACCGGTGACTCAAATCTAATCAGCTCTTGGAGGACTCTTCTTCTTTTGACTGTGAAAGCTGAGGGAAATGCAACTCATTTGTATTTTATATTTTGCGTATTTACCTGGACACAGCGAATGCTTGTGTGTCCCTCTACCTGTCTGACGCTCCTCCTGTGTACCTGAATGTCTCATTTCTTTACAATGCTCCTTTTGCAGTGGATGAGAAGAAGAGCAGGATGGAGTTCAGCTAGAAAGAGAGAGAGAGAGAGACCAGGCAGAACATAAAACTGCAGGAGCTTGTAATAGTGTTTCCTACACATTAATTAGCTGCAGTCATTCCTGTACAAACATACAGCAATAAAACTGATATACGGAGATCCTCTCAGATCCTCTCCTCCTTTTCTCCTTTTGCCTTTGCTCACCTCTCTACTCCTTCTCTACTACTCTTTTCCTGTTTCCTCTTTTTTCTTTACCTCCTTATTTCCTAATTTCTTCTCTTTTTTTATCTCTTTCCTTCTCTTCCTTTTTTCTACCCTCTCCTCACATCTTATCACCTCTTTTTTATCCCTTTCTCTGTCCTCTTTTTTAATCTATTTTTCTTCTCCTTATCTCCTCCCTTCCACTATTCTTTTTGTTTTTCCTTCTTCTCCTTTTTTAATATCTTCTCCTCATTTCTTGTCCTCTATTATCGTCCCTCCTCTTTTCTGCTCTTATCTTCTCCTCTCTTCTTCATTTTCCACCGTTCTTCTCCCTAGTTCTTCTCTCTACTTCTCCCTTTCTCATCTTTTTCTTTCCCCTGGCCTCTTATTCTTTTTCTCGTCTCACCTCTACCTCCCTCCGTCCTACCTTTTTAGCCCTTTCCTCTGTTTTTTTCACCCTTGTCCTCTCCTCTATTATATTCTCTCCTCCTTTCTGCTTTTATCTTCTCCTCTCTCTTACATAAGAAGGGAGGACCCTTCTTCTCCCTAGTATTTCTATCTACTTATCCCTTTTCCTCTCCTTTCTTTGTTTTTCCTCTATTTTTTTTGCTTTCTTTTTCTTTTCCCCCCATCCTTGTTTCCCCTTTCTCCCTCTCTTCTCCTCACTGGTGGGGAGTATGGAGAAAAGGCAAGAGCATGTAGTTGTAAGGACAGACAGAATGAAAAAAGGCAGAAAGATTAAGGAGGAGTGAATCTCCCTCCGTCCCTGTCTGTCCGCCTCTCGTATTGCTGAAGGGGAAAGCAAGATCCATCATTGCCTTGGCTCACACACACATTTTTAAACACTCGGACTCACATGTTCCCACACATTAAACATAAAAACCACACACAGTTGCAAAGTAAAATGCACATGGACATTCACACTTTGTTGTACATAAATAAATACACGCACAGTTAAACACACACACACACACACACACACACACACACACACACACAAACACAAACACACAACACACAAACACACACACACACACACACAGCCCTTGTTCCTTTGCATTATTTATTTGTGCTGGCTGGCAGACAGTGGAGGAAGCCAAGCAGCAGAAGCAAGGATGCTGCTTTTTATATGGCCTTTCTATATACTGCACTGTGACACACACACACACACACACACACACACACACACACACACACACACACACACACACACACACACACACACACACACACACACACACCAGTGTCATCCGTTTTATCTTTGTTTGTCCTTGTCTTTCATCTCTCTTTCTTAAATTAATATCACTCTCCTTTCTCTCATTCTTGGTGATTTGTCTTCTCTTTCTCCTTTCTCCTGATCTTGTCCTCCCTCTTCACTTAGTTAAACATCATTCTCCTCTCCTTCGAGCAGTCTGGTTTGAAAGTTCAGCTCCTCTGAGAGTCAAGACAAATATACAGCATATTACTGCTTGCCTTCTCTTAACACACTCTCTTTATCTGTCATATTCTGTCTCTTTTTCTTTATGTTGCAGAGTTTCTTTCCATTTCTTAAGCAAACAGAATGCAAACTTTAAAGTGTCACAAACAGTGCTGGATATCAAACCTGGTTGACAGGTTGACATTTTAACTTTTTAATTTGTTACATGTTGGCTCCAAAGTGAAATGTGTCAACAACTATTTGATGCTTTGTTATGAAATGTGGTACACACATTCATGTCCCCCTCAGGATGAAACAGCCATCATGTTGTGCCATCAATAAGTCACATTTTTTAGTTTGTCCAATATTTACATATTCATATGAACTGTGTTATGGAAAATCAGTTGAGACACTTTCTCTCTCTCGGTCAGTCTCTCTCTTGCGCTTTTGTTTGTAGATTTTTCTTTATAATATTTTATTTACTTCTTTTCCTTTAACAGCTCATTTTAGTTCCCTCCCTTCTAGCTCTCCCTCTTCTATTTCCGTCTTATTGTCATGTTTGTCTTCTCACAAATGTCATTTTGACACTTTTGCTACTTTGTGTCTCTTAAGGTCAAAATAAAGTAGTTAAAACATCCACATTTGGGGACACAGTGAGAGAAGGAAGAGGCAGGGAAGGAAGGAGGGAGAAGAGGAGAAGTGCTTATAAAGCAGGGATAATGAGGCTTAGAAAATAATGATAAAATGTAGAGTGTAGTCATACGGTTGATTTGGGTGTGTGTGTTTGTGTGTGTGTTGTGTTGTGTGTGTGTGTGTGTGTGTGTGTGTGGTGTGGTGCTTGCTTGCGTGTGTGTGTCGTTTCTTCTGTGTAGGTTTGTGTGTTTATGTCTGTGTGTTATTGGCTGATGTCCTTGACTATATGACTGATAATATCATTACTTCAGGTCCCTGTTGGGCAGACTGTGTGTGTGTGTGTGTGTGTGTGTGTGTGTGTGTGTGTGTGTGTGTGTGTGTGTCTGACGTCTGTAGTTGGTGTGTGGTGGTGTGGTGTGTGTGTGTGTGTGTGTGTGTGTGTGTGTGTGTGTGTGTGTTCACATTATGTGTGTTCACATTATGTGTGAAAATGATTGTGTCTGGTTGAATACACACACTCCCTCAGGTCGTTAAAACACTGCATCACACACAAGCACACCTTGTTCTTTTTAATACAATCCTCCTACATACACATTCTTTTAATCATTTGTGTTAGTTAGCATTAACCTGTGAAGGTCTCCAGGTTAATATCAACAATTCGGTTAATGGTTACCGTGGCCACTGCACTTGAGCTCATTAGTCCTTTCCTCTCTTCTTCCTCCCTCCTCTTCCTTCTCAACTCTATACGTTCTTTGTCAGTAGGTTATTCTCTTTTGTATTAAATGTCTCCTCACTTGCATCTTCCTTGCATCTTAGTTCTCCCAATGTAAGATGTGAGGAAGAAATGTAATGACAAGATGTAAGTGAGGGAAATGAGGAGACAACCTACTGAAATGAGATATCCTTCCCTCTCAGCAGTGGTAGAGCGGTCGCTTGCCAATCGGAAGGTTGGTGGTTCAATCCCTGGCCTTCCAGTCCCATGTCGAAGGTGGCACCTTGTACGGCCACAGTTTGGGAATGGTTCTTGTACTTTGTAAAAGCGCTTTGACTAGTCGTTAAGACTAGAAAAATTTCAATATGTAAAAACAGTCCATTTACATTTAAAGCAAGGCAATGAGGGAAAAAAAACAACTGACTTTTTTTTAACTTTGCACCCAAAAGTAACACCATCAATTTACAAAATGGTCAGAGAAACTGCAGCAGAAAATCACTCAAAGATCCACAGGGGGATTAAAAACAGCACTGAGGCAATGACTTAACAAAGCCAAAGATATGGATCAAGTCAACACTATAAAATGAGGGATTAAGGCTTTGCTGGACAAATGCTACTCAATGTTGTTCTGGATCTGTTTTTCATATTCTTCAATCTTACACTGACCTTCAGTGTCAGGCGGCAGTTGAGGCCACAGTAGATTGAATGTTTAAGCTGAACTATGGAATCATGCATGGGCATGACAGTTTTTTTTGAATTAGTAATGACTTCATCATAAGCAATCTGAGCCTACAGACTGAGAGGACCCTCTTCACCTCAATCTCACCTTCTGAAGACATGCAGATGCAGAATTTTGCCCTGTGCACACCCCTAAACGAGTGTATGCATCTTCACTTTTTTTGACCATTTAACCAAACTTTTCTATCTTCTTTACTTCTGTTTTTCTCTCTGTGCAGGTATTTCGTACCGACTTCATCACGGCCATGAAGCTGCCAGACTCGGCCCAGCTCGGCCCGGACGACTTCTACGTGCTTTCGGACCCTTGGAGACAAGAGTGGGAGAAGGGAGTGCAAGTCCCTGCAAGCCTGGAGGCCATACCAGAGCCTGTGGTCAGGTACGACAGAGATAGCCATCAAGTAAATAAAGATAGCAAATAAAGTGTTGTGATCTGTTTTAATAGTGATTCACTACTACCCAACCTTTGGCAGCAGAGACATGATCACCATCTAAACACACTGGCAGAGTTCCCACTGTCACAAAGACCATGTGAGGGTTATGAGATTTGAGCTTTTGTTTTCCATGAATAATACTGGTTTTGGAACATTGCCAAATGCTCAATTAACTTCTGGAAACTTGTGAAATTTGAGATTTGAGTTCATGCAACCCTGAAAATTTAACTTGACATTCAAGTAAAAATTCATTGGCAAAATGAGTGTGCTAAAACACCGGAAGGAATAGTTTTTACTGAGACAAAACTATGAACATTTGCTGTCGTACATCAATCAATATTTTGCAAATGTTTAGAAAAGATTTGGCATTGACTTAATAAAGTGTGAGAACCCTTTACACAATTAAGTTGCCTGTAATTACACCTATTGGCATTATATATTAGTGAATGGAATACATGCACCTGCATGCACAAAGGACATAAACAGATCGTTGGCTTTCTACTCTCTAAGTGATTTTCATACACACACACACACACACACACACACACACACACACACACACACACACACACCTACACAACAGAGAATTACACAAAGAAACACAGAAGCAAGCTGGTAGGCAGATGTGTGCAGCATGCACTTCGACCCACTTATATCACTCATACTGTGATTAGTCTGGGCACGCTCTTACTTCTCCCCCAACTCTCTCTCACCCCAGTAGGTTGTTGTGGCGCTCTAGTACTATCTGCAGCTGCTTCACATACCCATGTGGTTTTGTTTGGCGTTCTAGGAACTAATGAAAATGCTCAGACTGCCTGGTAATGCCTGTTAACAGACATGCCATACTGGGGCCACACACACCACGCACCCACGCACGCACATACACGCGCACATACACACGCACACAGCACAGACAATTATCCATCATGGGAGATTTGGTCAAATGTTATGTATCCATGAACTTTTTTTTACCTCTTGAAAAAAAAAAAACAGATGCGGAGGAAGCTCTTCAACAAAGGAAGACAAGTAAACAAAAAGTAAAAACTTCTTTAACTAAAATGTCATAGCAAGTGACTGTGTTGCATATTAAACATCAGCTGCGAGCGCAACTCTGAAACGAAAGGCGGAGTAATACTGTGGTAAATGTTTTCCACCTCTTTAATTTGTTAGAAGGAAAGTTTAAGGCCTTTGTTCCACTATTTCATTCATTTTGTGCTGTTTGTCGACCTTTCCCCCAATCCATTCAAGAACTAAAGTGAAAAAGAGTCACTGTGTTGCAGCAAGTTAAAAATCTATTAAATATGTTCATTCAGTCAGTCCATTATAAATAAGATTAAAAATTTCTTACGTTTTATTTTAAGGGTCATAACAGCTGCAAAAAAGGGGCTGGTTGGTGGTTGAGTTGTAAAAACTGAAAACTGTTTTGCCATGCTTAACAGAAGTTCTAACTGGGCAATTGAAAAAGAAAAGAGACACCTATCTGATCCAATAACATAAAATAAGCACTTTAAAACACAACAAACAAAACGTTAATCAAATCTAGTTTTTGCCAAATGAAATGGCATTCGTAATGAGGAAACAAGAGAATCTGAATTGCATCTTTGACTATCAAGTGAAAAGGCTTGCAAAAGCAGTTTTACTAAAGAGGAATCAAGTTTCCATAATAGAAAAACAAAAGCATTTGCAGTTCAACAAAGACAGAAGAATAAATGACTTCCTTAGAGTGTTAAGGAGGGCAGAAGACAAAGGTTATAATAATAAAGATGAAAATACGAAAGAAATCTGGATCATCCTTATGACTCTCAGATTTGAAAGCATACATTTGTCGCCCTTAATGTTTACATTGTCTAATAGCTTAACATCTCAGCAAACACAATATGTCACACACACACACACACACAACCACACACACACACACACACACACACACACACACACACACCCACACACACACACACACACACACACAAAACAGCTAACAGAAAATTAAGAACCAGAAGGCGAGAGAGATAGATGGGCAGATTGAGAGAGAGAGAGCAATGGCAGAGATAGATAAGGGTAGATGATGAATGGGGGCTAATATATATCTTACATACGATAGGTGTGAAGTTTACACGTGATGCTGAAATGAGTGATGATGGATAGATTGGGAGATAGAGGAGTGAGGGATGAGTGTAAGTGGGACTGAGCTGATGGTCTCTGTCAGTCTTTGACATCGATTTGTCTATCTTTTTCCTGTTTCTGTCATCTTGAAGCCACTACTCTCTCTCTCTCTCCTTCTGCCTCCTTCTTTTCCGTTCCTCACTCTGTCCTTTCAATATGTTTGGTCTAAAATCTCCAGCGATGCTTGAGACTTCCTTGGTTTTCCCACATGAGCCCTGTGGTCAGGCAGAATTAGTGGTAGGAAACCTTATTCCCACACAGGAAGTGATGGATTTTCAGAATTCAGTATAGGTAAAAAAAACTGTCTATAAGCAAGCAATGAGCTAACAAGGGAGAAGAATACATACACAAAGCTCTCTTGATTCAGTTTACACATTAAGCACAAATCAGTGCTTCAGAATAAATAAAAAAAACAGTACAAAACGTCTGGCTTGAAAACATTTTCTTTTGTAAAAAGTGTTGAAAGCACATGACTTCCGGGGGCGCTGCGCTGTAGCTGTCCTGCTGCTTCTCCTGTCTGGTATTGTAGTGTGTGATGTACAGAATGTTCTACAGTCCCTGACAAAAGTCTTGTCGCTTGTGTACAATTGACCTGAAGTGCCGCTGAATATATTTCTAATCAAGATTTATTTACAAGAAATGTCTCATTTTAATCCCAAAAGCTTTTGTAATAATGTTTCAGTGCAAAAGAAACTGTCAAAAATTATTCTAATATTCACAGCTTGGTAAAGCCCTTGAGTCAATTTTTGCAAAGACATAAGTGTTGTCGCCTTGTCATTACTTCACCTGTGACAATAATGGATCAATTGGTCTCAGGTGTGTAATAAAACAACCCCAGTACACTAGACCTTCACATCAACTGCAACTAGACATCTGCAAACATGCCTAAGATTCACCCTGACTAAAGTTTTGATATCAAGAGGCTGAAGACCAGATCCACTGCTGATGTGGCAGACACCTTCAATGTGTCTCAGTGTCAAGTACAAAAGATAAAAAACACGTTTGAAGACACTGGAGATGTTTTTGACAAGCCCAGGTCAGGCAGACCCCGCAAGACAACTGCTCGGAGGACCGTTTTGTGCTCGAAAATCCAAGCCAGACCATTTTCCACTGCACGCAGAGCTCCACCAGACCTGGTCCCCTGAAGTCCCATGTCAACCTGAACAGTTTTGTCGGATTCTGTTCTCGAAATGGCCTCCATGGTCGAATCAGTGCCCAGAAGCCAGCACTTAACAAAAGCAATTGAAAAAAAACTTTTGTCAGGGACTGTACATGTTATGTCCCTCGGTGTCTGATTGAGGGACTATCTGTTTGATTATATGTCTGGTGTCTTGTCATGAGGTGCCTTGCGACTGTGTTTCAAACCCATATGCCCCACAGGGACAATGAAGTTACTACTACTATGAGATGTTACAGGCAAAAAAGGTTAAAATTGATTGAACTTTTGCAATAGACAGGGTTAACAAATACAAAAGCGTTCAAAACAGCTGTTCTGATCCTGAATTGGCTTCCTTTTAAGCAAGGGGCTTAATTATCCCAGTAGAGCTGATCATTGTGTTATAAAAGGATGTTCAGTATTTGCTGTAAAAGTATAGATCGTCAACAAAAGAATTGTGGCAAGACTTTCAGTGCTGTCCTTTGGCATCGAATGTGGTGGGCAGTGGATGGACATGGTTGGACTTACTCTCTCTAGCAAAACATGTCTAACATTGGTGCAAAACATTTGGAGAAGTTTGATACCGCTGATGTGTGTTAATAAGGCTACAGCCAGCAGCTGGTAGACTTCCAAAAAAGACTGGAAATGGGGAAACAGGTAACATGGCTCTGCAGGGCTCCAGACTAACCTTTCCACTGGTATCACTGGTGCTACTAACTATTTTTGTGTCCACCACACGGGATTCTGTTGCAGGTTTTGTGTTTCTTACAGTTGTGTGCAACTTCAAAGTTTTAAGCTTAAACTGTGTTGACCCCATGGGTACTTTGTTAGTCATTGTGTTTGAAAGTGTTACTTTTTCTTTTTATGGTTCAGTCGGGCTCTCATGCATGAGCTTTCATCATCAGTGGCATCTGAGTCAGAATGTCTCGTTGTCTCTGCCTACCCACCAGCCCTCTTTCTCCTTGCTATGCTTTTACAATAATAGCTACCCTGCTTCTTTTTGGAACACAGTAACCGCTGAATTGAATGTTTCGAAAGTTCTATACTTTACGTACGTGCATGTGATAGCTCCTTGTGCGTAGGTGGTGCTGGTGGGCCACCGATGATAATGTTCATCATGCACTTGCATGAATGCAAACAAGTGATATTTTGCACCTATACAAAAAACGGTAGTAATCTGCAGCCCTGCTCTGTCAAATGGTAATACACCTGCATACCAGCACCTCTACAGTTCATTAATCAATGTTATTTTGATTTAAAGTGACATGGTGCTTCTTTGACTGCTAGGTGAAGAGGACGCTGCTTTTACTCTATATGTTGCTTTATATTAAAGAGATTTTGCTAACCCGAAAAGAGTAAATTGAGGTAGCTCCTGTCGTCTTCCTCTCTCCATTTATTTCATGTTCCTTTAGCTATTTATGTCATGATCCACCTCTCCTGTTCTTTTTTCTTCTTCTCTTGTCTATGTCTTCATCTCTACATCTCTCATTTTCCTGCTTCCCTCCTTCCACTCCACCTTCCCCTTTACTTTTGCTCTAGTTTAGCCAGAGGCGCAGACACATTTTTCTTTTTCTTTTTTTTAATAATAATGACATCATCTCCAAAAATGTGGAGAGGAAAGAGCTGCGGGCCCTGTCTGGCTTTGACACACACTCCTCTGCCACATTTCTCTCTCTCTCTCTCCCTCTCCTTTTGGCTGCTGCGGCATATTTTCGGTAAAATGTTTGTGGCCAGATCATGAAGAGGTCATTATGGTTTGATGTTGTTTCTTTAGTGCCTCTCCT
>NC_045745.1:15157400-15158723 GCF_008692095.1 Etheostoma spectabile | reverse complement strand
CACACACACACACACACACACACACACACACACACACACACACACACACAGTAACAGCTAACAGATTAAAGAGACCAGAAGGCAGAGAGAGATAGATGGGCAGATTGAGAGAGAGAGAGCAATGGCAGAGATAGATAAGGGTAGATGATGAATGGGGGCTAATATATTATCTTACATACGATAGGTTGATGAAGTGATATACAGTGATGCTGAAATGGAGTGATGATGGATAGATTGGGAGATAGAGGAGTGAGGGATGAGTGTAAGTGGGACTGAGCTGATGGTCTCTGTCAGTCTTTGACATCGATTTGTCTATCTTTTTCCTGTTGTCTGTCATCTTGAAGCCACTACTTCTCTCTCTCTCTCCTTCTGCCTCCTTCTTTTCCGTTCCTCACTCTGTCCTTTCAATATGTTTGGTCTAAAATCTCCAGCGATGCTTGAGACTTCCTTGGTTTTACCCACATGAGCCCCTGTGGTCAGGCAGAATTAGTGGTAGGAAACCTTATTCCCACACAGGAAGTGATGGATTTTCAGAATTCAGAATTAGGTAAAAAAAACTGTCTATAAGCAAGCAATGAGCTTAACAAGGGAGAAGAATACATACACAAAGCTCTCTTGATTCAGTTTACACATTAAGCACAAATCAGTGCTTCAGAATAAATAAAAAAAACAGTAACAAAACTGTCTGGCTTGAAAACATTTTCTTTTGTAAAAAGTGTTGAAAGCACATGACTTCCGGGGGCGCTGCGCTGTAGCTGTCCTGCTGCTTCTCCTGTCTGGTATTGTAGTGTGTGATGTACAGAATGTTCTACAGTCCCTGACAAAAGTCTTGTCGCTTGTGTACAAATTGACCTGAAGTGCCGCTGAAATATATTTCTAATCACGATTTATTTACAAGAAATGTCTCATTTTTAATCCCAAAAGCTTTGTAATATGTTTCCGTGCAAAGAAACTGTCAAAAAGTATTCTAATATTCACAGCTTGGTAAGCCCATTGAGTCATTTTTGCAAAGACATAAGTGTTGTCGCCTTGTCATATGAGCTTCACCTGTGACTAAATATGGATCAATTAGGTCTCAGTGTGGTAAAACAACCCCAGTACACTAGACCTTCACATCAACTGCACCTAGACATCTGCAAACATGCCTAAGATTCACCCTGAGACTAAAGTTTTGATTATCAAGAGGCTGAAGACCATAATCCACTGCTGATGTGGCAGACACCTTCAATGTGTCTCAGTGTCAAGTACAAAAGATAAAAAACACGTTTGAAGACACTGGAGATGTTTTTGACAAGCCCAGGTCAGGCAGACCCCGCAAGACAA
>NC_045745.1:15140134-15157375 GCF_008692095.1 Etheostoma spectabile | reverse complement strand
CATTTCGAGACAGAATCCGACAAACTGTTCAGGTTGACATAGGGACTTCAGGGGACCAGGTCTGGGTGGAGCTCTGCTGCAGGGAAAATGGTCTGGCCTTGGATTTTCGAGCCAACAAACGGTCTCCGAGCAGTTGTCTTGCGGGGTCGGCCTGACCTGGGCTTGTCAAAAACATCTCCAGTGTCTTCAAACGTGTTTTTATCTTTTGTACTTGACATGAGACACATTGAAGGTGTCTGCCATCAGCAGTGGATCTGGTCTTCAGCCTCTTGATAATCAAAACTTTAGTCTCAGGGTGAATCTTAGGCATTTGCAGATGTCTAGTTGCAGTTGATGTGAAGGTCTAGTGTACTGGGGTGTGTTTTATACACACCTGAGACCTAATTGATCCATTATTAGTCACAGGTGAAGCGTCATAGACAAG
The DNA here is from genome assembly GCF_008692095.1 of Etheostoma spectabile. Classification (NCBI taxonomy): domain Eukaryota; kingdom Metazoa; phylum Chordata; class Actinopteri; order Perciformes; family Percidae; genus Etheostoma; species Etheostoma spectabile. Next base: position 15,156,951 of record NC_045745.1, on the reverse strand, counting down.
GCGACAACACTTAGTCTTGCAAAATTGACTCAATGGCTTTACCAAGCTGTGAATATTAGAATACTTTTTGACAGTTTCTTTTTGCACGGAAACATTATTACAAAAGCTTTTGGGATTAAAATGAGACATTCTTGTAAATAATCTTGATTAGAAATATATTCAGCGGCACTTCAGGTCAATTTGTACACAAGCGACAAGACTTTTGTAGGGACTGTAGAACATTCTGTACATCACACACTACAATACCAGACAGGAGAAGAAGCAGCAGGACAGCTACAGCGCAGCGCCCCGGAAGTCATGTGCTTTCAACACTTTTACAAAAGAAAATGTTTTCAAGCCAGACAGTTTTGTTACTGTTTTTTTTTTATTCTGAAGCACTGATTTGTGGTAATGTGTAAACTGAATCAAGAGAGCTTTGTGGTATGTATCTTTCTTGTTAAGCTCATTGCTTGCTATAGACAGTTTTTTTTACCTAATTCTGAATTCTGAAAATCCATCACTTCCTGTGGGAATAAGGTTTCCTACCACTAATTCTGCCTGACCACAGGGGCTCATGGGGTAAAACCAAGGAAGTCTCAAGCATCGCTGGAGATTTTAGACCAACATATGAAAGGACAGAGTGAGGAACGGAAAAGAAGGAGGCAGAAGGGAGAGAGAGAGAAGTAGTGGCTTCAAGATGACAGACAACAGGAAAAAGATAGACAAATCGATGTCAAAGACTGACAGAGACATCAGCTCAGTCCACTTCACTCATCCCTCACTCCTCTATCTCCCAATCTATCCATCATCACTCCATTTCAGCATCAATGTATATCACTCATCAAACCTATGTATGTAAGATAATATATTAGCCCCCATTCATCATCTACCCTTATCTATCTCTGCCATTGCTCTCTCTCTCAATCTGCCATCTATCTCTCTCTGCCTTCTGGTTCTCTAATCTGTTAGCTGGACTGTGTGTGTGTGTGTGGTGTGTGTGTGTTGTGGTGGTGTGTGGTGTGTGTGTGTGTGTGGTGGTGTGTGTTGTGTGTGTGTGTGTGTGTGACATATGTGTGTCTGCTGAGATGTTAAGCTATTAGACAATGTAAACATTAAGGGCGACAAATGTATGCTTCAAATCTGAGAGTCATAAGGAGATCCAGATTTCTTGTATTTTCATCTTTATTATTTATAACCTTTGTCTTCTGCCTCCTCCTAACACTCTAAGGAAGTCATTTATTCTTCTGTCTTTGTTGAAATGCAAATGCTTTTGTTTTTATTATTGGAAACTTGATTCCTCTTTAGGTAAAACTGCTTTTGCAAGCCTTTTCACTTGATAGTCAAAGATGCAATTCAGATTCTCTTGTTTCCTCATACGAATGCCATTTCATTGGCAAAAACTAGATTTGATTAACGTTTTGTGTTGTGTTTTAAAGTGCTTAGTTTATGTATGGATCAGATAGGTGCTCTTTCTTTTTCAATTGCCCAGTTAGAACTTCTGTTAAGCATGGCAAAACAGTTTTCAGTTTTTACAACCAACCACCAACCAGCCCCTTTTTTGCAGCTGTTATGACCCTTAATAAAACGTAAGAAATTTTAATCTATTTATAATGGACTGACTGAATAACAATTATAGATTTTTAACTTGCTGCAACACAGGGACTCTTTTTCACTTTAGTTCTTGAATGGATTGGGGGAAAGGTCGACAAACAGCACAAAATGAATGAAATAGTGGAACAAAGGCTTAACTTCCTTCTAACAAATAAAGAGGGTGGAAACATTTACCACGTATTACTCCGCCTTTCGATTTCAGAGTTGCGCTCAGCAGCTGACTGTTTAATATGCAACCAAATGTCACTTTGCTATGACATTTTAGTTAAAGAAGTTTTACTTTTTGTTTACTTGTTTTCCTTTGTTGAAGAGCTTCCTCGCATCTGTTTTTTTTTTTTCAAGAAGGTAAAAAAAATGTTCATGGATAATAACATTTGACCAAATCTCCCATGATTGGATAATTGTCTGTGTCTGTGTGCGTGTGTATGTGCGCGTGTATGTGGTGGGGCGTGCGTGCGGTGTGTGTGGCCCCAGTTGGCATGTCTGTCTAACAGGCATTACCAGGCAGTCTGAGCATTTTCATTAGTTCCTAGAACGCCAAACAAACCACAGGGTATGTGAAGCAGCTGCAGTAGTACTAGAGCGCCACAACAACCTACTGGGGTGAGAGAGAGTTGGGGAGAGATAAAGCGGTGCCCGACTAATCTACAGTATGAGTGAATTAAGTGGTCGAGAGTGCATGCCTGCCATCTGCCTACCAGCTGCTTCGTGTTTCTTTGTGTAATTTCTGTGTGTGTGTGTGGTGTGTGTGTTGTGGTGTTGTGTGTGTGTGGTGTTGGTTGTGTGTGTGTGTGTGTGTGTGGGTGTGTGTGTGTATGAAAATCACTTAGAGAGTAGAAAGCCAACGATCTGTTATGTCCTTTGTGCATGCAGGTGCATGTATTCCATTCACTAATATAATATGCCAATAGGTGTAATTACAGGCAACTTAATTGTGTAAAGGGTTCTCACAATTTATTAAGTCAATGCCAAATCTTTTCTAAACTTTGCAAAATATTGATTGAGTACGACAGCAAATGTTCATAGTTTTGTCTCAGTAAAAAACTATTCCTTCCGGGTGTTTAGCACACTCATTTTGCCAATGAATTTTTACTTGAATGTCAAGTTAAATTTTCAGGGTTGCATGAACTCAACATCTCAAATTTCACAAGTTCCAGAAGTTAATTGAGCATTGGCAATGTTCCAAAACCAGTATTATTCATGGAAACAAAAAGCTCAAATTCATAACCCTCACATGGTCTTGTGACAGTGGGAACTCTGCCAGTGTGTTTAGATGGTGATCATGTCTCTGCTGCCAAAGGTTGGTAGTAGTGAATCACTATTAAAAACAGTCACAACACTTTATTTGCTATCTTTATTTACTTGATGGCTATCTCTGTCGTACCTGACCACAGGTCTGGTTGGCCTCCAGCTTGCAGGGACTTGCACTCCCTTCTCCCACTCTTGTCTCCAAGGGTCCGAAAGCACGTAGAAGTCGCCGGGCCGAGCTGGGCCGAGTCTGGCAGTTCTGGCCGTGATGAAGTCGGTACGAAATACCTGACAGAGAGAAAACAGAAGTAAAGAAGATAGAAAAGTTTGGTTAAATGGTCAAAAAAAGTGAAGATGCATACACGTTGGGGTGTGCACAGGGCAAAATTCTGCATCTGCCTGTCTTCAGAAGGTGAGATGAGGTGAAGAGGGCTCTCTCAGTCTGTAGGCCAGATTGCTTATGATGAAGTCATACTAATTCAAAAAAAAACTGTCATGCCCATGCATGATTCCATAGTTCAGCTTAAACATTCAATCTACTTGGCCTCAACTGCCGCCTGACACTGAAGGTCAGTGTAAGATTGAAGAATATGAAAAACAGATCCAGAACAACATTGAGTGCATTGTCCAGCAAGCCTAATCCATTTATAGTGTTGACTTGATCCATATCTTTGGCTTTGTTAAGTCATTGCCTCAGTGCTGTTTTTAATCCCCCTGTGGATCTTTGAGTGATTTTCTGCTGCAGTTTCTCTGACATTTTGTAAATTGATGGTGTTACTTTTGGGTGCAAAGTTAAAAAAAAGTCAGTTGTTTTTTTTCCCTCATTGCCTTGCTTAAATGTAATGACTGTTTTACATATTGAAATTTTTCTAGTCTTAACGACTAGTCAAAGCGCTTTTACAAAGTACAAGAACCATTCCCAAACTGTGGCCGTACAAGGTGCCACCTTCGACATGGGACTGGAAGGCCAGGGATTGAACCACCAACCTTCCGATGGCAAGCGACGCCTCTACCTGCTGAGGGGAGGATATCTCATTTCAGTAGGTTGTCTCCTCATTTCCCTCACTTACTCTTGTCATTACATTTCTTCTCACATCTACATTGGGAGAACTTAGATGCAAGGAAGATGCAAGTGAGGAGACATTTAATACAAAAGAGAATAAACTACTGACAAAACGTATAGAGTTGAGGAAGAGGAGGGAGGGGAGAAGAGAGGAAAAGGACTAATGAGCTCAAGTGCAGTGGCCACGGTAACCATTAACCGAATTGTTGATATTACCTGGAGACCTTCACAGGTTAATGCTAACTAACACAAATGATAAAAGAATGTGTATGTAGGAGGGGTAGTAAAAAGAACAAGGTGTGGTGTGTGTGATGCAGTGTTTAACGACCTGAGGGAGTGTGTGTATTCAACAGACACAATACATTCACACATAATGTGAACACACATAATGTGAAACACAAACACACACACAACACAAACACACACACACACACACACACTAACAGACAGTCAGACACACACACACACACACACACAAACACACCACACACACACACACACACACACACAGTCTGCTCCAACAGGGACCTGAAGTAATGATATTATCAGTCATATAGTCAAGGACATAGCCAATAACACACAGACATAAAACACACAAACCTACACGAAGAAGAAACGACACACCACGCAAGCACACAACACACACACACACACACACACACAACAAACACAACAAAACCACACACCCAAATCAAACCGTAGACTACACTCTACATTTATCATTATTTTCTAAGCCTAGATCCCTGCTTTATAAGACTTCTCTCTTCTCCCTCCTTCCTTCCCTGCCTCTTCCTTCTCTCATGTGTCCCCAAATGTGATGTTTTAACTACTTTATTTTGACTTAGAGACACAAAGTAGCCAAAAGTGTCAAAATGACATTTGTGAAAAGAACAAACATGACAAATAAGACGGAAATAGAGAGGGAGGAGCTAGAAGGGAGGGAACTAAAATGAGCTGTTAAAGGAAAAGAAGTAAATAAAATATTATAAGAAAAATTACAAACAAAAGCGCAAGAAAGAGACTGACCGAGAGAGAGAGAAAGTGTCTCAACTGATTTTCCATAACACAGTTCATATGAATATGTAAATGGACAAACTAAAAAATGTATATTGATGGCACAACATGATGGCTGTTTCATCTGAGGGGGACATGAATGTGTGTACACATTTCATAACCAAGCATCAAATAGTTGTGACAAATTCACTGTTAGCCAACATGTAACAAATTAAAAGTTAAATGTCAACCTGTTCACCAGGTTTGATATCCAGCACGGTTTGTGACACTTTAAGTTTGCATTCTGTTGCTTAAGAAATGGAAAGAAACTCTGCCACAAAAAGAAAAAGAGACAGAAATATGACAGATAAAGAGAGTGTGTTAAGAGAAGGCAAGCAGTATATGCTGTTATTTGTCTTGACTCTCAGAGGAGCTGAACTTTAAACAGACTGCTCGAGGAAGGAGAATGATGTTTAACTAAGTGAAGAGGAGGACAAGATCAGAAGGAGAAAGAGAAAAGAAGACACAATCACCAAGAATGAGAGAAAGGAGAGTGATATTAATTTAAGAAAGAGAGATGAAAGACAAGGACAAACAAAGATAAAACGGATGACATGGTGTGGTGGTGTGTGGTGTGTGTTGTGTGTGTGTGTTGTGTGTGTGTGGTGTGTGTGTGTGTGGGTGTGGTGTGTGTGTGTGTGTGTTTGGGTGTGTGTGTTCACAGTGCAGTATATAGAAAGGCCATATGTAAAAAGCAGCATCCTTGCTTCTGCTGCTGGCTTCTCCATGGCTGCCAGCCAGCACAAATAAATAATGCAAAGGAACAAGGGGGTGTGTGTGTGTGTGTGTGTTGTGTGTTTGTGTGTTTGTGTGGTGTGTGTGTGTGTGTGTGTGTGTGTGTGTGTGTTTAACTGTGCGTGTGTATTATTTATGTACCAAAAGTGTGAATGTCCATGTGCATTTACTTTGAACTGTGTGTGGTTTTATGTTTTAATGTGTGGGAAACATTGAGGCGAGTGTTTAAAAATGTGTGTGTGAGCCAAGGCAATGATGGATCTTGCTTTCCCCTTCAGCAATACGAGAGGGGACAGACAGGGACGGAGGGAGATTCACTCCTCCTTAATCTTTCTGCCTTTTTTCATTCTGTCTGTCCTTACAACTACATGCTCTGCCTTTCTCCATAATCCCCACAGTGGGAGAAGAGAGGGAGAAAGGGGAAACAAGGATGGGGGGAAAAGAAAAAGAAAGCAAAAAAAATAGAGGAAAAACAAAAAGAAAGAGAGGAAAAGGGATAAGTAGATAGAAATACTAGGGAGAAGAAGGGTCCTCCCTTCTATGTAAGAGAGAGGAGAAGATAAAAGCAGAAGGAGGAGAGAAGATATAAATAAGGGAGAGGACAAGGGTGAAAAAAAAAAAGAGGAAAGGGCTAAAAGGTAGGACGGAGGGAGGGTAGAGGTGAGACAGAGAGAGAAAAGAAAAAGAGGCCAGGGGAAAGAAAAAGATGAGAAAGGGGTAGAAGTTAGAAGAAGAATAGGAGAGAAACTTGGAGGAAATGAAAATGAGAAAGAGAGAAGAGAAGATAAGAGCAGAAGAAGAGAGGAGTGGACGATAATAGAGGAAAGAAATGAGGAGAAGATATTAAAAAAAGGAGAAGAAAAAACAAAAAGAATAGTGGAGTGAGGAGAAGGAGATAAGGAGAAGAAAAATAGATATAAAAAGAGGACAAGAGAAAGGGATAAAAAGAGGGATATAGATGTGAGGGGGTAAGAAAAAAGGAAAGAGCAAGGAAAGAGATAAAAAAAGAAGAGAAGAAATTAGGAAAAAGGAGGTAAAGAAAAAAGAGGAAACAGGAAAAGAGGTAGTAGAGAAGAGTAGAGAGGTGAGCAGGCAAAAAGGAGAAAAGGAGGAGAGGATCTGAGAGGATCTCCGTATATCAGTTTTATTGCTGTATGTTTGTACAGGAATGAATGCAGCTAATAAGTGTAGGAAACACTATTACAAGCTCTGCAGTTTTAGTTCTGCCTGGTCCTCTCTCTCTCTCTCTTCTAGCTGAACTCATCCTGCTCTTCTTCTCATCCACTGCAAAAGGAGCATGTAAGAAAGAGGACATTCAGGTACACGAGGAGGGCGTCAGACAGGTAGAGGGACACACAAGCATTCGTGTGTCCAGGTAAATACGTCACAAACTAAAAATACAAAGAGTTGCTTTCCCTCAGCTTTCACAGTCAAAAGAAGAAGAGTCTCCCAAGAGCTGATTAGAATTTGAGTCACCGTTTGTCTTCTACAGAAGTCGGTTAATGTCGGTTTATGTTTCATGCCAAAGACAAAACAAAGAAATGCGTTATGCTGTGTTATAACATGAGAAACTATGAAGACTTATTATGGTCCGGGACAGTACAAATGTTTTTGTGGTGTGTTTTGGTGGACATGAGTACTGTTGTGCCATACGTCAATAAGCTGGAGCAGCCATGGAAACTGTGTCAACATTACTCACAAAAGTAGCATTGCTTTTTCCATTTATCACTAAGAGTTCTTTATTGCTAGAGGTACATTTCAGTATCAATCAACTTTAATGAATTTGTTCGGAAGAACTGTCAAGGGAATGGTTGCATTGTGCATTAGCGTGCCTCCATGGTCGAATCAGTGCCCAGAAGCCAGCACTTAACAAAAGACAATTGAAAAAAAACTTTTGTCAGGGACTGTACATGTTATGTCCCTCGGTGTCTGATTGAGGGACTATCTGTTTGTATTATATGTCTGGTGTCTTGTCATGAGGTGCCTTGCGACTGTGTTTCAAACCCATATGCCCCACAGGGACAATGAAGTTATCTACTACTATGAGATGTTACAGGCAAAAAAGGTTAAAATTGATTGAACTTTTGCAATAGACAGGGTTAACAAATACAAAAGCGTTCAAAACAGCTGTTCTGATCCTGAATTGGCTTGACCTTTTAAGCAAGGGGCTTAATTATTCCACAGTAGAGCTGATCCATTGTGTTATAAAAGGATGTTCAGATATTTGCTGTAAAAGTATAGATCGTCAACAAAAGAATTGTGGCAAGACTTTCAGTGCTGTCCTTTGGCATCGAATGTGGTGGGCAGTGGATGGACATGGTTGGACTTACTCTCTCCATAGCAAAACAATGTCTAACATTGGTGCAAAACATTTATGGAGAAGTTTGATACCGCTGATGTGTGTTAATATAAGGCTACAGCCAGCAGCTGGTTAGATAGCTTAGCACAAAGACTGGAAATGGGGAAACAGGTAACATGGCTCTGCAGGGCTCCAGACTAACCTTTCCACTGGTATCACTGGTGCTACTAACTATTTTGGTTGGTCCCACCAGCACGGGATTCTGTTGCAGGTTTTGTGTTTCTTACAGTTGTTGTGCAACTTCAAAGTTTTAAGCTTAAACTGTGTTGACCCGCATGGGTACTTTGTTAGTCATTGTGTTTGAAAGTGTTACTTTTTCTTTTTTATTGGTTCAGTCGGGCTCTCATGCATGAGCTTTCATCATCAGTGGCATCTGAGTCAGAATGTCTCGTTGTCTCTGCCTACCCACCAGCCTCCTCTTTCTCCTTGCTATGCTTTTTACAATAATTAGCTACCCTGCTTCCTTTTTGGAACACAGTAACCGCTGAATTGAATGTTTCGTAAAGTTCTATACGTTACGTACGTGCATGTGTATGGCTCCTTGTGCGTAGGTGGGTGCTGGTGGGGCCACCGATGATAATGTTCATCATGCACTTGCATGAATGCAAACAAGTGATATTTTGCACCTATACAAAAAAACGGTAGTAATCTGCAGCCCTGCTCTGTCAAATGGTAATACAACCTGCATACCAGCACCTCTACAGTTCATTAATCAATGTTATTTTTGATTTAAAGTGACATGGTGCTTCTTTGACTGCTAGGTGAAGAGGACGCTGCTTTTACTCTATATGTTGCTTTATATTAAAGAGATTTTGCTAACCCGAAAATAAGAGTAAATTGAGGTAGCTCCTGTCGTCTTCCTCTCTCCATTTATGTCATGTTCCTTTTAGCTATTTATGTCATGATCCACCTCTCCTGTTCTTTTTTCTTCTTCTCTTGTCTATGTCTTCATCTCTACATCTCTCATTTTCCCTTGCTTCCCTCCTTCCACTCCCACCTTCCCCTCTTACTTTTGCTCTAGTTTAGCCAGAGGCGCAGACACATTTTTCTTTTTCTATTTTTTTAATGAATAATGACATCATCTCCAAAAAATGTTGGAGAGGAAAAGAGCTGCGGGCCCTGTCTGGCTTTGACAACACTCCTCTGCCACATTTCTCTCTCTCTCTCCCTCTCTCTTTTGGCTGCTGCGGCATGATTTTCGGTAAAACTGTTGTGGCAGATCATGAAGAGGTCATTATGGTTTGATGTTGTTTCTTTAGTGCCTCTCCTTACCAAACCACTGCAGGAGAGAATCAGGCAGTAGAGGAAGATGAGGAAGATAAAGAGTCTTTATTGCTTCATTCCTCTCTGTCTCCCTGTCCTTTACGTTCTATGTTTGTCTATCTCTCTCTCCACCCACTGCCCCTCATCTCCTTCATAATTTCTCCTTCTGACTTTCCTCTTGCTTGTCCCCCTCTCTGACCGTCCCTCCTTCCCTCTGTCTATTTTATTTTATCACAGACTTCCCCCTCTTTTTTCATCCCCCCCCTCCCTCCCCCTCTATGGTTTTGTCGGGGCTGAGTGGAAGTAATTAGCCATTGCGTAACACTGGCTATGTACAGACAGTGAATAGGGTTTTGGCAACAGCTCGACAGCCTCGGTCCCCAATGACAACGCCAAGCTGTAGAGGGAAATAATTACACATACACATGAGAAGATCTGTGCCTTTTCACAAAATGAAAGAAATTAGATAGTTGTTATTTTATTTATTGCTTAATTTTTTCCCCTTGGACTGGTGGCCGAGTCGGTGAATGTGAACCCGTTGTTTGTGGTTTGGCTGAACATGTTGGCTTTCTGAAAGGCATGTAAAGCTGCAGCCCTGGGGAGTATCACATGGAGAGACTCCTTTCCAACGTGCTTTATGTATTGGACAAAAAGTTTGATTTAGCAGATTTTTGTTGTTGTTAAATAGTACTTTGGACGGCTCATCTGCTTGGTTGGCATAAATATGTTTTACAGACTTGTAATATTTCAGGTATTGATTGATTTGTTGACAAATTCAAGAATCCATGTACTAATGACATGTAAAGTTTTAGCTCAGTTGAGATTGTAGGACAATGGCATAGTGGTCCCCAGTGGTGGAAAATCTGTAGGTCAGGTTTCCGGCAGCTGTGATCATATGCAAAACTTGGGTCAGGCAAGCATGGATGCTATGTAAAACCTTCAGTCAACAAGCTTGATGCTATGAACACAGAGAGGATGTTGATACTGTAGATACTTGATAAGGCAACAAGGCCTTTTTTATTTTGAGAAGAGCTATCTGTTTCTGTTAAAAAATGTTTGGCTTGGTTTTATTCTGTCATTAATAACCTTCAAATTTGTCCAAATATATTAACAGAATTAGCAAGATGAAAACCAAAAGAAAAAACAAAAATTCAGTCCAACATGGGGTCAAGTCAATGGTTTACGTCCCAGCAATTTCGCCAAATATTTTTGAAGATGTTTTTGGTTTTAGCAATGCAAGCATAGAAAAAATATAGCAACTCCACTTACGGTAACACAACCAAAAGACAGGAGCTGACCTGCTCCAAAGTCAATTTAGACTATTAGCCTGCATGTGTTATGACAATCTGACAGCTGCCAAATACTGACACATTAAAACATTACAGTGATGTCAGTTAAAGTGAGTACTGCTGAAAAAACATTCAGTAATTTGTAGAGATTCTTTTTTTCATTTTATTTCTGGACTTTGTTAGAGCTGTGGACTTGGCTAGTTCAGACTGGGTACAAATTATAATTGCCCTGGATTTTGTCCAGTATAACTGATTGAGTTGGAATGGGCCTTTTTAAGAGAGGCAAAACGCATATGTCAGGCTTTGCATTCAGGTGCAGGCACCGAGAGGAAGTGCCGGCCAACATCATTTGAATTGACGGAATTCCTATGGAACATCACACAGTATGTAAAACCATGGGTTGTTAATCATTATCCAGTTTCTGTTTATATATACAAATACATCTGCTCAAACACACACACACACACACGCACGCACGCACGCATGCACGCACGCACGCACGCACACACACACACACGCACACACACACTCTGTCACTGTGTAAGTGAGACAGTGTAGCAGTGGGTCAGAAGGTTAATCGCTACTAATGACTCAGTCTCACAGAGACACACACACACACACACACACACATATGGATTGAATAGAGCTTGAGGACAGTAAGATAGAAAGATTGAGAGACAAGTACAAAGACAAATAGCTGGATAGTAAAGATGGTAGGGAGTCTAAATGTCAGGTATTGCATATGTTCAGCTGTATTTAAAGCTTAGAGAGTGTAATTTGAAAGTGTATATGTTTAGCTACTGCTGGTAATTTTTCTCCACCAAGGCTCTTTTGTGAGTTTAATAATGATTTTACGTTTGCCTTAAACAGCCATGGGACATAGGAAGCCACATGCTCATTAGCGTGTCAATGTGGTTTTAGAATAGAACAATCAATTATCTTCATAATCAGTTTTTTTGTATTTGGAGAAGACATTCTGTTACTTTTTATAACTAGGTTCTGACCCAAATATGGTCCTTCCTGATTATTAGTTGTTTTTCAGCTAAAAACAGCCTGCTTTACTCTACAGTGGAGAAAGAAAATTCACAGTGTAATACAATGTATGTTTGCTCGAATGTTTAAAAGACATACAAGAAGGTATATTCCTTCACAGTATCTCAGATATTTTTTCCTCGGAGAAATTATCAAATCCTTTAACTTTTCCTGTCAGAAATTAGGAGTCAGGAACACCTACATTAAATTTGGAATTCCTTTTTTCTCCCTCAATAAGTCTGATAAAGAGAAATGGCCAGGTCATGACAGAAGTGCATACAAAGTAAAAGCACAAGGCAAACGTCAAGGGAAGGAAAAAAAAAGAGTGGTGTGTGTGTGTGTGTGTGTGTGTGTGTGTGTGTGTGTGTGTGTGTGTGTGTGTGTGTGTGTGTGTGTGTGTGTGTGTGTGTGTGTGTGTGTGTGTGTGTGTGTGTGTGTGTGTGTGTGTGTGTGTGTGTGTTCAGTTTCATGAGCGTGTATAGTATGTACACACATCTCATCTACAGTAAGTTCGTCTGTTTGTATCTGTACGTCCACAATAACATCTGGAAATTCCCCCAAGATTCGTCTGCTCTTTCCCAAACAGCGCTTCATCAGATGATAAAATGACTAAGAGCAGTATCATATGTCTCATCATGCACAGGGTCAGTGTGTGCGCTTGAACTAATGGCTTCGACACATATTGCTAATGTTAGTTGGTAGTCTATTGTATTGTGGCTTTTGATACAAGTGGTAAGTTAGGTGGATGAGTGAAGGACTAAGGCTTGGTTATGTGTTGAATCTGTTGCTCTGGAAATTTGCTGCCTTCATGGATGACCTGCAGACTGATTAGATATGTGATTGGACAGATAGATTTGATGAATGGAAGACTTTTTAGTGTACGAATTAGGATGTACTGTCTGGCTGATGGAACCACAGCCACAACTCCAACTTGCAGGATACTGTACATACTTATTGAATCTCAGACACTTTCTGAGAGAGATAAACACAGATCAAAAAGCTATTTAAAACAAATGCATCTCTAGAATCTGAAACAATATGGGTTTATATTGGTTTAGTTTGTAATACCATTGGTCAAACTCTCGTTAATGGAATCTCGTCGTTTTCTGATCTGAAATCAATATTGTTGATTTTGTTGTCCAATACGGTTCTCACTGTTGCATTGAGTAAAGACCTCAAAGGCAAACTCCTGTCTACAATCTTTATTGGAAGTTTGTTAACTTTCCAGCATAACTGTGGTCCTACACACGAAGCTTGGCTGAAATTTCACTCTCAGAATTCAAAAACTAAAATAAAATGACTGAAAGTAGATATAGTGCACTATATATCAAATATGAAGTTATTATGAACACAGATCTGGCTGAGCTGCTGACTGCTTTCCTAGATGTCTTACTAAATAGCTGAGTGACTGATGGGATACTTACTGACTTGATGACTTTATAAGTACAATCTGGATTCCTTGATGATGTGAGTGGCAGCTAGAGATGAGCTGATGGCTTACTAACCAGAGCTGGATATATCCAGGATGGATGACTTACTGACCTGTTGATCGACAGTCAGACTACAACCAAAAGCCGAATTCAGCCACATTAACTCATCACCACATTGCTTTGAGGGTTCAGTGGGTGTATTTTTTGACCACATGCTGATTTGGCTGCTTTTGGCAAGTATGGGCTAAGGAGCCAAATTGGACCCTTGCCCCTGTACTGTGTCTGGTAGGTTCTCACATGACAAAACTAATAACATGTTTTAGTTTTAGCTAAATTACATTTAATGTAATAAAATAAATAGCTTTTGATCTCCTTCCTGGGTAAGGGGCTTGATACACTTCCCACTGTGGCTGGAGGCAAACCATAATGGCAAATAAAGAAATATAATGATACATTTCTGGATGAGTTCATTGAGTCACTGGGTACATCTTTCTGCACAGTTAATGGAGACAACTGCTCTGACTGAACCATGCCTGGTTGATTGAGTCATTGACTGGCAGAGTCATGACTGATAGAAATGCTTGCCACTTGGCTGACTGGTTGCACCCCTGGCTGATTGACTTGTTTCTTCACTTAATGACAATTTTAATGGAGTTAGGATCACCGTGTATTCTTTGGCTCTAATCCAAACACACATTCTTTTTGCCTCTTCACCACTTGACTGGGTCAGTGAGGTTGTTGCTTACCACATTTCAGGCTTGTTGACTGGCTGACCGACCGCAGTGACCACTTGCCTGGGTGGCTTGCTTGACGACTGCCTGGCAGAGCAGCCATTTCCTTGACTGACTATATGCATGAGTAAAGGGTCAATGGGTGGTTGAATGAAAATAGGAACAAAATTCTCTACCCTCTTGTCACCACAGTGTGTGGCTGGGTCACCAGGAGCTTTATTAATCGCATTTAAAAAAACGGCTCAGTTGTTTGCTGACTGACATCTGGCACTCTTTGTGAAGGTTCTACTTGTACTAATGGCAATTATCCAACCAAATAGCAGAATGACTGCTTGAGTGGTTAATCTTTGACCACATTTTTGACTGACTGTATTGACTGACCAACTGGCTTGTTAACTGGCTGGCTGACCTCACTGAAATGTCAGCCAAGTCAATACTGGCAGGCTGGCTGACTGAATGACTGGTTGCCTGCCTGGCTGGCAGGCTGACTTTCTGACCGCAGTGACTGAGCGTTGGCCAGAACTAAACTGGTTTTCTGGTTCCAGCGGGTGAATCAAACTCCAGCTAAACCCATTCACCTCTGGAGGCTTGCAGGCATAGACTGGCTTCAGCCTGGCGATTGGAACCTGGGAAATTTAAACATTTCCCCTCCAAACAATAGTTTTAACCCTGCTGAGTTGTGTGTTGGAGCTGGCAAAGCAGCCAGCCAAAACCTAAATGTGTTGGCATGTGCCCATTTCACATTCCCCACCCAGAGATTAAGTTGGCATTTTTAACCTTTATCTAGCAGGGTACTGTTATGAAGTGCCATTGACAACATCAAAAAATAAAATAATTTGGAGGCTTGACCATAAACCTTGTACAGGGAAAAAGTCTGAAGAGGAGAACTGGTCTAAGTTGATAAATGAATGTAGCTTTTCTTAAATTATATTGTGAGAAAAACGTGTGTGTGTGTGTGTGTGTGTGTGTGTGTGTGTGTGTGTTGTTAAGCATTCCCTGGATCACAACCCAGCATGTGTGGCGGTGGTGTTTACAGCAGGCTACCCCCGGGCTGATTGTGGGTTGGTTTTGTGCGTATTTGTGTGTGTATGCATCTGTCTTTGTTGTTCCCCACATGGATGTCATGTGTGATGTGAGTAAACCCACAGAGCCATGTATAGGAGTCTGGACTGTGTGTGTTTAGGCACCTGCATTCGTGGATTCATCGTTTATGTATGCATGTCTTGTGGGTATCTGCATGTGTGTGTGATAGATGTGAGTTATCCCTCTGGTATTTTCCCGTAAACACTCAAACATCTCACATGGAAAATATCATCCACCTCTTGCCTTGCTCCATTACACTAACACACTCTCTCTCTTATTTAGACACACACAGAAACACATAGATTTACTCCACTTCACTGTCTTTCTTCATTTTAACGGAGCAGTTAGCATCCTCTCCTCTCCAACAGTAGTTTCTCTGTGGTAAGAAAGATCAAAGCCCTTTGCCTTCTGCACTGTGGGTTCAGTAACATCTGGAGCACGCCGTCCGCCTTTTACCAAACTACCAATCTGCCATCTGCCAGCCTTGACTTTATATGTGTGTGTGTGTGTGTGTGTGTGTGTGTGTGTGTGTGTGTGTGTGTGTGTGTGTGTGTGTGTGTGTGTGTGTGTGTGTGTGTGTGTGTGTGTGTTTGTGGGTGTGTGTGTGTGTGTGTGTGTGTGTGTGTGTGTGTGTGAGAGAGAGAGAAACAGAATAAGACACAGGTTAAGATAAGAGAAAGATGGTGGAGTTCCCCTTCTTTTTTTCACTGATCTTGTGTGTGTGCGCGCGTTTGTGTGCCTACGCTCAATTTGACTAACCCTGTTACATTTAACGAGTCAACCTGAAACTGACCATTGTATCTTCTTCTTCCTTTTTCCCTCTCTGGCTGCCTTTCTCAAATACACTTTAGCATGGTTGATAGGGGTTTGTGCATGAGCCTCCTTGTTTATCAGTACTAGTTTCTTACGTTACTGTCCAACCTCCCTGTCATAAGGGTGACGGGTGCACCCTCGCTGGCCATTTAAACCTATCCGCCTTCAGAAGAGGAAACACAGTTTTCTGCTGCTTTGTCTCCCAGCGGAGCCCAGAGGCCTCACATACAATCTTCTCCTTAGATTTAGATGGATGGATGAATAGATAGATAACGGTACTCTAGATAACCAGACAGATGGATAGATGGAGCTTGATGGACAAATAAGACATTTTCTCTTTTTGAGCAATGAGAAAAAAGTGTATCTAATAATCACTTCCTTGCCATTCATCTAAGTGGCAAATACTTCAGGAGAGAAAGTAAACTCTGCATAAATCTCTCCAACAAACAGCTGATTTTAATTTTGACAATGGACATACTGTACAGCTTGAAGGAAGGTTTGTCAATGTTTCTCTGATAAATATTGTTCAAATGCATTCAGAGTTTTCCTGCAGGTGTTTTTCCTTTAGTCGAAAAAAGTGACAGACAAGCCTAAACATTTCAGTCTTAATAAGCAGCTAATCTTTGGATTTGGCACAATGCAACAAAAAGAAAAGCAGCAGGCGCCAGTACCAGAATTTGGTTACTTGTTAAGCAGAAGAATGTGCAGCATATGTCTTTTGAATTTTGGTTTTGGAAAAATGGAATCCTCACTCCTGTTAGACTAAAAAGAAACATCTGTGATGAAAGTGGCAACTCTGTTGCATGAGTTTTACAGTTTGATACTTTCCTGATCACTACTTATTCTCAAAAGATCAACCCACAATTAAAGCTACTCTAGGGAAGTGGTAGGACAAAATGTAAATATGTAAAAAGTGATTACCTAAATTAAAGATATTGTAAGTTCCAAAAGCCTGGCAGGATGCATTAAGTTATTTATTCAAACAGTCAACCACTACAAATATATCCTCATATAGTAAAGATGGTAACTGGGGGTTGGTGTGTAAGCTTTATGTAAAAGATTGCATTTATATTTTTCATTGACGTGTTTCAATACGTATTTGAAGGACATTTAAAGGTCTTGGTTTTA
>NC_045745.1:15139259-15140124 GCF_008692095.1 Etheostoma spectabile | reverse complement strand
CTGTTGCACAAATTATCAATTTAAATAGCAATGCAATAAACTTGAACTGATGTGAATAGCTATCTGCCTTTTCTCTCTTTTCACTCTTATCTAACAGTAGTCAATGTTAAAGGGGGAGAAAGATGACCTTCTGACTCACTCACTGTCTCACTCTCGTTTCATTGCAACAAGCATAAACAAAAACAGGGAAATGAGGAAGTAATGGAGAGATTGAGGGAGAGAGACTATGAGGGAATTGAATGAGGGACAGAAGAATAGGCAAAATGGAGGGATAGAGACACTGCGGGGAGGAGGGAGGCTGATGGGTGAGGAACTGAGGGAATAAGTAAACAAACAGGTAGGTGAGGCGGTTGAGTGGAGCGGTACAACAACTGTAGATCTGCTGGGAATGACAAAGAGGGAAAGAGAGAGATGAACACACAACAAAGCTTTGCCACCACTTTATCAAATACCAGTAATACACTAATTTGTCTCTCCTCTCCTCCCCCTTGTGTTGCCCATCCGCTGTTGTGAATGTGGTTAAATCGAAGCTTTCAGGCAAAAATATAAAGCAAGTGGGAATGTACCTCTAAGGAACAGACTTAAAGTGATGTGCCCTGTTAATGCAAAGACAAAATTGAAACGAAGCTCATTAAAAAAACACCCAGCAGTAGGCGAAGACGATTTTTGAGGCTCAACCAAAAGTGCATTTGCATTTTCCACTGCAATAAGAAAATCCCCAAATTTCCTGGCCAAAAAAAGTAAAGAATCAAGTGGCATCATATTCTGTCTTATCTGCATCTCTTGTTATTGTTTGCTTATTAAAGGTCCTATG
Source organism: Etheostoma spectabile (assembly GCF_008692095.1). Classification (NCBI taxonomy): domain Eukaryota; kingdom Metazoa; phylum Chordata; class Actinopteri; order Perciformes; family Percidae; genus Etheostoma; species Etheostoma spectabile. Next base: position 15,139,310 of record NC_045745.1, on the reverse strand, counting down.
GCATGCTGCTTTTTGAATGATTTTATATAGGCCTTAGTGGTCCCCTAATAC
>NC_045745.1:15138788-15139249 GCF_008692095.1 Etheostoma spectabile | reverse complement strand
GTCTCTTTACCAAAATTCAGCCTTGGTGCAGAATAACAGCCACTAGAGCCAGCCCAACAATGAGCTTTCCTTAGCACGTGCCATTTATGTATCTGTAGCTTTAAATGCTATTCAGGAGGAGAGAGGGGGGACAAGGTGGAGGGTGGGGTGTGGCCAAAAAAACAGGCTTTGTTTTTTGTTTTGTTTTTACAAGGGATGATGTCTCTCTCTCATGGGCAGGTCAAATTATCTGGGTGGGCAAAGTAGAAAAGGGGAGGTAATCTTTCCCCTTATGTTGTCATGGGGGAGATTCCAGATTGGCCCATCTGAGCTAACATTTTCTCAAAGGCAGAGCAGAATACCCAGGGCTCGGTGTACAACGCAAAATAAAGGTCCCATGGCATGAAAATTTCTTTTCATGCCATGGGACATTTTCTTTTTAACATTAATATGCATTCCCCCAGCCTGCCTATGGTCCCCCA
>NC_045745.1:15138557-15138778 GCF_008692095.1 Etheostoma spectabile | reverse complement strand
ATGGTGATAGGTGTAAACCGAGCCCTGTGTTTCCTGCTCTGCCTTTGAGAAAAGGAAAGCTTGGATGGGCCAATCTGGAATCTTTCTCCATATGAGGTCATAAGGAGCAAGGTTACTTCCCCTTTCTCTGCTTTGCCTGCCCAGAGAATTTGGCCTGCCCATGAGAAAGAGAGAGACATCATGGCTTTCAAACGAGAAAAGTGGCAGTTGGTCAAGGCCAC
>NC_045745.1:15134120-15138547 GCF_008692095.1 Etheostoma spectabile | reverse complement strand
TCCACCTTGCTTTTAACATCCATGACACAAGTTTTACCAGGGATGGGTTTGTTTGCTTTTTAAAATACAAAAAAATAGTGAAACGTGCCAATCACAATTTCCTAAAGCCCAATGTGACATCTTCAAATAGCTAGTTTTGTCACACCAAAGGTTTAAACGTAAGACATTTAGTTTACAATCCCAATACAATACAATACAATGTTCAATTTAGAAAGTGGAATTAGGTCACGTTTGGTATATTTGGTGGAAAAACAAATCAAATTGAATAGTATCTGAATATTTTTCCCCCTGGCACTTTAACTAATTTTACAAGCAAACAAGTAGTTGGTAGAGTTGAGAAACGTACCAAAACCAGCCAAGCATTTGGCCGCACCTGTGGCCTGTTTTTCTCTTCGTTTCCAATAAGAAGGTGGTGTTTGTGGGTTTGTGTGCAACAGGGCTGTGCATATTTTTAGCAGGTGCTGTCGTCTGGAGGACTGGTGGTGGTGGGCTGCCTTTGAAGTGCTGGTGGGCTTACTGGAAGTGTGTCAGACAGGAAAGGAATGCAGGAAGAGGGTGGAAGTCTGTATATGCGTGTGTAAGATGTATGGAGACAGAGCTTGGGTAGCCCCTCACTCTTGATGTGTACATATGTGTAGTATGTGTGTTTGGACATGACTATAGTGTGTATGCACTGCCCAAGGCCTCATTGCTTCAATCCGTTATTCCACCCCGCCTTGTCTCAGTTTCAAAGCCAACAGGGGTTTCCAACATTGTCTCTGATAATAAAGCTGACACTGGGCTATGCTGATGTAGAACAATGTTGACAGGATAGAAAGAGAAACATTTTGTTGTAAACACAGCTAGGTATTTTGTAACCCTTGAATAAATGGGAAAACAACGAAAGTAAGTAAAGTATATTACAGGTTTCCATGTACAAATTCAAGAAAAAAACAACCCGTTCTCACTCCCAACTTATAAAATACTGACGCCTGGTCAGTGGCTATACATATATTAAATAAGTAGCAGCAATACAGGTCCGCTGCCCTATTTATTTTTATTTCTTTATTCGGTCTGTGGAACTATTAATTTATTGTATTTCATTAGTAATGACCAATTTTATCTCTTTGTCACGTTACATCCTACAGTCTGCTGCTGGTTTTGTGTGTGTGTGTGTGTGTGTGTGTGTGTGTGTGTGTGTGTGTGTGTGTAAAGGAGGCTGACCCACTCAACACTAGGGCTGAACGATTAATAATATGCAATATATCGCAATATGTCAAAACGCTATTTCCTCATCGCAAAGGCTGCAGTTTGGTCACATGACTCGCAAGAGCAAATCAGTCTGCACTCCACAGAGAAAGCTTCAATTTGGCACGCTAACGCTACACCGTACCCTGAGCAGAGTTCTGTCATTCAAACAACTCTGAGTTGTAGTTTAAAACTTTTACAGACATTTTAAAATTAAGGGTTTTATTCGGAATTGAGTCCATACATGCAGTAAATGGATACAGCCAAGGAGAACTGAAATCTCGTTTAACAACGATTAACTCTGATTGGTGTTTAGCTCCAGTTAGCTTGCTCCGTTATAAAGACATGGAGGGGAGGATACTCCTCCAGAGTTGGGTAACAACTAGACTCTGACAAATTTAAGTTTGGGGAGCTTTTACAGCAACGTGGCCGCGGTGTTAAAACCGTTTTATTAGTACAGTTAATCCCATTGCAAGACCACCAGCAGCATGCTACTACTCATGTAACGATAGCCTTTATGAGCAAGTGCAATGTTGACACTGTCATGCACGCGGCACGCAACTTCATGGGGGGGAGGAGCTGAAGGGGAGCTCCTCAGTGTGCGCTGTAAAAGAAATAGTGTGTGTGTTTTTGTGTGTGTTTGTGTGTGTGCAAAATATATACACACTCACACACTATATGTTTACTTATGTAATTGTCTAGTAAAGTTCAAAGACAGTGTTTAAGATGTGCCATCCACATGTTAACATATGTTTATTACAGTAAATAATAACGTAAATACTACTGTGGGGTAAAGCCACATTTGTTTTTATATTTTTGCAATCTACACTTTAATTTGTGTGATTTTGTTTCTGACACCAGGCTTGGTCCGTGCTCATTATACTACTGTGATTGAAGTAGTTAAATAAAAGATCTCATTCATATAAATCCATGCATCGCCTAGTTTCATCATCACATACAGGCCTGGCCTCCTTGAAGGAACAGTTTGTTTAATCTATCTAATCTTGTGTTGTCCATACTATATGATGATTTATTGCTTGTCTTTGTTGAATAATACAGAAGACAAAGAGCTTTAAAATAACCGCATATTCAATCGCAATTACAATAATGGTGAAAAAATTACAAATAGTGTTTTACAAAATTGTTCAGCCCTACTCAACACCCACTGTAAACCACTGTAATAAAGTTACCTTGACCGTAACTTGGCTTTCAGCGTCAGATCTCAACGCAAAAATCACCTTTTAGCGTCTGTATGGAACGTACTGGGCAAAGCAGCAGCTTGAGCGCGGCGCTGCAAGAACCTGTAGTATTAAGATCGACAATGTTAGAAAGTAGTATGAAAGATCTGCGTAAGGAGGTTGGTTAGGGTGGTGGAAACTACACAGGACTTTCACCCATGTGGAGAACATACATTTTGTAACCCCACCCACAATATTTTTCTAAATCAACCTGTCCCGTTCTTGTGCCGCATGTCAGTTAAACATACATCCTGACCCAGGGCATCAAAAAATGACGCCAAGAGGGCCGACCAATGGCTTCTAAATATAAGGCTAAAGGAGACTTTTTGCCTCAATAACAAACACCAAAGGCACCTGACCAAGTGGCGCTTTTTGACTTGAAGGGATTGAGAATGTGTTGTAAAAACATAAATTCAGAAAAAAACAGCAAAAGTCATTTCCACTGTCCCTCCAGAGGAAATTAGTTTTACAGTCACAGAAAGAAAAGGAAGAGTGACAATAACAAACGCACCACAACAAATGATATCGGCCCCATTTAAAACTTAGTATGTAAACATTCTGGGCTCCCCTGGGCCTGTTAAAAAAGAAAAGACAAAAATAATGAGTGATGTGTTAATAGTCATACTACTAAAATGCATTCAGCTGTGGCCCCCTGTGGTTCAGATTTGGATCAGCTTCCTTGAAATTTTAAGCATCACAGGAGAAGAATCACAACAGTCGAAGGCATCAAAAGAATCAAAGCTTCCGCAGATTATTAGCAGATCGTTCCTCATCTTTCCTCAGTTCGGTCGGGTTGACACTTTTTTTCTCTCGGGAGCATTGAGTTTTTCTCAGAATCCAAGCCAATTATTTGACTGTTGAGCATAACAGTCTATTGAAATGACATTCCTTTCAGCTGTAACATAGTGTTCCCAAACCCTCACAGTAGGTGAAAAGACGAACGTGTGTTGTACCAAACTTAGAAACCTGCTAATATTTTATTACACTGAGTAGGCATGGGCCAGTTACCGATTTCAAGGGTATACCACGGTTTGAAAAAGTCACAGTTTCAAAACCACTAAAATTTTCTGTCATACCGTTCCTAAGGTATGAGCTGCTTTTGATGAGTCTGAAGCGCAGTTTAGAAATCCTTCTCCTTGCCAGTGTGCAGTGTGTTTAAAGATTAAATACATTGAGCCCTATTTTAACCACCTAAGGGCACGGCGTGAAGCGCATGGTGCTGGTGCGTTTAGGACGTGTCAAATCCACTTTTGCTAGTTTGACAGCGGAAAAAGGGTTATTGCGCCTGGTACATGGTTCAACAGGGTTGTACTTATGGCAGGGTTCCACACAGTGGATCACCTCGCGAGTTTTGGCTAAATTGTGCCTTAGGGGCGTGGTCGGGAAAACCGCAGGCAGCCTGGCTAGGCTACAATGAAGTCCAATGTCCAAACATGCTAGCAATTAGCCTGTCGGCTAGCTGAAAAGTTTGAGTGTTTAAACTAACATATACACTGGTCTATTCAGTGGTGTATGTGCCCTTACTAAGTTTGTTTGTCATATAAATTACAATATGTGTTGATAAGAGTACCAATGTAGAAACATTTTAATCACATTCAATTTGATACAGCGCTGATAACCTCCGTTAAAAGTTGAACTTTTGTCAACTTTGTTTTGCTCCCCTCGGCAATTCGCTCTCATCTCGCCCAATCAGTTCAAATTTTTCCTCCATTCAATCTAAATGAGAGCGAACCAAAATGTTGTGTGGAAACCTACCGTTAGTGTCTTCATTAATTCATAGGTGTGTTTTGGGCGTAACGTGCAGTAAACCAATCAGAGTGTCATCTCCCATTCCCTTTAAAAGCAAGGTGCATTTGTACCTTGGCACATTGCTATTATGATGGTAGATTTGCACCGTAACATTTTTATTTGTATTCTTTTGCATGTTTGTGTGCTGCTGTGCTGCTCTATGTGTGTAACAAG
>NC_045745.1:15123625-15134107 GCF_008692095.1 Etheostoma spectabile | reverse complement strand
CAGTGCCTTGCGAAAGTGTTCGGCCCCCTTGAACTTTTCAACCTTTTGACACATTTCAGGCTTCAAATACATAAAGGTATAAAAAAAATTATTTTTTGTGAAGAATCACCAACAAGTGGGACACAATTGTGAAGTGGACTGAAACTCTATTGGATTATTTAAACTTTTTTAGCAATAAAAACTGAAAAGTGGTGCGTGCAAATTATTTGGCCCCTTTACTTTCAGTGCGCAAACTCACTCTAGAAGTTCAGCGAGGATCTCTTGATCATGTTGCCAATGTTGTCCTAAATGACTGATGGTGATAAATAGAATCCACCTGTGTGTGATCAAGGCTCTGTATAAATGCACCTGCTCTGTGATAGTCTCAAGGTTATGTTGAAAGCGCAGAGAGCATCATGAAGACCAAGGAACACACCAGGCAGGTCCGTAATATGTGTGGAGAAGTTTAAAGCCGGATTTGGATACAAAAATATTCCCAAGCTTTAAACATCCAAGGAGCACTGTGCAAGCAATCATTTTGAAATGGAAGTAGTATCAACCACTGAAAATCTCCAAGACCTGGCCGTCCCTGTACACTTTCAGCTCAACAAGGAGAAGACTGATCAGAGATGCGCCAAGGCCCATGATCACTCCTGGATGAACTGCAGAGAACTACAGCTGAGGTGGGAGAGTCTGTCCATAGGACAACAATCATCGTACACTGCACAAAACTGGCCTTCATGGAGAGTGGCAAGAGAATGCCATTTCTCAAAGATATCCATAAAAGTCTCGTCTAAAGTTTGCACAAGCCACCTGGGAGAACACATCAAACATGTGGAGAAGGTGCTCTGGTCAATGACCAAAAATTCGAGTTTTTTGGCCACAATGCAAACGATTATGTTTGGCGAAAAGCAACACAGCTCATCACCCTCCAACCACACCATCCCCCTGTCAACACATGGTGGTGGCAGCATCATGGTTTGGGCCTGCTTTTCTTCAGCAGGACAGGGAAGATGGTTAAAATGGAGGGGAAGATGGATGCAGCCCATACAGGACCATTCTGGATGAAAACCTGTTGGAGTCTGCAAAAGACCTGAAACTGGGACGGATTTATCTTCCAACAAGACATATATCCCAAACATACAGCAAAATCTACAAAGGATGGTTTTCACAAATAACGTATCCAGGTGTTAGAATGGCCAAGTCAAAGTCCAGACCTGAATCCAATCGAGAATCTGTGGAAAGAACTGAAAGCTGCTGTTCACAACGCTCTCCATCCAACCTCACTGAGCTCGAGCTGTTTTGCAAGAGAATGGCAGAAATTTCAGTCCTCTCATGTGCAAAACTGATAGAGACATACCCCAAGCGACTTGCGCTGTAATGCAGCAAAAGTGGCTCTACCAAGTATAACCAAGGGGGCCGAATATTTTGCACGCACCCTTTCAGTTTTTATTTGCTAAAAATTTAAATATCCAATGATTTCGTTCCACTCACAATGTGTCCCACTTGTTGGTGATTCTCACAAAAAGTACAAATTTTATATCTTTATGTTTGAAGCCTGAAATGTGTCAAAAGGTTGAAAAGTTCAAGGGGGCCGAACACTTTCGCAAGGCACTGTAGTGTGCGCGCACTGTACATAAGCCTAGGCACTTTTGCTAATGCGCCGTTAAAGTAACTTTAGACCAGGTAGTTGTTGGTCAATTGCGCAATCACTTCCCGCTGCCTCAAGATAGCAATACATCAAGAATTCACCTGAACACACCTTTTTGTAATACCAGCGTGGCCATGGCCACAAAGATGGGCACATATTGCAAAGGGAAAATTTTGAATTGTGGTCTATTGTATGACAATAATAAGGTTAAAGAAGTTTGTGAATGTGATTGTACTATCCAACCGATTTGTCTTTACCTGCGCTAACTGTGATTAGATTATTGAATTTGAAAGAGCAATGATGTTCTTTTTACTGTTAAAGGAAAATGTAATATGATCATAGAAACACATGAAGTAACTAACACTGATCAGGAGTTATTACAACACGAGTTTACGAGTTTTCAGTCTTTGTCACCAACACAGCTACAAGTTGTTGGAGAATGAACTTGAATTTCTTATTTCCAGTCAAAAATATCTGTTTTATAAAGGAAAGTATTATGATGAGATTGGCAAAATGTTCTTTTTTGATTGATTTCTGCTTTGGTACTACCTCCAACCAACCTTCAAACTTTATCCATAAACGCATTCCCGCTTTAACTGACAGTTTATCACCCCCCCTCTATCTTTTACTGCAAGCCAGTTGTGTGTGTGTGTTGTGGTGTGTGTGTGTGTGTGTGTGTGTGTGTGTGGTGTGTGTGTGTGTTGTGTGTGTGTGTGTGTGTGTGTGTGTGTGTGTGTGTGTGTGTGTGTGTGTGTGGTTTGTGTGTGTGTGTGTGTGCGTGTGTGGGGTGCGTGTGCTGCTGCGCGCGCTGCTTTTTTTGCGCGCGCAGCAGCTGCAAAGAAAGAGTTACAAAAACCAAACTGCAACTAGTCAGCCTTTCACACATCTGGCTGCGACTACACTGTGGTCTCTTATGTGATTAACAGGGGGACGAGGGTAAGGAGGAACAGACTTCAAAATAGACGGCATTTAAAGGACTAATTAAAGCCACAATGTTTTTTAACAGATTTATTTTGTGACCTGTGATTGTTCATCAGTAAGGTAGCACTGCAGTATTGTGATTGTAATCTATTCATAATACTAAATGCCCATTGAGTTTCCCTCAGCTTGGCATTGTGTTCATGTTTGCTGATTTCTGGTTGGTAGGGGGTGGTTATATATTTTTTTATTTTTGTTTTGCCTACACCAATAAAATAGGGAGTGACAGATCCATCCCAAGGCACTTTTTGTCAACAAGACAGTGGTGAATAGGAGCAGGAACATTTTTCTTAATTTATCAAAGAAACATATGGATGTGAGTCAACTTAATTCTTGTACAGCTGCGTCAATCTGAGCCACGTTTAGGGAATGTAGTGAGATAGCTAACGAGGTATTTTAGAGAGAGTTCAGTCTAATTTAATACAACAGTGCTGTAACTAATTAACCGGAAATATAACTAATTCATTTGAAAGAAAATGAGCACTACTTTTTGTCCCTGATTTCCTGTGACATTTGCTTCAGTGGCACACAATGTAAGGGTCAGTAGAGGCTACCATACATTTTGGCATGGGCATTGTTTTGTTTCTGGTAATGAGACTAATCAAAATGAATATTCTAATGATTTACTGATGTTTAAAGTGCTACACTTAGCACCTAGAATATACCAGATTGCAGGTTTGTGCTGTATTTGCTTGAGAAATGTTGATTTAGCAAAAGGGGGAAAAAGTGTGTGGGGGGGAACCCTTGCGTTGGCAAAAAGACAAATTGCCGGCAGAGTAGCTGGAGGCTCTGCAGTGAAGCAGCTCTCAGTATTGGGCTGCTGGAGGAGCACAGGCAGAAATTTGGTCTATTAACTCTTGTTTCTGGGAGATAGAAGAGCAGACATGGAGAGAGGTGGGAGTGAGTGCTCTCACTTTTTGTCTGTTTGAATCATCCCCCCCCCCCCTCTCTCTCTCCATAGTTCTTGAAATGTCCACATCTCTCGTCATCATGCTCTTTAGATTTTGTCTCTCATTGGATTAGTCGGCATTAGATAACACCCGATACTGGCTCAGGTCAGGTTCAAGATGGGCTCATGTCAGATTGGCAGATTTGAAATTTGGCAGAAGGTTGTTGCCATCCTCAGTGTTGTGCAAGTTCACACTTCACAAAAGCAAAGTCCAGTTCACACTAAAGCCCGACTGATATATTGGCAGGCCGATATTAGGCCTTTCCCAAACTATCGGTATCGGCATTTGTAATGGCCGATAAAAAAAGAAAAAGAAAATTATTATTATTTTACAACGTCCCTCTTGGTAAGTCTGATTATTTCTTTGTTATTGTGTTTTTGTTCAAAGGTATATGAGTTTCATTTCTTAAGTTTGTATTTTTATACATTTTATTTATCAGAACTTCCATATAGTTTGATGTTCGTCTTTTCTGTTGTGACAATCAAACAAATTATTATCATATTATTTTAGTGAGAACTCATAAATAACTAGAAATAACTAATGTAAGGGAAATCAGTTTTTTTTATACACGTTTCTGGATTTAAAAAAAATAGATGTACTGTATATCGGCCGATATATCGGATTTCTAAATAACAAAATATTTGTATTGGTATCGGCCTTAAAAATCTTTCATTGGTCGGGCTGTAGTTCATACTGATTAAAATAAACTTGTTCACAAATTTGTAAACTTGGAATTTAAAAATATTAATAAAAAAGCATATTTGATTGTATGTGTTCATGCACAACACTGACAAACGGGTAAAAAAAAGGGAAAAAAGAGGGAGAGATAAACCAAAACATACAGTATTTTTCTTTTTTTAAGTATATGTATAGTATATAAATAATAATACATTTACAGTATATTTTTATCTAAAACACATTACATCCATATGCAATAGTTAAATATTTAATTCCAAAAGCACTCTACTCTCCTGGGAAGGCTTTCTACACAATTTTGAAAACATTATGCCACTAGAGCATCAGTGAGGTTGCACTCTGATGATGGCGATAAGTACCTTGCTTAGAGTTGGCGTTTGGGTTCATCAAACAGGTTTTCTATGAGGTGATTTCAGGGCTCTGTGCAGGCCAGTCATGCTCTTCCATATCAAACTGGGAAAGCCATTTCTTTACAGACCTGCCTTAGTGCACAGGGGAATTGTCTTGCTAAAACAGAAAAGAAGTTCCCCCCAAACTTTACATTATAGTAAAAAAAAATCAACAAACCAAAGGTACACAAAAGTAAATGGACACTCTCCCCTTCTCACGCTCTCGTAGACAAGCTGCCTCATAGCGTTTATAGACAGACTGCTTGTGTGTCTATATCTTTGTGTACTTCAATGTACACACTTGTCAGTTTGTGTGAGTGGTGTGGAAAGTCAAGCCTAGAGGTTCTTTATCTGCTGATTATCACTGTGGTGTTAAAATGCAGTGCTCAGGACTCTTTGTCTCTGCCTTTCCCTCTTCAGTGTTTTTCTCCCACTTGTTAAGAGTGTTGACATTGAACCAGTTCAGGACAGTTTATTGCAGCTAATTGGTTGTATACTCTTTCCCAGAAACTATCTCACTCTCTCGCTCTTTCTCCCTCACACACTTTCTTGCTTCTTGCTTGACAACATGACAGCAAAACCACATATCTCTCTCTCTCTCTCTCTCTCTCTCTCTCTCTCTCTCTCTATCTCTCTCTCTATCTCAGCCACCAACTGGTTTGTGTTAATATTCATGACCTGTATATGTTTCACAGAACTGAAAACACTTGACTGTCTGCTCCCATCATTTTGTGTGTGTGTGTGTGTGTGTGTGTGTGTGTGTGTGTGTGTGTGTGTTTGTGTGTGTGTGTGTGTGTGTGTGTGTGTGTGTGTGTGTGTGCGCGCCGTTAAAGGCGCCAGGGGAGAGCCAATTCTTCATTCTGTACTTATACCCGTTTCTTTTTCTTTTGTTTTTCTTATCCGCTTGTCTGCATTCAGGGCAGCACACTGGGCTTTGACAGGGAGAAGGAGGGAGTTAGGAGAGTCTTCTGGCTGTTCCTCTGAAATAGTAGATAGTTGTATTATACATCACAGATTTGATTAGATTAAATTAGATTAAATCAACCCTGTGGGGAAGTTGGGTCATTGCTAGAGCAGATAGCAGCCTGCAGCAGAACATAAAAATAAAAGCGTGCAAATAATAAGAGTGCAAAAGGATTGTGACCATAACACAACCCACATCATGCATAATAGGACTGAGCTCTGATAGCTAGTTCTGTTTTGGATTCAGATTTAGGTTGTTAAAATACCCAGCAGGGCTGCACGATTATGGCCAAAATGATAATCACGATTATTTTGATCAATATTGTAATCATGATTATTTTGATCAATATTATGATCACGATTAATTGTCATGATTAATTGTTGATTTTTAACCAAAACATATTTTATTGTCACATAGGCTATTTATAACTGCTTTCACATCCATATTATGCAACACTTTTCTTATGTTGAAGTTGCATGTTGTATAGACATAAAGCTGCAACACATGTAAAGGTAAATTAGCTATCTGAAATAAATAGCGTAGGGCTAGGGAAAGAGGGGGAGTGCGATGGATGCTACTCACAGAGAGACGGCTGACTCATTATGAACGGGTCCAGCACGGGTCGAATGGCGGGTCAACGGAGTTACCCACATCGTGTGTATGAAATGTCTGTATCGTCACCGCGCTGCATTTTTATGAACTATAATATTCTTGCCATGGGTTACATCTCTGGCCCAGGTCCGGCCGGCTCCATCTCACACGCTATTACTTAATGAACTGAAGTTAGTTGCATTCAATAACTTCTGTGTTCTTCACCGTGGCGGCCGCGATAGCAGAATTACCAACGGAAACACTGGTACAAATACAGGTTTGGCCCTCATTCTTAACAATATACAGCTGTGTTAATAACAATTAAAACTGTGGACAAATGTCAGAAGTGTGAATCGGCGCCGCTGTGGGGCGGGGCTGCGCGGAGAGTAAGAGGAGAGAGAGAAGAGGAGAGATCCAACACAGGCACGGCTTTACAGAAGAAATGGGTCGCATAACGCAAAATTAAACCATATAACAGCAATGCAGCGGATGCAAGGACATTATGTGCACCGGTGCGTCCTAGAGGAAAAATATTACTCGCGCCCTAGAGCCCTGTGAGCTAAAAGACACTAACTAGCACTGGTCACTGCTGTTGAAAAACAACACAGACGGGACAAAATATTGCGTTTACTAGTAAACTGGTAAACCTTAAGACCGACGTATAACCGAGTGCTATCTGTTGAATTTTCCTCCCGTTACTCTGTCCTCTGTGACTGTCTACACAGAACTGCTCTGACTGGCACATGATCAGACAGTGGTTTACGGAGCGGTAGATTGGCTTTGCAAAAAAACAAACAGAGTGTTCTATGAAATGATGCATTTTAAAAATCGCTCGATCACACAAATTTGATCGTGGGAAGTCAAAATCGTGATCGTGATTAAAATTTGATTAATTGTGCAGCCCTAATACCCAGATTAGCTAAACTCCAAGGCTAACACATTTCTAATTGAACGTTCTATTGAATCTTATCAAACATTTTGGTCGTGGGGTTCTATTTTTGTTGTTGCTATTGAGCCCTTATTTAGTACTGAAAGTGGATATACAGACACAGAAACAACATGGAACATAAGGTCTCTGCCAGTATGAAACTGGGGACATGGCATGCACCTAATCCAACAGACCACCAGGCTTTAGGCTTCTCATTTTTAGCCAAGGCCAACCTTTTTGTGGGTTAAATGATAATGACAAACGTAGCCGCCAGCAGATGGGATCAGCTGTGGCTAGTTAATGTTTATGTCCTAAGTAACTTGCCAAAAGGTCAAAATGAATCTTTTGACTTGTTGTCAGGCTAATGTGCTCTTTACAAGCCGATATCTGTACTTGGCCAAAGAGCATTTGTTGGAGAAAGAAGCACCACTCTGCAACAAAACCTAACTGCCGCAACTTTTGAATTGTGTTTGTTTTTTTGTTTTTTTGCAGAACAACGAATGGTGTGGTGTTACAACAACAAGCTGGTTTTGTCAATTTTAATGTTTGCAGTCTCCCAGTTAAACTTCTATGCATCTATCTATCTATCTATCTATCTATCTATCTATCTATCTATCTATCTATCTATCTGATCTCTCTATCTATCTGATATTATAATATTATATCATCTTAATACTGTAGTTCTGAATCAGGACCTTGATTATTTGGAACAAGTAACACATGAAAAATAAGACGTTCAAAGATAGGCTACATCTATTACTTCAGTGTGTCAAATTCATATATTCAAATTCAACATTTCATTCCTTCTGCCCCTGGTTTCATTTTTAGGTTGTAGCCACAGGTTGCCACTGGTTACGTTACAAAATCTAAACTGTTTCTGGCTGTTCAGCTAACAAAGCTGGTTACAGATCTTAGGTCAGTCCTGGTATGTTTAACTTAAAAATATTTACAAATGTTGAAAGTTGACCTTACAGTAAGTCGTTTCAATAACTTGATTCAGTGCTGGTTTTGATTAAATGATATCAGACCTCACCTTATTACATAACTGAGAGGTCACAGCTGTAAAAAGTGTCACTGATGGATTTTGAAGTAATGACAACTCTGGCTTGTGTTTGTGTGTGTGTGTGTGTGTGTGTGTGTGTGTGTTTGGTTGGTGTGTGTGGTGGTGTGTGTGTTGTGTGTGGTGTGTGTTGTGTGTGTGTTGTCTGTGGTCTGTGTCTGTCTGTCTGTCTGTCTGTCTGTCTGTTCTGTCTGTTTATTGAATCCTCGTAAAGAAATGTAATCCCTGCTATCAAGTCGGTGTAGGAAGGGCTTAGTTTTGTGTGTTTATATACACTAAACACATCTTTCATGTACACACTATAGTAGATTGCACTGGTTCCTGGAGGAAAAGTGACTCATCCTTATCCCACAGCAGGTGAAAAGCAATTTACACACACACACACACACACACACACACACACACACACACAACACCACACACACACCCACACCACACACACACACACACACACACACACACACACACACACACACACAGAGTATGCAAAGATTGTTACTTACATGACATCATACAAAACACAATTACCACCTTCTCTCTGTATGACCTCTCTTTTTTATGTCTTCTTTTTTTTTACTGTCTCTTTTTTGCCCTTTTCATATCTACCGTATCTCACTGCCTACATTTCTTTCTTTTTTCTTTCTATCTCGCTCAGTTTCCCCCTACCTCTTTTCCCTTTCTCTCTGGTCTCTTATCTTTTAGGGGAGTTTTCTTTTTTAAACAACTCCCACATGCTTACTCTGATCTGTCTCACAAAAGCACAGATGCACACACATACAGTCGCACAATTTGCCTGATGCATGTCATGTGGCCCAAAGCCCTCATAAACATTATAGAGCTTGTTTTTACACACACACACACACACACACCAATATGCACAAAGACTGTAGATATATTTCGCTTTCAGTGAAACTTGCATAAGCACTGTCACATCTCATATTCATAAACGATGCGATAATAAACACACACACACACATGCAGAGAGAAGGCTAGGCAGCGTTATCAAACTGAAAGCCTGTCTACATGTTTTTTCCACAAGACCTTTTATTTGCTCCGCAGTCTATTTTTCTGTAGCGTTTTACTGGATCTGAATGATGAGTCACATTTTAAAATCCCGGTCGTAATCTCAGAGTGAACCAAAGGGCAGCTAAAGCTGTCAAAATGTGGCACAGCAATCTTGTTGTTTTTCATCATCTTCACATTGAACATGGGACTTTAACGTAGGACCCAAATAAAATGTGACAGTTAAACGTGTTGTTTTTATTTTAAATGTGGTGTCCAGCTGTAAAATGTTTAATATGTAACAGGCCTGTAGTTTCACTGGTGGGGAATGATGGAAGACTCCATCAATGCATCTCTATTTTAAGCTCAAATATAAAATGACACATCATTGAACACAAGACAACCTCTACTTTTGTAAATAATTAAAATTAAAAACAGTCAACAAAAAACAAATAATCATTTTAGATGTCAGTGATACAGTCATATCACTCACACATTATCCTTTCAAGCTCTTGTAAGTGGTTGTTTGGGAGCAATGAAATATTTAAACACTGTGAGATTGTATGTCTTTGCCGCTTTGGAATAACTGGCTGCTTAATTTATGTGACAAAGAAGTCAGTAGAAAACACCATCAGAAAACACCTATAGGTTAAACCAATAAAGTTTAGCTTACTGGACACTTTGAGGGCTGACTAAGGACGTGTACTAAGGACATAGTTCATCTTCTCACTGGTACCTACAACGGCACGCCTCCACCAAGGCAGAACTTTATTTTAAATGCAGCTGTCTTTTTTTGTCTATATGCCTAAGTCTAACCGACAAACTGCTGTTGGAAACATAGAAACCCACTACCCAGTCCCTCCAAAAAACGTGATTTTTGGAGCCTAAAAGTCTGCATATTTATGCGTTAGCCACATTTTTTCAAATACGGCACACTTTTTCCGCATAAATTGCAGATTTCCGTGCAAAATAATGTGGGGCTTGCATGATTTCATAATCCCCTCATTTGTGTTGCAAAAACGTCACATATATAAATCTTAGCAGAAAGTTGAAAAATGTTATGTTTACTTCACACAAGAGTAGCCATTTCCCCTGTTGCCATGGGAACGTTATGAAGAGACGTAATTACGCAACGTGAACATCTTCAAAAAGCAGCAAACCCCGCGATGAAGCCATGATTAATATTTTGCCATTTACATTACAGTAAGAGATTGCACTTTGTGCATTGGAAGCACTTATTTTAACAGAATATGTCTGTTTTGTATAGTTACCTCTGTAAAACTAGAGGCATATT
>NC_045745.1:15084372-15123615 GCF_008692095.1 Etheostoma spectabile | reverse complement strand
TTTTTGCAGAAGTTGTAGCATATTCCTTTTGTAAAGCTACAGAACTTGTTTGACTCATCCATGTTTTGGTTTGAGCCATAATAAAACAAGATTTCACTTTCTGTGATGTAGTATGCTTGCTTATCGTTGGAAGTAATAAGAAATGACTCTGTACAGTAAGGTAGTAGCCTAGTGAGAACAGGGTTGGGGGAATCACTTTTTTCTCTTTTTCATCAAACCACAGTTTTTGCAAGTTCACGCAATTTTTGCAAGTTACCACAATTTCATTGCATAAAATTGCATAAAGATCTCGCTTATTCCATTGCATTTTTTAAGAAAACGTGCCGCATAATCAAGGATATTTGCCCGCAACAATCATAAAAAGAAGTTCTCTGGAAGGACTGACTACACTATAAATATTTACAATAATATTTTCAGATTAGGGCTTTAAACGAGCCATTGTGTTTGCAGAACAGAGAGCTGAATGAGGGAGGAGTCTCTGTTGATAGAACATCACAATCACACATCAGTGTATTTGTCCCATTCATTGTGTGTGCGTCTGTGTTTGTGCGCGTGTGTGTGTGCGTGTGTGTGTGTGTGTGTGTGCGTGTGTGTCTGTGTTTTTGTGTGTTGGTTGTCCGTGTTTATTTTTCTGCCATTTCATGTGTTCTTCTTGAGCCAGCCACCCGCCCTCTCTTCCCAACACACATACACACACACTGTGGCCCGTCTTGCGAACTGGCCCATTGTTATGTAATCATTTATATAAAGAGGTATTAGTGTTTCCTCCTAAAAGGAACATGGGAACATTGTGGCTCAGTTGGGTGACATTCCTCTCCTGCCTAAAGGAGTGGATGGCTGTGGAAAGCTTGTTAAGCTATTGCTTCCCAAAGCTCTTTCACATCAAGGAGCTCCAAAATATACACTCTTTACACAATTAAGTGCCAATTCCTTGACATTTTCTTTCCCTAGAATCCTTGTTTTTAAAAATGAGTTGGTCCAATAAAGTGGGCACTCAGTGGATATCCATAGACCTACTCTGATTACACTCACTTGTACATAATGACATTAAAGTGAAGTAATATGTTCCTAGTTTTCCTGGAAGTCCCTGCAACCCTCTTGAAAGGACAGTCCACCACACAATGACAGTTTTTTATTTTTTACATCCCAACCCCCCGGCAGTGGGAAGTCAATTGAAATTCATATGGGCACTATACACAATGAGTGTGCTGATGCATTTCAGTCTCTCACTGCTTTCTTTTTAACTATTGAAGTAAAAAGGGTTCCAAAATAGACTTGAAGTGATAATCTAATTTCTCTTGAACAGCTTGTCCAGTAACCAAGCACTTGGCTGTTCCTTTTTTTCTGCCTGTGGGCATGCTGAGAAAGTTACTGATTCTTCTTACAGAAGAATTTAATTTAGATTTGACTGCAAAAAGTGTGAAAAATGTAATGATTATTAGTTGTATTTAATAGCTTCTCATTTTCAGTTTGTAGTTACAGGTTACAATGTTTATTCAATTAAACTGTTACTGTTTCAAATGTAAAAGGGATTCTGGAAGGGATTCAATAGGATTCAAATTTGATCTACTGTTTAGATACTGGATTCTCATTTTGTAAGATGCTATTTAACTCCAACCTTAGGACAGGTACAGGTTAGGGTGGTTAGGCTACTAGAATATTGGGTGAGGAGGGTAAAGAAGTCATAGAACACAGAAAGAGAGCTGAAGTGGAAGTGTGCCACAAACATGAAACAAATCTTTGGTGTCTCCTGTCTGCTCTTGCTTCCAGTTTTTATTCTCTTTTTCTGAGTCTCTTGCTCCTGTCACTGTCTGTCTCTGACTCCTTTCTGGCTCCCAACTAACTGGGTGGAAAATATGAATGAAAACACTCCCCCGCCTTATTTGCCCAAACCCTGCCGGCACAAACACAGTACCCCATCTCTCTCTCTCTCTCTCTCTCTCTCTCTGCAGTGCCCCCTGAATTTCTTTTCTTCTTGTTATTATGAACCTTGTCCCTTGTTTAACATTGTTTGCACATTTCTGAGGACAGGACTGAAAGAAAGGACCTGGGGAAAGTTAGTTTTGGTGTTTCCTTTTATTACTGTTTGTAGAGGAACTGCGAGTTTTGAGAGGGTTGGGGGAAGGCAATCAGGGTGACACACCAAGCATCGTGTATGCACCCTTGTTTGTTTGTTTGTCAGCATCTATGAAAAAGTGTGTGTGGTCATGTGTGTTTGATTTTGCACTCTTGGGAACTAAAGTTTTAATTGTGTGTGCGCGCCTTTCAGTATCTGTTTGTGCACTTGGCAGTGAATGTAACTGTAGTGGTTCTTGTGTGCAGTAGCCCACTGAGCTTTAAAGTAGTGGTCTTAATAAGTCTGAGTCATATCCATGACAACAGGCAGGCTGTACTAGCATCTGAACTGCAGAACAATATGGCAGCTCACTGTAAAACACACTGGCATTTGCTTCCTGCGCACAAAGAATCACTGATAAACAATCCTCTTAACCCCACGAGTGAAAGGATGAGACCTTCATTTTCTTAAACTTTGACCTAAAAGATCAACGTTCCAGCCTTAAAAAGACTGTATTTAACTATGAATTTCACATATCTGCTTAGATAGCTACAAATCCTTTCTACACATTCAGTCTCTCCAGATAAGAAGTGATACAATTATTAGAATAAAATAGTTTCTTTGACCGATAGTTTTCCCCTACATTTCAAATATACCGGTTTATTTTTAACTCATATTTGCAATTGAGTATTATTTTATAACTGTGCTTGCGACTTCAACTGTGTGGTAAACGCTAGGATTTTACTGTAACCCATAATTGGTTAAACTTCCATCTACTGTATCTTTCAAAAGTATCCACTAAAAGCAACACGGGTGAGTCATCTCTGAATACTCACTGTGAAATGATGTTCCTGATGATTGATTTTTATCAACATGAAGATAACTCACTGCTCTCAAGGATCACTGTACAATGAACAATTTCTGTCTGTGTGAGTTTGAGATATAGTTACATCATTTTTTCACATAAACATAACAACGATGCCCATGCGTGTGCATGCATGCCTTTCCACATAAATATGAAATGAAGATGACTCAGTTCTCAAAGCATCAATCCGTGTGTGTGTGTGTGTTTGTGTGCGTGTGCGTGTGCAATGTGTTAACGTGTAGCATTTAGCAGCTAAGGAGCTAGACATTTCCCTTTAGGAGTTGATGGAAACCAAAAACAAAGCTCAAAGGAGACTGAATATTATTCATTACATTCAAGTCAGCTGGTCGACTATATTACGATTAAGTATGTCTTTGTATATGCAGACAGTCCAGTGTTTTTGCCATATTTCCCAGCCCTATAAAAGGAAATGCAAAGTTGGACAGACAGATAGGAAAGTATGCAGACAGAAAGATTTAACACACACACACACAGACATAGTCTGGTGTGAAAACTAGGGGAAGAAAGCAAGGGATTACAGGGCAGAAAAGGGACTAGCCAGTTTTCAGTTTTCTCAGCCGCACTGTGACAGTGAGGTATTTCAAGAATGAGAGATTATGTCAAACACACACACACACACACACACACACACACACCGAGACTCAGTGTGTACACACAGGGAAGTGATTGTATGCTTCTGACAAGAATGGTATGTCTGAACAAGTGGTTTAATCTTGTATGCCTTGTATCATCACCAACCTGTGAGTTTTGTCGTCAGAGAGTAGAAGAAACTTCTTCTGTGATGTTGTAGACACATCCGCTGGCTGTGGAGCTTTTATTGTGCTCTGCAGCTTTTTTTTAAAGCAGCTTTTACAATATGTTTAAAAGAATATTGTATCACATGGGAGGGAATTCAAAATTAGAGGAGGAGCTTGTTGACATTTTTTAAATCTTGACTTCAAATGAACTGCACTTGACTCTTACTTTTGGAGTTAAGAACTACTGAAAAACTGGAGAAAGAGCAGTTTTCAGTCTAAAATTACTAACAAAGCTGCCTTTGCATGTTTTGAGCATAAAAAAAGGTTTTTGGAGGCAATTGTCGATATGCACAGCTGACAGCTGTTGCTCAAAAAAAAAAATCAACATTATATGTTGGTCTTTTTTAGATAGTAACTGAAGATAGACAGGAAGGGGGAAAGGACTGGAGGTCATAATCGAACTGGGCCACTGCTAGGGCTCAGCCTTTATACATGGGGTGCATATAGATGACCTACCATGGCGCCCCATTGCTGGCAAATGAAGAGTTGTTTGTTTGGTTAAAATAAACTTTTGTTAGCATTGTGTGCTCTTTCCCTCAGACTGGTGGTTGGCAGCTAGCAAGGTAGGTGTCCAGTGTAAATGAAAGATAAAGGCAGATGTGCACAGCAGTCTGCATCTCTCAGTTTTCAGTTTTTATTCTAGGTTTAGATCATTTCTTAAATTCTTTCATCCTACATGTCTGTCTCTTCTCCTCTCCTCTTTAATCGCTTATATTTTTACCAACTCATTTGACTTGTTCTCACTCTCTGTCGTCCATGCCCTCCTCCCTCCCCTGTTTTTCCGTTTAGCCTCAAATACATTTTTAGCCTGGTTTACAAGGACTTCCTGTTCTTCATGAGGGATCTGTCAGAAGTTGATGTCAGTTTAAACCAGTTGGGCTCTGTGTAGGCAGAGAGTCAGACTGAGAGCTGAGTTTAGCTGCTGTCACTCTGCCCACACTGGAAATGTCTTATGTAAACACTATCCACTTCATCCCTCCTTGAGAAGAGATTATTATTGACGTTTTATGAAAAGCTGGAAAGTGAGATTTACACAGTGGTGAGAAACATATGGGAGCAAGGAGAGAGAAGAAGGTTTGCTGACTTTCCCTTACCCTCTTCCTTTCTTCCTATTTCTTTTTGCTTGTATCATGTGGATGCGCCATAATTGTGTTGTCATTACTTAGAATTCCTCATGGGGGCAACAGAAACTACGCACTATAGCTTTAATATTCCCTAAGAGATTAGACTATTTTTCTTACATATTTTTATCAGTTTATGAATTGCTGCATATCAGAAATATTCACCAAGCTGTGTGACAGTCCAGTACGTTTTCAAGTTAACACAAATTGCAAAGACCAGAAGCTGTAATGCTAAATTATCGGTGATCCTATGTCATACAGTAACTAGGCCTAATCATTTTGTGCGTGTCATTTGCATAAAGTATGTCTTGACACACCAAGCCTGCGGTTTCTGTTTACTTCAGAAGTGAAGGGTGTGGACATTGTGCAGTAAGAATAAAACTTTGCAATCAAACATTTAATTACCTGCTCAGTTTAAAATGAACCTGGCTATCATCTATCATCGGTCTATGTAATCCAAAGTCTTGGTGTATTCCACCAAAGCAAATGCAGATGAATTATTTGCATAAGCTATGTGACCCAGGTCTCGCTCTCTCTAGCTCTTTCTTTCAAGCACTCACAAACATATAAATCACATCCCATGCTCATATAACATCCTATTCAGCAGTGTTACTCCACAAGATATACTTTACAGTTCCCACTCCTCTGCTCCCCAGAGGCACCTCCTGTGTAGTAAACCAAAGACACTTCTCCTCAGGGCCTAGGAGCTGGAAGAGGGATGGAGGGGGGACTTTGGTTTTCATTGTTTTTTTAGAATCAGAGCCCCACGGTGTATAGTTCCTCCTGATAAATATTTCATGGGGCGCACCATTACGATCAAAGAAAACGTAGCTGTTGTATTGTTATGATTCCAAGGAGGGAACATCTAAATATTCCCAATTTGCTGCTCTCCTCATTAAGACTGCTCAGATGGTAAAATTATTTGGTAAAATATTTTACCATATCATATCATGGGTTTCAGATGCAAAACATTCAGTGATTAAAAACCTTTATAACCTAGAAATATTTGATTCAAAATTTAGAACTTCTACTGATAGCTTTGATCTTTGGTTTGCTTCACTGTACCTGGTTTTCTTTTTGAAAAAAAAGTTACTAATTGTTTGCTTTTATATTTGATTTTTCAAATATATATATATATATATATATATGAGTTTGTTCCAATTTTCAATTATTAGATGCAGATATACTGTATGTGTGCGCATCATATGACATTTAGGGAAGTAGAGAATCTTGAGCAGATATTCAAAATGCTGCTGCTTGTCCCTACTTCTTAAGCTTTTTGGCTCATATACATTTCCCAGAATTTGTCTTTACCCTATAAAAAGACAGAAAATCTATTTACAGCTTGGCAGAGAGCTGTAATTGTCTTTAGTATTGACAGATGACTCTGCACTTTTTCTCTGCCTTTGTAGTCATTATAAAGCCTGGACTTACAGGAGACCTTTTGCACACGGTTTTGTTTACCTACATTATGTAACGTGTGTGTGTGTGTGTGTGTGTGTGTGTGTGTGTGTGTGTGTGTGTGTGTGTGTGTGTGTGTGTGTGTGTGTGTGTGTGTGTGTGTGTGTGTGTGTGTGTGTGTGTGTGTGTGTGTGTGTGTGTGTGTGTGTGTGTGTGTGTGTGTGTGTGTGTGAGAGATACATGATACTTACCAGTGGAAGAACACATTGTACTCCATTGTATTCTGCCCCCCATTGACTCACATCCTGTTAGATGGGATGACTTAACATTATTATGTGGCGATGCTTTCCTTTCATGTCCCACTTCATGTTTTGTCTCCTGTACCTGTGACATAACAAACCGGGAGCTCAACTTAAATGTCACCACACTAGGCATAAAGAGATGATAGAAATTTGACAGGCAGGGTAGAAAGAAGCACTATATTTACAAAGCATGAAATTACGGCTCATTTAAAACTCTTCTTGGGTTTAATGAAAGTATTAGCTGGATGACTTCACATCTGGTATCAACTTTTGTTTTTTTCTTTGAATTTATGCATGTTTTTAGTTTTGGTGCAGGTATACTTTTATCAGTGTCTAAATGTTGGCTGGGTATCTCCTCTATCTGCTTTTTATGGTCTTGTTTTTGTTGCCATTTTCTTGTATCGTTTTCTCTTTCTAATTTTTTATTTACATCCCCATGTTGCTAAAGCAAATCACCAATGCTAGTCACAGTTAGAAGCCAAACAAACACCAATCAAATCATAAAAGCTAATGTTATAAAGCCCATATTAAAATAAACAAAGCTAAGAACATCAACTCAAAATGCAATCTGCTGATCTCAGTATATTACACCACTGACTGGTTATCACATTATTGACTTTGAAATCAGATCTTGTGTGGTTATACTACATTTTTCTTATGATCAGCAAACCCCATGAAATACCAAAACTAGCAATCTAACAAGTGTTGTTCTCAAATCCTAATATAGTTCATCCCTCATTGTATTGAATAACACCAGCCTTATTCTTTGATAGTGCAAAAACACCACCCACCAATGTAATAAGACACTGAAGTTGTTATTTACGTTCCGTAATGGAAACAACCAGCCCAGTGTTTCCAGTATGAAACTTATTCTCCCTGTATATGTGTTTGTGTGTGCCTTGGGTGCCTTTGTCTCTCTCTTTTCTCCCTTTACTCTCCTGCCAGCTGACTGGCCAGGTCTGTTTGCCCATTATCGGATATCAGACTGATTCCAAGCCAAACCAGGGTTCAATTTTCTGCCTTTTTGTCTTCGCAGAAAGATAGTAAAATATTTGATTTATTAATGACTACACATTTGCCTCCATTGACTCTCCACTGGTGGCCTAAATTGACCATTAGCAAACAGACCGCTCAGATCTGTGCTTTTTGAAAGTAAATGAAGTAAATGAAACAACTTATCAGCATGAGAGATATGTATCCTTGTACCTAAGAAGAAATATTTGTCATCACTGGTCTGCTTAGTCTTGCACCTTTTAAGCTACTGTTTCCCGTCAGGATAGTTTCACATAGATCTTTAGGCAGGTAATCCATTGGAGGCTGCCACATGTCCTTAAAAATGTCCTCATTTCCTTTCAATTTGGCACTTAGTCTTCCATAGGAAAAACTCAAAAAAATTCTTTGTACTGCTGAGTTATTTTCTCACTAATAAAATTAAATAATATATTTTCTGGCCAAAAATAAGAGTTTATTGAGTAATTTGGATCTTTACATATCCATAACACTATTCAAAGATGCCATTCCCAATAGAAACTGGCCCGGGTCTTTACCTATGCTGTGTTTAAATATTGCCGTCACTTCCTTATATATACATGACCAGAACTTTTATATTTTTGGACAGCTCCAGAAGCAGTGTATATATGTCCCACTTATATTTAAAGCACAATGGTGATCTATTAGGGTTGATTTTGTTCATAACATGAGGTGTCCTGTGCTGCCTTTGAAGTATTATTTATTGTATTTCTTTAAATTGATTGCTGAGAAAAAGAGAGTGAGTGATCCAAATACACCACACCCAAGCATCTTCATCATGTACCCTTTGGAGGTCCTCCTCCCATCGCTTCACAAGCCCATCAAAATTGTGTTGGTTACAACTTTGAACTGTGCTTTTTATTAGATTAATGGTTTGGGTATCAGCAGGGGAAATGTTGTTGATCACTGATGCACACATTACTCGGTTGGTGACATTGATCGATCTGGATGCAAGAATCCTGAGGTAGTTGGGGCATCTGCACATACACAAAAATAGCCACAGAATGTTTGTCCAGAGGAGAATTTCATAAACTGCATGTGTTTACATAGGCAGGGCAATGTTTTGCGTATCCACATAGATATTTGCATGCTTTCAATAGACAAGCAGCTAAGAAAGAAAGAATTATAAGAAGGGGAAAGTAAAAGTGGAATGGATGGGAGAGAGGAAAAAAGTGGAAGCAGAAGTGACAGGATAAAGAAAGGAGAACATAACAAAAGTGAAAGGACAAGTGTATGAATAGGAAGGAGAGAAGAATAAGAAATCAAAAGTGAGGAGAGATGAGTATTGTTGGTATTAAGAATGAAATTGATTGTTTACAGAGTAGACAATTGGATGTTTTATTGTGTGTTATTGTAAAATGACTCCAATTTACATATTTTATAGTATAATAGAATAATTCCCACATTGATTTAGCTTTTTATTTCAATGACAGTCAAAATCGACAGTTACAATTATTTATTTGATTGCTTTTTTCATTTTTGTATTGTAAAGTGCTGCCAACACATATGAAATGCTATTCTAGTGAAGATAAATTAAATTTTGGCAGCTGTTGTGATGATGACAGCAGTAATGGTGATGAGAATGGGGAGCATAACGATAATGATGAGGATGAGGATGATGACGATCACAGTGCTGCTTGATGTGAGGGCGCTGGCAGTGACGGAGGGTGATAATAATAGCGGAGCAGTATGATAATGAGGCGTTGAGAGGACAGGGAGCTAAACGGAGAGCTAAAGGTTGTTTTGTTTTGTTGTTTTGATCACTGACACACTTCACCTTTTCACACAAAGGTCACGACTTCACTGGGCGAGCGAGTGAATCATTGGGGTGTGTGCTCGTTACTATACAAAACACAGAGCTATTGTGGAGAAATGGTGTGTGAGTGAGTGCGATCTGTACAGTACATCTGTGTGTTGGTTTTTGACTGATTACTTGGGTGTGGTGTCTCCCTGCCTGATGGCATGTGTGTGTTTTTTGAGTATCTGTTTTAGTTTTTGCTTCTCTATATGTATCTATTAACTCTTAGAGTATCCAGATGTTTCACGCGGGCCTGCGTGTGTGTCTGTGTACAAATGTGTGTATGAGCTTGTTTGAGTCTTTTATTGGTTCCCAATGGGTCGAGCAGAGTTCCTGACCCCATTTCCTGCTGTTGTTGACTGAGAGACATTCAGGCCCGAGGCTCCACAGACCAGACACTGCCTGGAGGAGCTTCCTGTCACTGCTGCCTACAACCACATGATTTGTCATTGTTTCGATTGCTTTTTTTTCCCTATTGCCTATTTTGGCATCCGTCAAACTCAGTTTCAGTTTTTCGCGACCATGAGGTCAGGAACTGACTATGAGGGAGAGCCCCAGACATGGGAAAGGCTTCCCGATAATTCATATTGTCATGAGAGGTGCAGGAGTTTGTTTGCTTGTCACAGAGCATGTATGCACAGCAATTAAAAAAAGTTGAAGACAAAATAAAAATCATATTAGAAGTATCTGTCCACTGCCTGTATTGTTTTAAACAAACATATGTCCATCAAATTCCTGTTGGTTAATTTTACTTTCTTACTTACTTACTTTACCGTCTTTACTTTCTTTTTTTATTACATACTCTCAAATTATTATACCCTTTTATCAAAGTGCTGTTTTCCCAAACCTCTCTTAAAGTTGATTTATTTTTCTTAAATTGACTAAACTTTGAAGCAGCATTTCTTATTGTGATTTACTTCAACGTTTAGATTATATTATCCAGCTCCTAAAATGGATATGAATGCTGTTCAATATAGAAGAAATGTCAGCGTTTATCTTTCATTAGATCAGCCTTATTAGGATTACAGTATTATAATTGACACAGGTGATCCTTTTAGAGCATGAGGTACTTTTTAATTAATATTTGCAAAGAAATGTCTAGTAATATCTTTTATTTTATTCTGGTCCAATGGCCAGACACCAGCTCTAGATATAATGTGACTACTGTATTTACTTTCCTTAATAAATACGGTTGTATTGAATACATTCATCCATTTTGCAGAAAAACATCCCTCCAGGTGTTTAAGCAGTATGCCTTGGGGTCAAGGATAGAAAATGAAAATAAAACCTCTAAAATAAAATTTAATTACAAAGCTTCTGTCTTCACTTTTATGTTTAGTGCTGTTGTAATTGTTGTAAATATGGCATTTAAACAGTAAAGTACTGTACTTGAGGTTGTGTTGTATTGGGACAAGTCAAATGTTAAAAGTGTGCTGCTACAGGATTGCAGCGCTCAGGTGCCAGCAACCACATGTTAGTTATTGCTTTATTAATTTGTCAATCAACAGTTGGAATTAATACCCATCAACAAGTTCAATAATTTATTTTATTTACTTCATGTTTTCAGTCATTTTGTAAGACAATCGGTGACTCTTATCTGTTTAGTGCCATTATTTCAAAGGTGTAGAAACAAGTTGTTCCAGACCCCATGATAAACTCTCTGCATGTATCTTTGTGTTTGTTCCAGGTTGCTCCCGACTGAGTCGACAGGTGGCCTTTCCAACAACAGGCAGGAGAGGGAGAGTAACACCCAGCCTCCTCCCACCCAGCGCTACAGCTGCTACGACCTGGATGACATGGACGTTGCTTGGCTGGAGCTGGTCAACCACGAGTTCAGACAGATGGGTGAGTGCATATTGACTCGCTGCCTAATTTGATAATAAAAGCCACAAAACATTTTGACATCAACAACAGAAAAAAATACAAATGCAAAATAGTTCCCAAAGGCCTCCAACACGGTTGTAAGCGCTGAAATGTAGTAATAGTGTTATGCAAAATATTATAATTTTTTTCCCTTGGCCTGACAATCCATATGGCCTTGTGTGAAATTTACCTAAATGTCTCATGAACTTCCATTAGAGCTACAGAGGCTTAAAAGACACATCCATACCTACACTGTATTATGTGTGTGAAATTCATATTTCTCTGTAGCGCTGCAACTAAATAAAATGTCAATTCATTTTTATTAATCCATGAATAGTCTTTAAAATGTCAGAAAACACATTTGTAACCATTTAAAATCCAAAGATCTTACAATGAAAGAAAATAAAAAAGCAGTACATCCTCACATTTTAGGAGCTTGAACCAGGATCTTTTGCATATTAAATTATTAATAAATAACTTGAAAATTAATTGATTATTAGAATTGTTTTAGTTGGCTAATTGATTAAGTGACTTGATGGTTCAGCATTGTGTAGTTGTGGTTACACTTAAAAGGGTACTAACAGAAATATGACTAACAGAAAGTGGACCACATTCTCTCCTTTAAAAACTCATTGTTTATTATCACAGCTGCCTGGTTTTTTCACATTGACAGAACTAACTGCCAATAATGAGGTATAGTACTTCATTGTTTTTAGGACTTAAGTATTGAAAAATCCCTTAAGTTATGTAAATAAATATATCCCAGAAGAATGAGACCACCAAAGGGTGGATTTCAGCCAACTGAAAACTGTGTACAAAATGTTATCTTTTAGTTCCATCCTTTTTTCCCAGTTTTCAACACCTTTCTATTTACAATCACAAAACCTGTAATAGATATGTTCCATCAAACATCAATTTTTACAGCTGTTTATCTGAAATTTACCTCCAAGTCACATTTTAAAAAGTCTAAAATGCTCTTAAAATTTGGTTTCTGAAAACTGCAGATTCTCTAAATATACTGAAATTGTACACTGTTCCTTTTCTTCTACAGTAACTATCACTCTTTATCAACCTTCTATGCTATATCCTCCATTTTGCCATGGTGACAACTGCTGACCCCGAGCAGCTCTCCTATCTCCACCATTTTATTTGATATCTGATTGGCTCCTTTCAGATAAAGGGTCATAATTGTGTTTAGAAATCCCAGCTGGGGTATCAGGCTTTTATTTCTAGGATATATTATCCTTAAATCAAACACACACACATACGCACGTATGACTTACACGCACACACACACAGGCTCTGGCTTTAGCAGAAGTGTGTTGTTTCCCATACCCTACAATACGAGACCAAACAGACGGTTGATTGGTTCTGCTGGGCAAGGCTGTACGGCTCTGGACTCTTGATGGGATCATTTAGCATTTTCAATCTCAGTCCTCCACTTCTGTTGAGACTGGATATGCTGTCATTTTGGTTATTTACAGTAAACACTTTTTAAGTTGGTTTTAGAGATGGGGTTATTTTGATTTTCAGATTATTCCTTTAAGAGGAAACTTGATTTCTTGCAAAAAAAACTCTGTCTTTACAGCAGCACACTAGAGAGCGCGCAATCTATCAGTAGTAGTAGTAGTAGTAGTAGTAGAGAAAACACTTGGTATTGAATGTCAGCCTTCTGCATTGTATTTAATTCAGTAAGTTTAATAATGTAGGATTAGGCAAGTACATGAACGTACTGGAAAAGTACAGAAATACTACTACTAAGAAATACTATCTTTTGTGTGTGTGTGTGTGTGTGTGTGTGTGTGTTGTGTCACTTTCTGACAGATAAGTGCAGTCATGAGTACACACAAAATGGTAAATGTGCATCTGTATGTGCGCACAGCTGTCATATGTAGAAACACTAAAACCCATAAATAACTGTAAAACATACACTCTCAAATATTTGTGAACGTGGTGTTGCTTCCCTCTCTGTGTTCAGTTCATGATGTAAATGTCACAGCAGGTTAAAATCTAACTGTGCAATTCAAAAACAGCTTCTAAATCCACAACATTTACAATCACACAAGTCTTTCATGCTAAAGTGTTTTTGAAAGTAGACCTGTTTTCAACCTTGGCTGCAGGTGTTCAGGTTTCTTTTTCAAAATCATTTGGAAGTATAATACTGTTTTGGTTGGATTTGTCTTAGCTCTACTGCTTTATGTGGAACTGCAGCTCAGGTTGTAAATTATCCATGTTGGCAACAAAATGCTCCAGAATCAGTCAATTAAATTGTTTCTTTTAAATTTATTTCTGGATGTGAAGGGATAGAGTGACATAAATAATAAATAGAGACACAGGATGCTCATCTCCACTCAAACCCCAAAAACTCCCAACTGAGTGCCACATCTGTCAAAATAAATCAATAAATAATCTTCAACTACTGATTCCAGGACAGTTGGACAGTTTCTTTATCTCTGCTTGGAGCATTCTTTATTTAAAGCCTGTATTACAGTATTCCAAATACATTCCGCAAGTAACATCAGCTAAACTTTATTTGTTTTTGAATAGTTAACAAGTTAATCCTCTTTATTTCAGAAAAAGCTACCTATTCACACTAGATTTAATGCCTTACTGTTACCCATTTTTTAGAATTATCATAATGTTGTTGCATATAATGAGATAATAGTATTCCACATCTGTTTGCCACCATCCTGGAAACCAGACTGCTCACTTTCTTGGGACCTCAAATACTTTATTTTTTATAAGGAAGAAAGCTTGCATTCACCAGTTAAATCAGTTTTCATCAACTATTAAGCAGCCTCAGAGTAAGACATTACTTTGAGATGCAAATGGAGCAGGAATATGAATGCCAATGCCGACACATATTGGCACAGTGAGCTGAGCTTTTGCCAAGAAGGGCTTAATGACAAATTTCGTTGTTTTTTAGCTTTGATAGTATGTGGTGTTTCTTTGCTTTTCTTTGGTTAGCAAAGAGTCAACTGCAATACTTCCACATCCTGCAGGTCAATTCCAGCACATTTTATCCTAAACCAGCTCAAAGAAAACAGAAAGCGATCGGTCTGAGGTGCACACGTAAAGGAAAGCTGTGAGCATTTCTAATTAAAGTGTGAGACAAAGTGTTTTGGCCAAAATATCTGGAATTTGTTAAATTGGCTCACTCATTTAGTTTTTCCCATGAGCAGCTTCCCATTACTGTTATCCTTGTTGATAATACGTACTAAGTGTTGACCCTGCTACTGCATATTTACTTTTAATTGCCCTGTACATTTTCAGTAATTTCCCAAGTATTCATCTCTGCTATCAGCGGCCATGTTTCAACATCTGCCTTCAACATTTTTAAACGTTTTACTTTCTGTCCTCTTGTCAACAGCACTACCAGAGCTGGACGAGCTGACGATGGAGTGTGTTTTGGTCGAGCTGGAGAGCGTGTGCGAGGAGAAGATGCGGCAGGCCATCGAGACGGAAGAAGGCCTGGGCATCGAGTACGACGAGGATGTGGTGTGTGACGTCTGCCGCTCGCCAGAGGGAGAGGACAGCAACGAGATGGTCTTCTGTGACAAATGCAACGTTTGTGTTCATCAGGTCAGGAATGAAGGGATTAAGGGGTTTATCTCTCTGGTCAAGCATATGTGTCTTCAAGTATCACTTATCCTTCTGCCTTTTTTATTCTCTACGCCGGCGAGTTGTTTTTGGGTTGTCCATCTGTCCCTCCATCCATCCCATTCCTTGAACACAATATCTCTGGAACATCTTGAGGGAAGTTCTTTAAATTTGGCACAAATGTCCACTTGGACTCAAGTTTTGGTGTTCAAAAGTCAATGTCACAGTGACCTCACCATGGATGTTTTTGGCCATTACTCAAGAATACATACTCTAGTTATGAAAAAATAGGGAATAATATCTCAGACCTTCTGTCAGACTCAGAGCCCTGTTTTGGTCTCTGGTGTCTGGATGACACAAAGTTTATGGAAGTGGATGTATGCTGCTCTACATCGAAGATGGAGAACCAAAACTACGACAAAAATACATGGAGCACAAACGCGACACATCTGCCGCAGCATGTCCACAGCAGAGCGTGTCCATTATAAACCTGAAGCTGCACAGACCTCTGAAGCCGCGCTGCTCATCTCTATTTTTTTACAGAGAGAATGGACACTAAAGCGACGAATGGGTCTGAGTTCTGTGTGTTTGAGTCTGAACCATAGACTGGACCAGAGGCTACAAACTTTTTCTATTGGCTAGATTATTTTTAAGACCTATGTCTATTTGAATAGCTGTATGCAGTATGTGCAAAGCCAAAACACAACAAAATAAGGCAACTTATGATTTGGGGGGGTTTATATAGGCTATTGTCTGGTTTCATATTTGTCAGTCAACTTTTTAAAATATATTTGGAGCTGAAGCCCCCGGAAAATCGGCTTATGCACCGGACAGCACAAAATTTAAGTACAGGTACATTAGCTTCAAATAAGACAAACTACAAAGACTTTACATGTAAACATCCTCCCTCTCTCTCCCCCTTTTCCTGTCTCTCTTCAGCTGTTCTAGAAAAAGGAAAAATCCCCCCAAAAAATCTTTTAAAACAAAAACAAATGTGAAAAGTGATGACATTTTATATCAAAAAATATTAAAGGTCAACTTTACTGTGAGATTATGATGTCCTGCAAAAATCTAACTAATAAATAACTAAGGATCAGAAGGATTGTGACCATATTTCAAATTTTATTGGTTACTGAATTGGTAGTTTATATCTGCGACGCTCAGATCTCTAAGGGTAAATCCAGACAGATAGCTAGACTATCCAATCTGAGTGTTCTGTTGCACGGCTAAAACAACTTTTGAATGTAGATATGTTCCACTAAAGCAAGTTCCTTCCAGAGGCTATTTTGCAGCAGCATGTTGGCTCTGCTCAGCACTTAGCACCACCCAAGACGATTGTGATTGGTTTAAAAAAATACCAATATACCTGAGCACGTTTTTCTCCCATCCCAGATTGCTGTGTGGACTCGCCAGACCTTCCTCCTTAGTGCTGTGGAGGAAGGTCTGGCAATGCGAGACTACTGAATTGCTTATACTCATCATGGGCTCCCACCTTAAAACTGTGCTGGTTGTATAAATCTTCTGTGCTGCTGGGTTAAAGATGCGTGTGAAGTATCCTGTTTTAAAATTTGTAACTTCTTTGCTGCAACATCTATTTCAATTTCTTTGTCTAGTGTCACCAAAAGCTTTTTTGGTTTTGCAAATACTGAGCTTCTGGTGATTGTTGTTGCACCATGTGCTTCCCTATATTATGATTCAGGAGACTTGGATGTTAACTGCAACTTGACTGGTTGGCAGAGGTATACAAACTCGAGGCGGTAATTATAATTTAGAAACTTATTTTCACAAAATAAGAAAGTCCCTCCGGAAAGAAAAAACTGCTAAATGCTGAAAGCCTAAATGTGAAATACAAATAAAGGTTTTGTTCAAACAAAAGGTTTGGCTGTTTACCTCAGAGCTGCCTTCCATATTTTACTCATATTTTACTCCCTCTGACATCATTTATCGTCGACATGAAAGTACTCATACAAAAGCAATCTCACGAATGGTACCTTTGACAACTGGAGGCTTTAGGGGGCTCTGTGTTTGTTACACAGTGACACAGTGTTAATTGTTCTGTCGGCCCTGTTGGCACTAACGTACCTTCAGTGTCATCAGACTGTCTCTGTTTTTCTGCTGTTATTTTTTTTTTTAAAGATAATTATTTTTTTGGCCCTTTTTAGGCTTTTATTTTGAAAGGAGAGCTGAAGACATGAAAGGGGACAGAGATGGGAACGACATGGGGGCGCTGCGTCAAAGAGTAGGCCTCTAGAGATGGGCGCGCTGTACCAACCTTTCTACCCGGGCGCCCGTTTTTCTGCTGTTATTACACTTGATGTAAATAGTTACCTCCAAAAAATGGAAATATTTCATCTCATGCATGTACTCTCTTTAGTCCACTAATTATGACTTAATTAAGCAAAAACATAAATAAACCTAATGCATCAGGACTTGTTAAATACCTTTTCGATACAAAGAATTTTGGGACCACTTTATCAAAACACTGTTCTATAGCTCCACTCCTGTTTTGTACTTAGTTAGAAGAGGTAAATGCCATATATTGTGGTGTCATGGAAACACAATTTAACAAGCAGTTAAATAAACTGGTGCTCCCAGGGAGTATTGAGAAATATTATTGCTTTTTATACAGTGAACGCATTAAGCACTGACTTACTTCTTTAGTAAGGCTGTCTTGTCTTTCTCACCTTCAGCAGGTAAAACACAAACAGGCCCTGCTTAGTGAAGTGTTTGGTTCAATCAATAAGTGTTTGAATTGCTTTAAATGAAGATAGTCTTTGATGTCTTATTTTCTTTCCTCTTGTCAGTGTGAAGTTAGTTTTTGTACTTTTCTATTGTTTTTATAACAGATGATGTATTTTAGCTTGTCAGTCATTTATGTGGTGTGTCCTCCTTTCTGCAGAGTAAGGTGAGTGATGGCATACTGACACCTGGCGTGAATGTAGCATCACCGTGTCCTGAAGTTATGTTTAGCAGACGCTCAGGGGTTTTAGGCCTTGGAATTTAATTTGAGCCTTAACTGAAGAAGTTTGGTTTGACTCGTTATAAACCAGCACTGATAGATCTGATAAAGAAGTCATAGTCATGGAGTAGAAAGGAGCTGAGAATGATTCACTCCCAATAGTGGAGTCACTTTCAGACACTTAATCATATCTGACAATGGAATCATTCTCTGTTTCTGACCCTTGGCACTGGAACTTATCAAATATAAATCAGTGCACTGTTATGGTGGCATGACTAACTTTCAGCCCAATGTGTTAGCAGAAGGGGAAATAGGTGGAGCGCGCAAGATACAATTAACTGCTGTTTTTTAAAACAACACCATTTGGCATTTTGAAAATGTGTTGCTTCCATAAGTCAATGTAATTCCGGTTGAAATTAATGTTTTTGTTGGGGACAAAAGTGGAGGAATTGTTAAAAGAGAGCATGTTTTGTGTGTGTGTGTGTGTGTGTGTGTGTGTGCGTGTGCGTGTGCGTGTGTGTTATGGGAGCAGCAGGGAGCATAACCTTTTAAAGAGATATAAGATGAGGCATAAAGGTAAAATTTGGAGTATTTTGCCATGTGTGAAAAGCAAGTCTGTTGAGAATGTTTATTGTAGCCGACATGGAAGATAAAGTCACGGGTGAGGGGGTGCTTGACCCTAGCACCAGGAAAGCAAACAGTCGCTGCTGAGTTCTTCTTAAAGCCAATGTTTTAACAGCGGGGATGTTGTGTTTTGTTTAGGGTCCTTTCCACCATGAGACAAATCGGCATTGCAAATTGAGCATGTTGCTTGACTTGAATTGCCCTCTTTTGACTGAAAGTACGTTATGGATTTCACAAATTTGAGTATGACACATTAGGCCATAAACCGTTTAAATCTGACCAAGCGCGACTCAAATCTGCACTTGACTCACATCAGGTAGTGACACAACTACGTAAACACCTTCCCATAATCAACGACAGCGTCATTACGTTGACCAGCGTAGTGCATACGTAGGGTTTGGTGTTCTGTGAAAAAAAGAGGGGTTCCGCTGAAACTGAACCTAGTCAAAAAACGCAAATATTCAGCAGAAGCCGAATCCTGGATTCGGTGCATCCCAGATTTAAACGTAAACAAAGTACTTTTTTCTAATTTTAAATCAATGTTTTGTTATGTTGTTCAGCAAGAGTTCATGAGAGCCTGCATGCCAAGCAGTCGCAGATTTTTGCTAAGTACTCTTCTAGCTAGAAATCCAAATGTCAGATAACTAAAATCCTTCATTCAGTTAAAAGATAGTTTAAAACCAGCAAGGTCTAATAAGTGAATCATAAAAATGTGACCTAAAACTACAAAAAAGGTTGATTTATAGGAGCCTTTCTGGCAGGCAACTACAATGCTGACTTACTTCTTGGCTTGTCAATAATGTTTAGTCTCTTTCACATTATCACCTCTTTTAACTTTTCTTTCTCTTTCTCCGTGTCACAGGCGTGTTATGGCATCCTGAAGGTACCCCAGGGGAACTGGCTGTGTCGGACCTGCGCTCTAGGCGTCCAGCCCAAATGTCTGCTCTGCCCTAAGAGAGGGGGGGCCCTCAAACCCACCCGCAGTGGAACCAAGTGGGTCCACGTCAGCTGTGCCTTATGGATCCCTGAGGTGAGACCCAAAGATGGGCACTGAGGTCAACATAGCCAAATGATCCAAATATAGTACAGTGTAGATAAAGCGCGTTATGCAGTAGCCACAGAAAAGTCGGTGTGCTCCATCCTGACGCCAAAATGATCTTGCCGGGGCGTGAGCAGAGGTTGCGCAACACTTTTTTTGTTTGTTTCAGCAGCAACAAAGCGGAAACAGGAAGCTGACCGAGTTCCTGGGCAAAGATGCCAGGACTCTCAGAGTGACTGCAAGTCTCTATTGTAAACTTACTGAGTTAAGATGAGTTCTTTTGTGAATGAAAAGGCTTGATCCAACAAAGTAGATAATCGAATCAAATTGAAGCATTGACGTCAATGCTGCTGCAAGTTCTGCCATCGTTCCTGTTTTTCTTCTAGTCCGTAGAAAGAGCAAAGCCGGTAGCTTTTCCTCAATGGTGCTACCTCTGTTCAGGAGAAGACTGCAACTAGTGGTAATTTAAGGTAGTTGTTTTCTACATTTCCTATACCTGGCGCAGGACTTAATTCTGCCAATCAAAGTTAGGCCTATTTGTACATTGTGTATATGATCCCAGTCACACACCATAGTCATGAATCTAGTCGTGTGGTTGCACCTAATGCCACCGTAAATGCAGAAATTGGTATCTGTGCCTCCTCTTTTACGTAAGAGTTAAATATTGCTGCACAGTGGCTCTGAAGAGTGAGTGAGTGTGTTTTTTTCACATTTTCCCTAGTTCATACAGCTGTAGTCAATGTCAAAATTTGTGTGAAAAACTACCTTTCCTATGTTGGTTCAGTGGAGTCAGCAACTGCATAAATATGAAGAAGCAAACTACTGAATGTCTGCCGTGTTGAATGTGTGTTAAAACAAGTATGGTGCTTTTGGATGAGGTGTCTACA
Source organism: Etheostoma spectabile (assembly GCF_008692095.1). Lineage (NCBI taxonomy): Eukaryota > Metazoa > Chordata > Actinopteri > Perciformes > Percidae > Etheostoma > Etheostoma spectabile. The sequence goes on along the minus strand of NC_045745.1, from coordinate 15,103,253 downwards.
CCATAAAAGAAGGAAAAAGAAAACCACCTGAAAGACTCTGTGGTGTTTTACATGCTTTTTTGACGTCTGTACTTGTTTTTTTCTCATCCTCATCCCAAATGGCATCTAATGCACACTCTTTTAGGTACAGTGTTTTTCTCTTCCACTATTTGCATTGACAGAAACATGGGGGATAAAAATTAGTCTTCATTTTGTGAAATAGAAAATGCATTACAAATACCATAATGTTGGAAAATACCCATTTCATGTTGTTAACCCTGACTACTAAAGACTCATTGTAACTTCAGCCACATGTACAATGTACACTACATCTGGCATGTGAATGCACTTAAAAAAAATCCCAAACAACAGGATTTATGGGAAATGTGGCACAGATTTTGAGAAACCCTTGCACCTTAGTTTTTTCCTTTTGGCTTTTCTTGTTAACAATAAATGCTTTGACGACTTCATGTAGCTTCTTCAGTCAAAGTCTCAGTCTTATCAGTCTGCAGATAATTCATTCATTCATAAGAACTGTGTTTGTCAAGCATGTAGCCAAGCAGCCGCTCATTTACACTTCATGTGTGTGATGATACCTTTTGGAAACATCTCATCAAAAAGCTTTAAATGGACATAAAGCAGCCGCTTATTTCATATGGATGTTGCTTTATGCCTTGCACACACCTTTAAACTGTTAAGGCAGTCACTCATGTGTCTTCAGCCTATTCAGGAACACACTCCACCAGCAGAGTGACATTTGGCAGTTTAAACCTTTTACTTCTAATTGCCTTCTGTCACCCTTGATTGGGCTAATTGTTTTCGTTGCTCCATTCGCTTTTGTTTTCTCTTCCTACCGTGGAGGGAGAAAAAAAAAAGTGCATGTCTGTGCGTTTGTGCACGCGTCCTTGCTTAGATGTTTGTGTGTTCTTGCATGAGCTAAAGAGGTGTTCATAGCAGACGTCTACAGAAATAAACACACACAAACGCAACACACATCAAAACACTGGCTAGTAGATTTCTATTGAATTTGATGGTAGTGGAAATTTCCCAAAAAAGAGGCTCTGTGTGTGAGTGACATTCATAGAGAGGGCTGGATCATGTGTGTGTGTGTGTGTGTGTGTGTGTGTGTGTGTGTGTGTTTTCGTGCGCATGTGTGTGTGCGCTTGTGTTTGTGGACATAAACGCACCACCCAGCCTTCAAACGATACAGCTCCCCTGCTGTGCTGTGAGTATAGCTGCCCTCAACCCCTAGAGAGAGGTCCCTCTTTAAACGGCTTTCCACAACACACACACACACACACACACACACACACACACACACACAGACGCAGAGCCTCTCTCTTAAAATGCCTTCATTTAACACTGTAATTTCCACCCATTTTCACTGAATTGATTAAATAAAATATTCAGTTTTTTATGTCTGAATCAAACCTGAGCCTGATGCAGTTAATGTTAGCTAAAGCACTGGGTTTGTGTTACCCTGTCCCACACAATTCTTATTACTATGATTACAGCTTGCCTGTATATCTATGCGTTCATGTAACCCTAGCACTAAAAGAAATCATCATTTTTATTTATTTTTACACTATATTTTTATGAAAAAGAACTCAATGCCTAATGGAAATATAGGCAGAACCCAATCTGAATCCTAACATCATTTGTAAAAATATGTCCAAACCCGCACGCACCCACACTGATACGCACACGCACGCACACACACACACACACACACACACACACACACACACACACACACACATGTGTGTAATCAATTAACTACAGCATTCAAAAAGTGAAAATCCTTTTACCATTGATTAGGTTGCACATCGACTAAAAGAAGCGAACATTGACGGTGACAGCTGAGGCATCATTGTCTGAACTGCACTTTCTATTGACATTCTCAATGGAGTAAAAGATTTACCCTGACTCTGATCGTTTGTCCTGTACAAAATACATCAATAGGAAGAGAAAGAACCAAGTGTGTTTGTTTTGTGGACAAGCAGACGAGAGGAGGAAAATAAAATAGATAGCTATAAGGACAAGTGGAGGAAGAGAGGGAGGGGCAACTAGCAGCTTGTTAATGCAAGCGTGAAGGACAGGGAAAGAGGGCAATGCCACAAATATGAGAATAAGTGAATGTAAAAGAGGTGGAAAGGTTTTTTTTTTTTTTTTTTTAAAGAAACAGACAGCTGAGGAAGGAAGGAAGAAATGGCACTTTGGTGATGAGTGCTCTCCTCTCTATTCTGCATGGCTGGTTGGCACAGGTCAATGACTTTTTGGTTGTATTTGGTGGAGAAGAGTTTCAGCCCAAAGCTGTTCTGAATAGACCTCTCAGAGAAAGTGAGTCACACAGAGCTTTACAATCATGTTTTCCATGGAGCACAGGTGTCCCTGCTCAGGGTCCAAAGACAGACTTTCGAGATATTGGCTTTTGAAATTAAAAGACACTGAAAAAAATTATCATTCAAGCTACAATAAGTTGGTTATTGTTGTTCCGTTTTTGGTGGAGATTTAATCATTTCAAGTGATCAATATCAAGCGAGGAGCAAAGTTAATCCAGAGATTTTGTGCTGAATAAAAAGATGGGTCATGATCTCCAGCTGTTGTCATATCTATATTAATGAAACTGTCCTACAAGGCATCAATCACATTTGCCAATTTTTGTTTAGTCTATTAATCATTTAGTCTACAAAATTGTAAAAGTACCCGACACAAGATGTCTTCAATGACTTGTTTTGTCTGACCAACAGTCCAAAATCCCATATTCAGAATACATTTTTATTTTTGATAAAAAGCCGAGAAAAGCAGCACATCCTCACATTTTAGAAGCTGGAACCAAAATATGTTTGGCATTTTGGTTAATAAATGAGTCAAATAAAAAATTCTGTCTACCAGTTAATCAACTTATCATTTCAGCAAAATTATTAAAATTAAACTGTTATATGATAATGATGATGAACAAATACAATTTATCTCCACACGATGTTGATTGATTATTTATCACATTCAGTGCTTTGAATTTGTGTATTTCTGTATCCCTGTAGGTGAGTATAGGCTGTCCAGAGAAGATGGAGCCCATTACCAAGGTGTCCCACATCCCCGCCAGCCGCTGGGCTCTGTCCTGCAGCCTGTGTCGAGAACACACAGGAACTTGCATACAGGTACGTCAGATAAACACTTATCACTGCGATCACTGCCTTATGTTGTTAATAACAACATGTTATGAAGTGACCCCAGTGAATTAAGTGTTTGCCTCAGGTTTTTCTTTACTAATCATGCCCAAAACTTACCTCAAACCCATTCAACATCCACTTTTCATTTCAACAGTTTGAAAATAATTGTAATCTTGATATTGTTACAATTTTCTTCTGTGGAGAAACAATGTAGTGCATGCATTTTGGGCATGCTATTGTCATGACAGCTGCTGTCCACTATTGGAGCCAGACAGATGTGCTTCATGTCATTCTTCCTCTTCATCCTGTTTCTTCTTTTTTGTTTGATTATTTTTTTATTTAACCTTTATTTAATCAGGAAGACCATTGAGATAAAACATCTCTTTTACAAAGGAGGCCTGGCTCAGATAGCACACCAGTTACAGTTTGAATAGAAATGAAACACAACAGACAGGAAATAAAATCACACAAGAAAGAGACTATAACCAGCCCAAATAAAGCAGTCTTCATCTTCCTCCTATTTCAATCCTCACGGCATGTGCACGCACACTGTTCATTATCTGGAGGTGGCGTTGGAATGAAAACAAGCCTGACGAAAATTTGTAAGTTTTAATTGTGTGTCAAATTCAATATTAAAGTTTAACTTTTGGAGTTTATCCTTACAAACAGATACAATAGATGGGATGTTCATTCAGAAATAAAGCCTTACAGGCACACTCGTGCAAATGAGTATACAAAATCACAGCAGAACTCTCAGCAGACCCACACTCTCACATAAAATGTCTCTCAACAAAACAGATCATCATAGTTCTTAGCCTCCCGCTTGCCACAGGTGGATCTGTTTGAACCTTGCACCACTTTTACATGCTGCTGAATATGCAAACAAAACCCCCAACTGACACGTTACCACTAACACACGTTACCGCTATTAGCTTGCCGACCATTTGGCTTTAAAAGTGCCCTTAAGGTGAACTGGATGCCTAAAGTCCTACGCTCGCTGTCTATGCATGTGTGCTGCAAGTATACAACCATGTGTACCTACAAGTGTGTTCAATGATTGTTTTTGCAGCGGTGAGGGTGTTTGGTGTCACAGTATTGATGCTTTAGATTAACAGCGAGTCCTAGAGCAAAAATTACTCGCAGAAAGAGAGTCTCTCCCTCCTGTTTCCATGGTTTTAGACAGGCGACTGTACAAACATACACACAGAGATCAGAGGTGTCAAGAAAGTACAAATACTTTGTTACCTTACCTAAGTAGAAATCTTGGGTATCTATACTTTACTGGAGTAAATATTTTACAGCAGACTTTTTATTTCTACTCCTTACATTTTCACGCAATTATCTGTAATTTCTACTCCTTACATTTTCTCCTTTACATTGATAACATCCCTCTGAAGTTTGACCTTTTGCACCATTGCAGTACTTATAGGCAACTATTCATCATATTTTCCGTGCCATGAAACACATTCTAATGCTCAGTAGTACACATATATCGTTCTTTATTCTATTTGCAGTGTACTAAAATGCATTCATTTTCAATGGGCATAAATGCGGCTGAAACAGGTGCATCCCAGATTTTTCTAAATTAACATTTTAATATAACATTATAGTCATTATTGCCTTTAGAAAAAAAAAATGGCGGGGGGGGGGGGGGGGGGGGGGGGGGTAGTGCACTGTAGGACCCTGTGGCATGTCTAAGATGTTGTCCTTAATGGCATTTTTTCCCCCTTACATTACTTTTAATTGTATACTTTAAGTAGTTTAGTACTTTAGTTTTAACCAGTACTTTTTTACACTTTTTACAAAAGCTTAAGTGTTGAATGTGAATACTTTTGACACTTTTGGTAGAGATGCAGCTTTACACCATGCACCATAAGTAGGAGGAGTACTGTATAGGCTCTTAATTTAGGTAAAGGAATGAGATAGCAAATCATTTTTCTGTCTTAAAAGGATTAGGCACAGGAGAGTCTGAGAAATGATGTTAATAGTAATATGTTGTCAGTCTTGATTTTCTTTTGATTTCCCCACATTTTCTTGTATTTTTAATGCACAGTAGGTCAAACAGCTCAAACTAGATTAGAGTTCTTTCCTTTTGGACTACCTTTGAAAGTGTAACATTCAAACACATCACTAAGTCTTTGCTCATGTATTTTTTTATAATTTGGTGATAACAAACTTTTGTTTTTGTCTAATGACACCTTGCTGTGTCTCTTTTTTGTGCTGACGGTTCTTTCCATAGCGATAGCAGGGTGTCTCAGAGTGTTCAGACCTAAACATTTTGTTGACAACTTGTTGTATTAATGGGCAAGAAGTTCTCCCAGTGTAATGTGACTCCTAATGAGCTGGAAAGGTCAACCAGTCAGGCCTGTACTGTATGTGTTAAAGCTCAGTCAGTGACAGGGAGACACACTCGGCTAATAAGAACATTGTTTTGCTCCATGGTTAGTTTGTCGACTTTCCATACTTCAGAGGAACTTGACAGCTATTTAGATTTAAACACCTGTGGCCATGCCAGGAGTATAGCAGGTGAAAACATTATAAACAATACTGTAGCTTAAACTACAGTTATTAGGCTGCAAACTCTCTGTGTAGCCAGACATTGTTCAAACATACGACACTTAATTTAAAGTCTATTAGAGATCATAAAGTTTTCAAAGATACCAAATAAGTTTCCAGTACGTTTTGAGGGAAATGTGTTTAAAATTAAGCACAACACTTCTGAAATATATCCTTTTGAATAAATGGTGCAGCCTTAATAAAACATAACATCCTGTGTTTAAACATGTCATAAAATGTAAACATGATATAACTTCAGTGAAAAGCTTCAACAAGATGACAATACACATGTAATATGTTCATACATAGTGGATAAGATGGTTTTAACAATCATGAAAAGATCGAATAAAAGGGGAAATCTGTGCGTTAATCTTCACATTGCAGACTTCTGCTTTCATGATTTAGCTTAGCTGATCGCACTACTCCCTCATGTAATGAAGGCCTAAACCATTGAGGGCACCATGTGAAAGGCTTAAGTTTAGATAAATCAATGCCTGAAAAATATTCAAAGAAAAAAGAGATTTCCTAGATTCCCACTGGGCATTAAATGTTTATAGATTTGAGGAAAATCTAAAGTTTTGAAAATGAATGGATAAAATATACTGTACAAATCATCAATATCCCTCAGGTGGCAGGCTCTCTGTCTATCAAGGAGGAAATCAAAAACTATGTGATAGATATTGGCACAAATATACTGTAGCTGCCTGTCAAGTCTTAAAATCAATAATTTCATCAGGAGTTCTCCACTTGACAGGGTTAGAAATGAGAAAATAGGCCTAGTTTCTTTGGACAAATGTCTTATTCCAAGAAGGCCTGTTAGTTTGAATTTTTAAATTCTGCCATACAAGATATTTGAAGTAGATAGAGTAGATGTGGGGTGGTGATGGCACAGTGGATATGACACATGTCTTTGGTGTGGGTTTGATTCCCACTGCGATACATCAACCATTGTGTCCCTGAGTAAGAACCTTAACCCCTAGTTGCTCCAGAGGTGTGCAATCTCTGAGATATATATATAGCAGTTGTAAGTCACTGTGGATAAAAGCGTCAGCTAAATGACATGTAATGTAAAGTTAGAACAGCAGATAGCAGATACATCCGCCTGTTTCCAGTAGCCACCTCTTAATGATCTAGAACTGCTGAACAGATGTGTGTGGGAGGTCTTAGGTGTTGTGTTGTTTTGAGACAAATTAGTTTGGCCTGAGGCTCTTTTGTGCTTAACATCAGAGATAATTAAAAATAAATGATGACAAAATAATTAAAATAGTACTGCAATTTAGCAGTGTAGTAAATTAAGAATATCAATGTTGAGTCAACAGGGGTTTCTGTACAATATTTATTAAACCTGTAAGAATTCAACTTAGAAATGCTCTAAAGAACCAACCCAGATGTAAAAAAAGTGTTCTTTGCTTTGTTTGAAGAGTTAAATGTATTGCATTTATCAATCAACTAACTCCTAGTTATAGTGAAGTTAAGGCATAAAGCATTTGTGTGTTTTAAATAGCAATGAACACATGAACTTAATATATTGGCATATGAATATGATGGAAGTATGAGAAATGTGCTTCACTGGGAGCAAAAGAAAAAGAAAAAAAACAATCTGGAGCAAGAATAGTTTGTTGTTGGTAAGCAAGGTAGGCGAGTCAGTTTTATTTGCATAGCACATTTCAGCAACAGGGCAATTCAAAGTGTTCTACACAAAAACAGTTAAAAAATAAAAACAGCTAAAAGACAAGAATAAACAGTTAAAATAAAAACAGATAAAACACAAGAATAAAAGTTACAGTGCAGTATAAGAACTTAAACATTAAAGAAATGAACAGCCATTTAAAGAAAGGCAACATCAAAAAGAAAGGTCTTCAGCCTTGATTTAAAAGAACTGAGAGAAGCAGCGGATCTGCAGGTTTCTGGGAGTTTGTTCCAGATATGAGGAGCATAGAAACTGAACGCTGCTTCCCTCTGTTTAGTTCTGACTCTGGGGACAGAAAGCAGACCTGTCCCAGATGACCTGAGAGGTCTGGGTGGTTCATTTGCATCCAAAATTTCACTTTTTACAGCATGATTAATATGGACCCATTTCTCTCTTAAGGCCAAAACATATGATTAAATCAAATAAATAATTAGTATCTTTCTTTAAATAACAAAGTTTGTTATCCACAAACACCTAAACATACTGATTCAGCATGGGCAGGGATAAAAACATGATTAATAAATCCCTGCTAGGACTGAGCAGGTGCATTGGAAAAGGCCAGATGAGTATTTTTTTGCGATGACTTCGCCCGTACCAAGCAACACATCTAGCCCGTGTGTTCTAGACGCTGTGTTCAATCTTTCCTCCTTTGACACCAACTAAGTGAGAGCAGCTGCAGCGGCCTTAGCCTAACATTTGGGAAAGTTAAACGGGTCTACATTGTTGACTGTAACTTCACTTTGTAACAAGATTATGTGTAAATAGAGGTGACTTGTGACTATTGGATCCGGTCTCCTGTTCCTCAGTCTCTGACTTTGTTTACTCAGTGATTTAGTGGGTTGAGGACAGTTTTTCTCACTGAAATGTATTTTTAAAGCTACAAGGTGCAAAAGTTGACAACATCAAAGTGTACATGAGAAGAGATAGGAGAGACATCAAGTTGAACCTATAAAAGAAACAGCTGAGACTTAACGTTAGTAGCCTAGTCAAAAAGATTTTTTAAACATGAATCAGATTCATGTTCAGATTTGGAGTCTTTCAGTTGTGATATTGCTAATGTGACTTATTTCCCAATGAAACAATATGTGGAGAGGGTTTAATTATGAGAGGGATTTAAATCAAATCTCTAACATGTGATTTGTTCACTTAAAAGTGATTGATATGGCCCACTGCAGAGGAGTTTGCTTCGTGACACACCTCCGTCCCCCGTGTTGTTAGAATAGGGAGAGGATGACTAAATTAGACCTCAGACCTGTTGAGATCGGGTAGAAGGTATCGAATACACCAAGCCAGCTACCCTCAGGCAACTAGGATCCTAAATGAGGACATTGTCTAAGACAGCTTAACTGCTTCACTTTTGTTGTTTTTATGTGTTAAATCAACTAAAAGCTTCAGATTTTCAATGTGATGTTTGTCACTTTTAAGCTTTATTTGTAACAGTTAAGTAGGTTTTACTGCTGCTGTATATCTGGCTTTTAAAGTGAAATACTTACGGAATGGAGTTGAGCCAAATTGTTTGTGAAAAGGTTAAACAGAAGTTGTTTTCCAGACGGTGGCGTCGGTAAGATCAGACAGGTTTTGATAACCAGGCTCATAAACAACACAGTGATGAGAGTCACCATCCTGCTGAATGCTGAACTCCTCTGAAGAGTACGAGCACCGGCCTCCATATACTCACCCACACACACACGTTGACAAATGTGCACGTACATGCGCATTGCCAACAACAAACAGCCACAAGGGCTCACACACACAAAATCACACCATGCCTGGAGGGAATCTGTGGGAGGCAGCTCTTAGTATGACCTGAAATGGATAGAACTGAGAAACACACACTCCGAGACACACACATACACACACACACACCCAAGTTACCGATATGTTAGCAGAAATGGGGAAACCATGTTTGTTGTGACTTGGCTTGTCTTTCTGCTTTGTTGCACTTGTATTGGAATCTTGATAACACAAGAAATGGACAAGAAATAGCTGTGCCATAGTGTCTGTGCCTGTGTGCTTACATGCACTTGTGTTCTAGAGAGAACGTGCAAGAGTGAAGTTGCTCCTAGAAAATAACAAAATGTTTTTTTTCATGAAGCATTTCATTCTGCTTATTTATTTATTTTATTTTTTAATGAACCCACAGACATAATTGACACTCAAACGTGATTTATACCTCCCTGTTTCACTTCCCATTCTTACTATATTCTCTCCTCACATAATTCCTGTGTTACTTTTCTTGTTTGGCTCCTGAACGTTCTACCCTGCTTCCTTCTCATCCCTTGTCTGTCCCATACCATCTTCCCTTATTGATCTCTTATTCTGTCTACCCTTAACTGTATTTTGTCTCTTTCTTTCTCTTACAGTGCTGCATGCCCTCCTGTATCGTGGCCTTCCATGTGACGTGCGCCTTTGACCACGGCCTGGAGATGAGGACCCTCCTGGCAGAGAATGACGAGGTGCGCTTCAAGTCCTTCTGTCTAGATCACAGCTGCACCGCCAGCAACAGCAGTGCAACCACCACTAACTTCTCCACTTTGACAAGTGTGAGCATTGGCAGCCACACCACTACGTCATCCACCAGTGGAGCACACGCCACAGCCAGTGGAGCACACGCCACAGCAAGACCTGACTGGACTACTACCGGTGTAAGTTCTGAGCTCCGGCCGGACCATCAGCACCAGCCAAACATCTGCAGTGATCAGGAGCAGAGGTCGGTATTGTACCCAATTTCAGTGTCAGCATCAGAGCGAGCTGAGCGGGACCAGCTGGAGAGAGAGAAAGTGAGCCAGAGGAAACAGAAGCTCCAGGAGCTGGAGGATGAGTTTTACCAACTGGTGGACCCCAGGGAGGTAGCCGAAAACTTGGGGCTGCCCTTTTCCCAGGTACGTTAACTGAAACAGTACGATTTTTTTTTATATGACATAATACCATACACTTGTCGTTTACTGGAATAGGTACACCTCCATGTGCACCAAAAATACCTTCCTCCTCCAGACAGTGAGTCAGGTCTAAAGATAGCATGAGTAAAAAAGCAGGCAGACAGGGTCGACACACAGCTCTCTCATGAGACGGGCCAGATTAGCAACACTTGTTCATACCAACAGGTAACAAATATGTAAAGGATATAGATAGAGTTACATTTCTGTCCTCTAAGAAGCTGAAGCCTCTTGTGATTGGCTGAAGAACATTGCCTGGTCTGACAATAAATCTAGGGCGCACTTTACACACTTTCTGTCCATGTTGGCTTATAAAATAATAATAATAAATAATAACTTCATAAGGTCTCTCCATTTGTCTGCACTACATTATTGATTTTTACCTAGTATTTCAAATACACAGTTAAACATGTATATAAGAGTTTTGGTTCCACAGTTAATAAAATCTAATCAGATGTGGTATTGATGAGTTGCATTTAGAGTGCCGGCTCTAGCGCATCAGATAAAGTGCTCCCTATTCACAGGTAAACTGTCTGATAAATCAGGCTTTTGTTTAGAATACGGTGTGATTAACTGGCCTTTGCTTTCTAAACATGACTGTGGATGCAGGAGCAGAGCTTTTTTCACTATAAAGAAGGATAGACTATAAGCAAGCAACAGTTTACACATAGGGATGAAAACGTGTGATTGTTTAATGGAATAATTGTAATCACTCAGATTTGTTCATTCAGAGCAGTTTTGAAATTTACAATTTCTTATAATTTTAAATCTTCAAGTGTAACAGAACTATGGGGAATTTTAACATATGAATGAAATTTCTTTTCTGTGTCAACTGAAGCAATTGATGTGTCAATCTGCTGACGTCCATGTCAACAGAAAATAAATGGGCATATTTTGTCTCTTCTTCAAGGTGGACTTCTTATATCAGTTCTGGAAGATGAAGAGGAAGGCCAACTTTAATCGACCTCTGGTCACCTTAAAGAGAGACGAGGTGGACAACCTGGCCCAGCAGGAGCAGGACGTCCTCTACAGACGCCTCAAACTCTTCACACACCTCCGGCAAGACCTAGAGAGGGTGAGTCTGAGATTAGATTTTTTTTTTTTGTTTGTTTGGTATGAAGCTAGTTAAAGTTGTTGCTTTGAGTAGTGCGTTATTCAAACAGGAGGTAATTTTTCATATTGTGTGTGTGTGTGTGTGTGTGTGTGTGTGTGTGTTTGCACACATGGGTATATGCTGCTTCAACAGTGCTTGCTAATATTTAAGAGGCAATTTACATTTTTCCAAATGTTAATTAAAACGATCATTGACAGTATCATGTACAGTTGATTTTTGCTTTCATTAATATTCATGTTAAATGAATGAAATGCCTGAAGGATGAAGGCACAATGAAATGGCTGAATTATATAATGAGTGAATGAATGATAGCCTAGTGTTAAAAAAGTACGTGAAAATCCACCCACTTCACAGAATTGATTAGTTTTTTTGCCTGTGATCTGTGTACAGTGTGACAGTTTATTCACTAAATGTAAAAGTCGGTCGGCCCAGAAGACTTTTCTCAGAGCTGTTCTCTTGATGAAATCATCAGTGTTTCGGTGTGTGTGTTTCTGGCATTGAGAGAGACGGACCTCAAATTCAGTCTCAAGTGACCCACAGCACAGAAACAGCGTGTGTATGGCTCTTGGGATGTGGAACGTTAATAGTTAGGATGTGGAGTGGTACCAGCTAGATATAGTTGGGACTGAATTATCTTTTTTTTTCCTGAAAAACTCAAGGTAGGTTCTTATTCTTGCTGAGCACCACTGTGTTAGAATTTGCCAGGGAAAAAATATGCTCATGTTTGTGCTACTGCATGTCATCTCGAGGAAGGCTTTTATTTATTAGAGAAGGAACAGCCTTTCTGATCTAAACCCAAGTGGTGCTTTAGCATTGAGCTACTGCGGAAGTCATGGATTGTCCACCATGTTCAAGCGTGGTATATTTTTCTAATATAGGTTGTACTAAGAGGTGGGTGGCCTCTCACTGAGTCCCTCAGACACAGTTTGTGTGTGTGGGTGAGCAATGTAATAGAAAAATTTGGGCCAAAGACCGATGATCAGGTATAAAGCTGTATCCTCAGATCTTTGGATGCATGTCTCAGATACTAGCTGTTAACTGGTCCCCATCTGTTGGTAAGTTCAGGTGGTGGGGGGTGGTTCACCGTAACTGGTAAATCCAAATGTGCAGTTACAGTAAAATGTTACTGAGGTGTTTATTCTGCAAGTTCTTCAACTCAAACCTCTAGAACGGGCATTCTCAAAAATGTATATATATTCAAAGGTCCAAATCTGATTTACATACAAGGTCAAAGGTATGGAACGATTGGTGACAAGCAATTCATTTTTGTTAACTTACATATAACTCACAAGCAATAAGTTTGTTAGGTTAATTCAATTTTAAGGCTGTCAGAGGAAAATTACATATAAGCCTAGTGGAAAAAATGTCACTGTTTGACTGCAATCTGTTGCTTAAATTAAAGCAACTCTAACTTTACAAGCACTATACATTCAAGGGTCAGATTTTCAAAATAAATTCCATTAGTGCAAAAGAACTGTTATGCCACTGTCTGCCCCAAAATGGTTGTTTTTGAACCTAAGGAACGGCATGATACAATTTAGAAGTGTACAGTATAATTTTAGAAGAAATATTAACAAAAAGATTGATTTTCATGCCTAAAAAAGTAGATTTTACAAACTAAATATGCAAACTGTTTGATTGCCTGAAAAAACACATTAAATAAACTGACCTTAAAAACAACAAGGCACAGTAATATAAAGGCCACAGAGAGAGGCTTCAGTAGAACTCTGTTGCTGTGTCACAGATCTCACAACAAACTTGTTAGTTTATTCATAGGAAGATGATAACTAAAAAGGTTTTGTTGTTCTCACCTCTGTATTCTGAGGTTATAGCTGTTCGAAATATTCGTGCTTTGTGTCATAGTGGCATTTTAACATTTCCACTCTTCAGTCCAGACTTTGAGAATCACTGCTCTAGAAGAATTATACCTGCATCTGTGTAAAGTTTGGCGACAGGAAGTTTAACCCTTGTGTTGTCCTCAGGTCCATTGACCCGTTTTCTTGTAGTTTTAATTAATTGTTTTTGTATAATATCGTAAAAATTAGGCTAAGAATTAGAAAAAAGGATAGAAAGAAAACAGCAAAAAACATGGGAAAAAGCGCCAAAAGTTGATGGTCAACAAGTTTGTCAGCGCTTTTTATTTTACTGTATCTCTTTCTACTGCTATGGGCTAACAGTTAACATAGAAACGATCAGACATACATTAAATGCCCTCTGGAAATAGACAGTATTACATGGCTTTGCTGCCACCCGCTACAACTTGACCCACTTTCACCTAACTACGGTGCCGTCTATACTCAATAGGAGCTCCTTGATCTGCGAAACGACAGTACAGTGGAACGGTTGCTAACGTGTATGCTGATATGGTAAGGGGGGGACAAAGTAGCTTCCACATAAGGGTTATCTTTCAACCTATCTTTTTAAGCCTAACGCAAGTGTCTTTGCTGGTTTAAGATCATCGCAGTTGTCAATTTTTGATATTGAGATATTTGGTCAAGAATATTTTGGCATTTGATTTTCTCCATATCGCCCAGCCCTACTTGGGGAATGAAAAAGAGACTTGCATTGTTGTGCAGCTTACCTGCGGGAAACCACTGGGGTCATTCTCTTTGACAACTAGGTATTGGTAAGTCAAAAGGACAGCAGTGTCTGTGGTTGTGGAAACATGCGGTGAGGGAGGCCATGGAGAAGACAATGACCTCTGTGGAAAGGGCAAAGTTGGAAAGTTGCCCATTTTTGGAGTGGAAGAGATTTAACCTAAGATGTTCTGGATATTATAGGGCAGTCTTGGTTTACATGATTCTTGCTGTGCTCCTGTATTTATACTAGCTATTGTAATTTGGATTCATTCAATTCTTTTAGTTACCCCCCTTACCTAAATACAGTGGAAACTCTAGTCACTGGGGACTTATTTTAATTCATGCCTTTTAACCAAAACATGTTTTTACTACTTAGTTTACAGTAATAAAATGAAAGAGCAAATGTAAAAGAAAAAGCGTTCATACAACTTACAGTCTGCTTTCTAGAGCTGTGATCAAGGAGAAATGATTGTAATCACCAATATCAGATATTTATTAAATGCTTACTGGAGTTTGGTCTAAACCTGAGCTAGAGTAGAACAGTTTTGAGGTCAGTCAGAAACTCAAAATGGTGAAATATTCCCCCACTGCCTTCAGTATCATAGCTCACACTTGGCAGCTGAATGCTAACCACTATGTAAATTTCCTTGCTTGGTTTCTCGGATTGGTTGCGCCCATGCCACTAACCTCTTTCCAGGCTCATGTTTTCAATGCTCTGATAGTGGATTGGCATTCACTGCAGCGGTGCCCTCAAAACCTCTTTCTGACCTTGCAATGTACCCTACAGAATCTGAATGACAGCAGGGCGCCCACAGCCAAACATCTACTCCAACCCAGGTTTAGGGGGATAGAGTTAACTCTGGTTTGCGGAGGAAGGACAGACGGCTAGACTGCAATGTTGATTACTATGTTTGAGCAAATGTTTTATATATTTTATGCCGATCTAAAAGACATCATATGATATTTTCATTCTTTCTGATACTAAATCTACCAAAAAGAATCTGTGTTGAAAAAGTTTCCCCCCACAAATTCTCTCAACAACCAGTTTAAAATGTATTTTCTTTCAGCAGACATTAAGATAAACCAAATCATCTGTGGTTTGGTGTCCTAAATGCTTTTCTCCTTCATTTCTTTGGCATGTCATTTGACACGATGCAGTTGGCTTGCTTTGGTTTGGTTTCAGCTTCATTGATTTAATTTGCTTTGCAGTAGGACAACTTTTTGGCAATTAGGTGGCTGCAAATAAACCAAATGAACCACTATTCTGTAACAAAATAAAATAATAATATACAAACACAGGAAATAATTGGATTTCCCATTTAGCCTCAGCTCGTAATACCAGTTGAGTGGACTAAAAGAGTTCTGATTATACCAACGGATCAGCGTACATCGCCCAGCATCCCACAGGGAAAATCTGGCTTTTAGATAACAATTTCTCACCTTGAAATAAAATTGACTTGAAATAAAATCATTTCCCACAAATCACAACACAAGGGGGTTGAAACACTTTACAAGTGGCTGATCCAATTCATAATCTAAATTTTAAGTTCACTGTGCCATCAATCTGTTTTCTTCCTTTTATGTACACCACAAAAAAATGGAAATACCCAACTACTGTATGATTGATTGATTTTATTAGATATTTATTATTTATTATTTCATTACAAGATACGATACAGCTTTGCATCATACGTTAAAAAACAAAACAAAGTCAGGATAACACAATAAAGCCCTGGGGCTTATTTCCACTGTAGTCCCTTGGGGGGGCAGAGCGAGTGGCAGCAGATAAAGCATCAATCATTACATTCATACATATATTAAATAGATCCATCAAGACAATACAGTAATAAAAATGTATACTAAGATTGCTGAGCCATTTTTTTAGCACCTGCTTAAAACCTCCTAAACTTCTGACCATCTTTAGATTTCCTTGCAACCTGTTCCACAGGCTTGTTGCTACATACAAAACAGACTCCTTACCTAAATTACTCTTAACTCTAGTTAATCTGCTTTGTACTCTGCCCAATTCTGATCATCCTTCTTTCTCTTGAATGTGTCATACTTCTTATTTCTCATCCTAATCCTAATAAAAAAGAATATCATATTTGGGTTAGTTTGTACAACTTCTAAAACTATACATTTAAAAGAGCACCATGCTTTATCAACATACATACATTGCAACACAGCAGAGCAGTTAATTAGATTCAAGCAGTCATCTAGTGCTTCTTTGCTATACCTTTTCAGCGACCTAATGCTTATAGAGCTATGGCAATTGAGCACTGCTTTCTTTATCTTTCGAGTACAATAGAATGATCACTCAATCCATAATTAATTCCCTACATTCTGCTATTCTAGTCTTTTCTGACACTAGAACAAGGTCAATAACAGTTTGAGTGGAAGAACAGACCAAAAGGGTTGGTTCTTTAATCAGCTGATTTAAACTAAATGATGCATTCATTAATGCCTTATAGCCGGAAAGGTCCATACACTTTGAGCTTGTTTCTTCCAGAAGTTAAACATTGTCTGGTCAGGTGGCCTGTAGCATGTTCCAACTAAAATAGGCTTGCTTTTCGGCAACAGAATGTTGATGGAGTCGTCTAGTCCCACCATATTGCGGTTCTCTGTGATTTTTGGGAGAAGGCTTCTGATGTTATGATGAAGCAGGTGAAGTCCCATTTGTAGAGAGGAATGAATCCACATTTGGCACAACCATGCAGGCATCTTCCAAATCCGCACAGGGCGACTGAACCAAAGGGACCCTTGGGTCCAATCCCCTGGGCCCTAGGCACCCAGTAAGGGAAACCGGGACATTGGTGGATATCCCCAGACAATAGCGGGCACACACTGATGATTAAATCACCGCCGTTTGTTTGCTGTTTACCACCAGCCTTTAATTTATGCCTGGGTACCAGCCAGAATGTACTGTAGCTGCACATTAGGTTGTGACTCTGTAGATGTGCAGACTACTTTTGATATATAGTCATTTTTGTGATGGAAACAATAGTCTCCGGAGGCATTTGTTTCCTATAGACTTGTGTAACTGAAGCCATACCACAGTGGTCTCCAGTGGTTAGGTTTTATTGATTGTTGAGGGCTTTGCTAAGAATAACTTCCTGACCAGTCAGTGTATCTGTAAATCCATAACTCTTCTTCCTCCAGACCACTGTTTTATTGACGTGTGTATTGTGGAAGTCGTATGGAAACCTCTTCCAAAAACTAAGGTTAACTGATCCCATAAATAAAAGGAAAACAATTGAAGACAGCCAGTAGAAAGTCACAGCATAAATAGTGTTACAACAGAAGATGCCAGGGGACAATAAACACTGATAAACCTCTTGTAATTGTCTTAATTTGCTGTCATTTACTTTAACGTGCCTCATGGTAGTAAGCAAGTGTGTCCCACATCTAAATATTCCCAACACAGTATACCTAACTCCCACTTAATGCAAACTTGTCCTATTATTGTTACAGAGGGGTATTCAGAGCTAAGTGTTAACCACAGTTTGTGTGCCAGACCAGTCCTGTTGTTTGCAAAATGGGACTAAAAGCTTGTTTGACAACTTACGATAACAAAGAAGTTCAACTTTTTTTTGTAACAATTATAACAACATTTTTGAAAAGCTGTCCTTCTTGATGAGATTTATAATGAAAGTATTGCATTTCTGACAATGTCAACATAAATATTAGCTATCAGATGTTTTAATTTTCAATGGTTTTGAGATCTACTGTATGCTCAGACAGAAACCATCTCAGACGTCATACGCAGGGTATCTCAAACATTACCGGCAGGATTTTGTCTGAAATCCTGCGACTCTTAATTGTGTTTAGGAATTTTCTAAGTTAGGCTTAATAGACGATAAGCAATGCTGCAATTACAAATGAGAACCTGGTTTGTTCCTGATGGTTCCCACGGGAAGACTGTGTCATCTATGTGTGACCGCATGCTTATCTTGTTCAGAAGCGGTTTGAACGAAAACAAGTTGTTGAATCTCAGGCTGCTTCGGAGTGAGCAGCGTTCCTTTTTAACACAGCTCGAAGGTCTGACAGAGAGAAGAGAATTGATTGTTTGCTGCTGGCAGGTCTCCCATGAGGAGGATTGATCATCAATTGGTCCCGTATTGGCCGATGTGTTGACAGCTAACCGCTACAGATGCTAGTGGCCGTCAATACAAGCTCTCTTTCTCCCTTATTCTCTTCTTGTCTCCTTCCCTTTCCATCCCCCTGCACTTCCCCTCTTTAATCTCCTCTTTCTTTTCTGTTGATATCTGCTTCTGTTTCCCACACACAGATTTAAGGAACAGAGGGCCTTCTTGTTCATTGCTGACCCACATTTTTAACCCATATTACTATACTTTGGCTCTATTCAGTGTTGGGTGTGTTGTGCAAATGTCCTATTTGTTTGTTTTTGTGCTTTTTTCCCCCTCTTTGGGTTCAAGCATTAGGTCTTGTCCGTGGAGATGGGCTTGTGTGTATGCCATTGTGTTTGTGTGTGTCAAGGCTAGAGTGTGTGTATCTGTGCGCCAGAGAATATTCCAATCATCTCTGATTTGCTGGTAAATTGAAAAATCCCCTCCATCCTTGCATCCCATCATCCCAAGACCCCAACCCAATCAGACCCCACGACCAAACCCTCCAGCCTGCTGCTTTTGTGAATAAATGTGTGTATGTGCATGTTGGTGGTGGAAGAATCTGGGGGCTAATGTTGGGGTGGATTATCCCCCTCCTCTTCCTCTTTGAAGTGCTGCCAATGGAACGAATTGCACTGTGCTGTCCCTAATGCACTGTTGAGCTTTCTCCATTTCTGTTCTCCTGAGTGCCCCCCCCCCACACACACACACACAGACACACATACAC
>NC_045745.1:15081180-15084362 GCF_008692095.1 Etheostoma spectabile | reverse complement strand
ACACAAAAACACACACACATCAGTCATCCAATCAGCATGCAACATGTCAAAGCAATGTGTGGCATGGTGATTGGGTTGTGTAACTTTGCAGCTAGATGTTGCTTCTTCTTTTTTTGTTTTGCTTGTGTGTTGTTTTTGAATCAGGCTAAGTGTGCAGTGGACAAATGGGCATGATAGTCATGTAAGAGTAAAGTAGAAATTAAGTATTCTGTACTGTATATTAGACATGTTTCTAAAATGAGCTCAACTGCACTATATGCAGAGGCTCAGTCCTCAACACAGCTGCTCAGGGTTCGAGTCCAACCTGTGGCCATTTGCTGCATGTCTTCCCCCCTTCTCTCACTCCTTTCCTGTCTAGAGCTGTCCTGTCTATTGAAGGCTACTCCCCCCCAATGAATGATGAATACCCAATCCAATATTTCTAATTTTTCACTCATAGATATTTATTCCTTACTGGATCCTCCTCAGAGAACTAGCTCTCCAGTTAAACATGTATTCACATTCACAGGCTGACTTTTGAAAAGTAGTTAAGATGAGGTTAAGTCCTGAAGCAAAGGGTCCAGGTTTTAGCTGGAGAAGTCTGCAGAAGTTAAGGGGAGCAGGGAGGGAGCTGGAGCTGGGTTAAAATATGTTACTGCTATAGAGGAGGAAGAGGAGGAGTGCAGGGTGGATGCTCAGGCTCGGGAAGAACACCCAGGGAAAAGAGCAGAGCTGGACTTTACAGTTAAAGGAAATAGCTAAAGACTGTAGGAGAAGGGCTGAAGTCTGGGAAGGAGGTGGATAAATCAGGCGGAAATGCCAGAGCTCGGCCTGGACCAGAAGACAGGGGAGCGCTATGGCTGACGGAGGGAAAACAGGTGTGAACGAATCCCTTTTCCTTACTCATTTCCTCCCGTGTGTTTTCACTACTTGAATCGAACAATTGCAGTTAGTCTTTTCCCTCCCGTCAGTACATCGGTACTCCAGCCAAGGCTGGCAAAGTGTCTGATGGCACAGTGCTGTTTTGTGCCCTGCCCTCTGCCCTCCTCCGCTCTCTCACGGGAAAGACTTGGCAGCACACTCAGCCCAGCAGGTCAGCAGTCCCACACCCAGGAGGCTCTCAGAGCACAACACTACAGTACACTTATGAAACAGTCCACTTAAGGAAAGGGAGAGCAAGGGAAAGTTTTGATTATGCGCAGCTAACATATGTTTTATATATCTTCCATCACTTCTGAGCCGTCACAAGGACGGAGTGTAGAAGGAGGGTAAGAGAAGAGAAATAGGATGGGATGAGAATGAAGGGTAATTATGGAAAAGAGCCTTGAAGAAAGGAAAACACCAGACCTGAAAGTAAGAAAGTAGGGATTTGGAGGGAAGTTTAGGGCAGTGCTATAGAGAGCCAAACCTGGACAGAGGGCACCTCGAGCCTTTAGCTGCAGGTTTGGAAGCAGCAGGGTGGTTGATGACTGATATCTGTCAGGTAAACTTAGTCGGTACATTCTGTGCTGAGGCGAGGGGCGATTAAAGCCCATCAGCTAGTTTTCCTTGGCTACTGGTTACACTTTCACAGTTTGTTTTCTTTTCACTAACGCCCCTCAGTGCTCCATTCTGTTTGAAACGAGCGGAGAGGAAGTTTCAAAACAAAATACAGAATGAGGAGAAAATAGTGTTTACAGTGCGTATACACACGGTTGTGACCATAAGTTGCATTCACAATGCAGTGAAACTCTAGGCATGGAAAGGTTTATGAGAGGAACTTTAGACATCTGAAGAAGCTAAAGGCAAAGAAGTTGTTTGACGGATGAGACTTGTATCTTCATTATCTCAGACTGCCAACTTCCTACAACTCTTGCGGTCTGTGTTGACTCACATCCACAATTCATGAATGCCAAAATCCACATAACCTACCAAAGAATTATTTCAACTTCTTGAATTTCTTGCATTTTAATATTTAAATAAATAAATAAATAAAGCCCTTCTCCTGACGTTTATTTATTTACTTCAACTCTTTTCTATACAATCATCCAAGGAACACATTATTTATTAAGTCATGTACAGTTTTGTAGGATTCTGACCCTTTTCACTCTACTACCAGTACATTTTTATTAATACTTTGCAACCCTGTCTTTTTTCATGATATTCATAAATAAACTGTTGCTTTTTGCTTGTACCATGTAAAAATTCGTCTTTTCTCTCTTTTATATTTTGTATGGCATGTTTTTGCTTAAGATCTTGTCATTCAAAGAAATAACTACCTTTTAATAGTTTTTGATATATACTATTTTAGTTTGACAAAACAGGAATTGGGCCAAAAATTAAAAATGCAAGTTTCATTTACCAAGCTGCAGACCTTTTAACTAAAATGATTGATGATGATTTTGAGTTTGTGCTGGTACAATGATGACATGCATAAGAATTACTAATTGGCATTCATAAAATGTTGTAAAAGATTTACAGTGCCTTGTTGATAACATTCTTTGCACAAATCCCTTGACATAAGATTACATTATCTTACCTTTAGGTTCTCTTCTCTGTAATTAATACCTATACCCTAATAATTAGTTTAACTCTTAAATTTACTTATGCCAGTTGCATTTTACCTTAATCTTAACAGGTGAACTCCAGTGCGTCAAACTCTGCACCCCCAGTTTGTTACACTGACTCTGTTATAAATTTGTCCAAAATGAGAAAATTCCTCCAGAGCCACAGAAGACATTACAGAACTATTTTCACTGGCTGAGTAGCACTCCTCATGCCTAGTAAACTGAATTTAATGCATCATTGCGTGCACACTGTATATGTACAGTTTGTATGACTTTTCTTTCTGCAGCTTCCCCTCTCTTTTCAATGCCAGCACTTTCAGTTGACTATAAGAAAACAGACAACAAAGGGAGAGACAGATGAGCAAGAGACTTGCGAGGTAGTGAAGGATTTGTCATTTGACTCTCCTTTTTCAGTTCATTTCTCATCATTACATTCATCTGATTGTTTGAGACATTACCTCCCACACCCTCCTGACACACTTCCAGCACCGTCCCCCAGCCCCTCACCCCTGTGCATCATACACCCAGCCAGCCAGCCGCTCATCTGCCATAAAACCATCTCTCGTGTTACGCAACGTTAAGTAGGGTCAGGGAGAGGACAGACCTAGAGAGAGCGACACCAACTCTGTTGCTGCGCCTATAACATCCTCTCTCTCT
>NC_045745.1:15079175-15081170 GCF_008692095.1 Etheostoma spectabile | reverse complement strand
CTCTCTCTCTATGAACAGGCATACAAACAAACACACACATACATATGTGTATATACATATACACACACACACACACACACACATAGAGTGATGTTGACTTACATGTTTTTATACCACTTACATGTACAGTACACACACACTCATGCATACACACATCCAAAATCACTCATCACCCACATGCATACCTACAGAGGCATTGCTTGCATGCACACACTCTTGCACCTATACACTTAGTTACACACATCCCACGGGGGGAGGGGGTTCTTGCTGCAGGCCAGACGTGCCGAGTCATGCAGCAGACAGACCCACCCTGTTGGATCAGCGTCAACCTGGCTCCCCACACACAGCGCTGCTCCAAACCTAATTCTGGCTCACTACACAAAATCCTTTCTTCTTCTTCTTCTTCTTCTTCTTTGTCTTCTTCTTCTTCTTCTTCTTCTGTTTCCAAGATGCTTCAGGGTACTAAGAGAGATCCAAGAGCATTTTCTGTCCACCAGCAACGATTACTGTTATATCTCAGCATTTCGCTTTAAGTGTTTTACCAGGCAACCAGTCTTCATTTGTAGACTTAGGAAAGACCTGGAAATCGTGGTTGGCTTGCTCCCAAAGTGAGCGGTAGAGTAGCGTAGACTCCTGAGGGAACAGTCTGGTTCTTGCTGTAGTTTATGAGCTCTCCACTGCAGGATTTTGGCCCATGTTCTTGCTTGCTGATGGATTCTCCAGAGAGACTTCCCAGACATCAAAAAACATTTTGATTGATGGGAATTGGACGTATAGTTTTTGAGAAATGATCAAACACAACACTTTACTCGCTTGCTAAGCTCATTCAGATGAGACCAGCTGCGACCTAAAGTACAAATCCATGGGGATTCATCAGCACATTTGATATTGTGAGGTTTATTTCACATTCTAAATCAAACAAATTAGGGCTAAAAAACACAAGGACTGCCTTATGGTTTAAAATGTATCATTACAGGTGGGAGATGTTTTTTTTTATAACAGTAGGTTTGCTTACTCATGAACATCTCATTAGATGAGACTAATGGGTCCTCCGGTCATGAAACACACATTTTGCAACCACATGCACATTCTATTTAAGAAAACAATGCTGGAAATGTTTTATTATGTTTTTTTTTCCCCATATTTGAAATAAACTCCTACACTTTTTAGGAAACCATAACAAGTCAGACATGTATGCATAGGGCCATATACTACAGCTACTATAAAAAAGCCAACTTGAATTACATTAATGTTTTGGCACAGATATTCATTAATTTTGACATCCATTTGTTGCAAAGTGATTCATGGGCAGAAGAACATAAAAAGGCTGAACATATGCCAGAAAGAGTCAAACAAAAAGCAGTTAGGTTATTGTTTATGAGCCACAAAGATCCAAGACCAAATTAATGAAGAAGAGTCTCTTAAAACCGAGTAGGAATAAGAGCCAACATCAAAAAGGCTATTGAAAGCAAACACACAAACATCTTTTGTTTTCAGTTTGGTAAATTGGATAGCTATAGGTGCAAAAGCTTACAAATATATGCGGGACTTTGGAGTTTCAAACTATTAAAAATAATAAGTGAGATCTTCAGATCACTTCTAAAATCGACTGTAAATGTGAAAATGCTCCTTTGCTCCCTTCTTTGATCTGCTCAGGAATCTGGCTGCATCTGTATGAGCTGGAGACGAGGCTTCACACCTTCAGGTAGCCTCAAGCTTTATTCACAATGATAGAAAGAGCCTGTTGAGATCCACGGCTGTTTAAAGTGCTGCATGCTAAGCCTGAATGTGTAACACAGCCCTAAGGCTTCATAGCTTACAGAGAGCTGCTAGCCTTGGTTATGCTCTGCCACAAGGTCACTGAGCTGCCTTCCGGGTTATGAGGAGAGATCAGAAACACTTAATTATGCCAACTTCAATGAAAGTACATATTGGTTATACTAGTGGAGAACCAGATCTACCTATCTATCTATCTATCTATCTATCTATCTATCT